>NC_136698.1:28873195-29008195 GCF_947650265.1 Symphodus melops | reverse complement strand
TTTAAAACCAAATTTTAGAGTGTCTTAAGAGGGTCTTAATGAAAACCTTTTGGTTTTTAAGGAGGGTTTTAATTGCAAAGTTTTAATTACTTATTAAAACTGTTGGTCCCCCCGAGAGCCCGTGCCCCCCGTAGCGTCCTCCAGAGGACGCTGCGCTTTTACCCAGACCTAACCCTGCCAGCGCCTCGGGGGGAGCACTCCTTTAACCCCTTTTAAAACAGACATTCTTTTAGGTTTTTATTAAACCGGTTTTAGTTGGTTTTATGGGTTTTTACCTTTTTTAAAACCAAATTTTAGAGTGTCTTAAGAGGGTCTTAATGAAAACCTTTTGGTTTTTAAGGAGGGTTTTAATTGCAAAGTTTTAATTACTTATTAAAACTGTTGGTCCCCCCGAGAGCCCGTGCCCCCCGTAGCGTCCTCCAGAGGACGCTGCGCTTTTACCCAGACCTAACCCTGCCAGCGCCTCGGGGGGAGCACTCCTTTAACCCCTTTTAAAACAGACATTCTTTTAGGTTTTTATTAAACCGGTTTTAGTTGGTTTTATGGGTTTTTACCTTTTTTAAAACCAAATTTTAGAGTGTCTTAAGAGGGTCTTAATGAAAACCTTTTGGTTTTTAAGGAGGGTTTTAATTGCAAAGTTTTAATTACTTATTAAAACTGTTGGTCCCCCCGAGAGCCCGTGCCCCCCGTAGCGTCCTCCAGAGGACGCTGCGCTTTTACCCAGACCTAACCCTGCCAGCGCCTCGGGGGGAGCACTCCTTTAACCCCTTTTAAAACAGACATTCTTTTAGGTTTTTATTAAACCGGTTTTAGTTGGTTTTATGGGTTTTTACCTTTTTTAAAACCAAATTTTAGAGTGTCTTAAGAGGGTCTTAATGAAAACCTTTTGGTTTTTAAGGAGGGTTTTAATTGCAAAGTTTTAATTACTTATTAAAACTGTTGGTCCCCCCGAGAGCCCGTGCCCCCCGTAGCGTCCTCCAGAGGACGCTGCGCTTTTACCCAGACCTAACCCTGCCAGCGCCTCGGGGGGAGCACTCCTTTAACCCCTTTTAAAACAGACATTCTTTTAGGTTTTTATTAAACCGGTTTTAGTTGGTTTTATGGGTTTTTACCTTTTTTAAAACCAAATTTTAGAGTGTCTTAAGAGGGTCTTAATGAAAACCTTTTGGTTTTTAAGGAGGGTTTTAATTGCAAAGTTTTAATTACTTATTAAAACTGTTGGTCCCCCCGAGAGCCCGTGCCCCCCGTAGCGTCCTCCAGAGGACGCTGCGCTTTTACCCAGACCTAACCCTAACCCTAACCCTAACCCTAACCCTAACCCTAACCCAACCCCTAACCCTAACCCTAACCCTAACCCTAACCCTAACCCTATCCCTAACCCTAACCCTTCCCCCATCCCTAACCCTAACCCTAACCCTTCCCCTATCCCTAACCCTAACCCTAACCCTTCCCCTATCCCTAACCCTAACCCTAACCCTAACCCTTCCCCTAACCCTACCCTAACCCTAACCCTGACCCTGACCCTAACCCTAACCCCTAACCCTAACCCTAACCCTAACCCCTAACCCTAACCCGATCCCAAACCCCAACCCTAACACGCCCGTGCCTCCAGCTCTCACGTACGAGACCTGCCTGACCCTCAAATTTCCACCTAATCTAAATAACAATAAATAATAAAACAATACTTACCATACCTGGAAAATAAACATTATTAACATAAATATACACCCTATTAACAATACTTACCTTTACCTGAAAAATAAATGTTAATTTACACCCTAAATAACAAAATACTCACGTCCATCTATAAAAACTACATAAACTCATCAAATACAAACACCAAAATTTGAAAAAAGCACATCAAAACAAACAACACATAGTCAAAAATTATTTACAACTACAATTTTAATAAAATATAATAAATATAACCACAAAAAACAATTATTAAAAATCCTGCTCTCCCATTGGCTGATATTCAAATTCAAATTCGAAGGATGCAGAGCAGGACTCTCTGACTGTGTGTCTGCGAGGGAGGGGCCTGAGCAGAGGTGCTGAGGGGAGATACACACGTCTCTCCTCACTCTCTCTTCGCCCTTCGACCAGAGCAGACGTCTCACTAGGAGCAGACACACACACACACGTCAGTTAGAGAATATAGGAGAAATAGCTTTTATTTTGTTTTGTTTTAAACAGGCTGCCTGAAGAAGACCCAGATTCGGGTCGAAACGTTGCAACAAAGCCTGTTATTTAGTTTATCTTTTTCACAACTCTTTTATTTTACAACCCAAATTGTGGTTTTATTTTATTTTCATTTTATTTTCAAAAAAAACAAAAAAGACCAAAAAAAACAAAAATATATAGATTTAACCTAACACTTACCTGTTTAAACATGAGGGGATATAGTGAGGACGCGGGCTGGACCGAGGTTCGCTACCGCCGTGGCCGGCTTGACCACCGCGGAGAGGTGCGAGCCTGGGCTTACAGCCGCAGCAGACGTCACTCTCCCCCGTACGGCCGCTCACGCTCTGGCCCGGGACAGAGGCCCTCCTACGCCTCTGTTACCCGTGGCAGGCGTGGCGAAGGCTTTCGCCAAACCTTTGACCAAGGCTACAAGCCACAATTTTTGGAAACCCGGGCTCCTTACGGACCTAGAACAAACAACACAAATAAACACAAGCAGTTCACGAAGACACAGTACAACAACAAGTACGTGAACAGCAACAGAAACACATACAACAACAGAAACACATACAACAACAGAAACATGTACAACAACAGAAACATGTACAACAACAGGAACACGTACGACAACAGAAACACATACAACAACAGAAACACATACAACAACAGGAACACGTACAACAACACGAATAGGAACAAACAACAACAGCGTGGCGAGGAGGAACGGTCGGACGACCCCGACTTTATTGGGAAGGTGCGTGTGATACACACCATCATCAAAACTGTCCACCACCTGAAAAATGTGTCGGCGGACGAACCTCCCTCTGCCATCGCCAAAATGGGACAGTCGCTGGCTGATAACATCAAGCCAGCGGCCCCCACTCCTCACACGCAGGCACTGATAGAGGGGAATGCTAAGAATTGGGCCTTCACCACGGTCCTGATTCTTAGAGACCACTATCAGGGGGTCATGGAGCAGGAGGTGGGGAAACTCACCCACATGTCTGCACACCACTGGCGGAGGCCCTTTGAGGTGGCTTCATCCTGGGCACGCAGAAACCTGGGTCGCCGCCTGGAGGAGGACACATTAAAGCAGACAGAGGCTCTGTTAGTGGCTGGGGTCCCACAGACCACAGACACACACACACCCACACTCACACAAGCACCCACACACACACCCACACTACCAACCACACACACACCCACACTTCCAACCACACACACACAGACACCCACACTCACAGCCCCAGTCACACAAACACCCTCACCTGCACCAACAGCGACTCAAACAGAGTGCGTGCCCCCCACCCTCATCATCCCCCCCGTCCCCCTCACCGTGACCCCTCCTCGGGACAACGTCATGGTCGTGAGGGCGGACATTGTCCCTCAGCGCCCGACTATGGTGACCTCCGTGGCCACCATGACGGAGCCTGCCCGGGGAGACTGGTCCCCGGTGATGGGAGAGGACACCCCCCTCCCCCCTGCTCCTCAGGAGACCTCACCTAAGGCCCAGAGGGCCACACGCACTCCAGCCAGGGTCGACAGACCACCAAACCCCTGTGTGTTCGTGGGCATGGACGAAGACATTAGTCCGAGTCCTGCCCTCGTGCCACCTTCGGGCAGACTGAGGTCAGCTGTCCAGAAAAAGCTCAGTCTGGGGCCAAAAGCAGCGGCTCCTGTAGAGACAGAAAAACAAACACACACAGACAGCACTCCACAGACACCAACAATTAGAGAAACAGAGAAACAAACACACACAGACAGCACTCTACAGACACCGACATGCAGACCGAGCAGACACATGAACACACGAAACAAAATGAAGGACTGGAACCTCAGGGTGAGCAAGAAGTGGCTTATCATGGGGGACTCGAATGTCGCTAGAATCCCACCCTGCGACATCGAGGGGCTGCAGATCGACAGCTTCCCAGGGGCCACTTTCAGACACGCTGAGGCCATCCTCTCCAGGACCATCGTCTCCGCCACGGTGGAGAAGGTGATCCTGTCCTTCGGCCTGAACAACAGAGGCCAAAACATACAACAAACGACAGTGAAACAAATGCAGGCGGCAGTGAGGGCTGCCACCCACAAATTTCCTCAGGCGGAGATATGGGTGCCTCTAATTAATTATTCGGGGGCCCTGCCCGTCTCAGAGATGGATGCCCTCCTCCGCCTGAACGAATACATACAAAAAAATCAAAAGTACATCCCCAAACTCCCCAACAGCTCCTTTAAGACAGTGGAGGACAAAATCCACTGGACGAAGGACACTGCTGGTCTCATGCTGCAGCATTGGGGCCAGCACCTAAACTAGAAATCCCCAGAAGCCTGCACGCACAGGAGGGGACTAAAAATGTTTTAGTTCTGGCCAAAAAATTCGAACCCACAACCCCACAATTGACCCTGCTTAACAGGGGCCTAAATTTTATTCCCACTAAGGGCAGCAACAAAAATCTCATAGAACAGAGCAGATTTGACTTACAGCAATACCACAGACAATTAAAATTGGCCTCACACTTCCAAAATAAACAACAAACAGAGCCCCCTAAATTTACCCCATCCTCCACATGGACTCCCCCTGCTGGCACACTACCGCCAGAGCTCACTGCCCTCATCACGGCTGATGTCACTCACTTCGACCAGCACTTCAGGCTCAGCCATAATGAGCCAAACCTCAGCCCTGAGGAGGTGGCTGCACTAGAGGAGCTGAAAAACAATAAAAATATTGTTATCAAGCCGGCTGATAAGGGCAGTGTAGTGGTTATTATGGACAGGGAACAGTATCTGTGGGAGGGGTATAGACAGCTTAACGATCCAAAATATTATTCTAAATTAGTGAAACCAATTTTTCCGGACACAATTAAATTAATACAAAAAATTATAGAAAACCTGTACATTAAAAAATTCATAAATTTCAAACAAAAGACTTACCTTATGGGCACACCTGAACCCAGGCCCAGGCTGTTCTATATGCTCCCTAAAATTCACAAGGATCCTGCGAAATGGAGTAGGCCGCACGAAATCCCTCCAGGCAGGCCAATTGTGTCGGACTGCAGCAGTGACACCTACAACACAGCGGAATACATCGATTTCTTCTTGAACCCCCTGTCCATCAAACACAACAGTTACATTAAGGACACATACCATTTCGTTGAAATTATTAGGAGCCTCCACATCCCACATGACGCCATGTTATTTACTATTGACATTGACAGCCTGTATACTAACATTGACACACAGGAGGGCATACAGGCTGTCAAAAATACATTTTATAAATTCAAAGACAAAAAGAGACCAGACAAAGAACTAATTCAACTATTAGAAATTAATTTGACCAGAAATGATTTTGTTTTCAATTCGGACTATTTCCTCCAAATTAAAGGCACAGCCATGGGAAAGAAATTTGCCCCGGCGTACGCCAACATTTTCATGGCTGAGTGGGAGACATCAGCCCTGGCCTCCTGCCAAAAGAAACCCCTCCACTACCTCAGGTATCTTGATGATATCTGGGGTGTCTGGTCCCACTCTGAGGAGGAGTTCAAAATATTTTTACAGACCCTGAACACCCACAACCAGTCCATCACCCTCAAATCCACCACCAGCTACACCTCGGTCGACTTCCTGGACACCAGCACCTACAAGGGAGCGGGGTTCAGTGAAACAGGCAGGCTGGATGTGAGGGTATTTTTTAAGGAGACAGACACTCACGCTCTGCTCTTTAGAACCAGCCACCATCCCAAGCACACCTTTGCTGGGCTGGTGAAATCTCAGCTCCTGAGGTTTCATAGGATTTGTAGTGACAAAGGGGATTTTAAGCAGGCCACAAAAACGCTGTTCTCAGCTCTGGCCACTAGAGGGTACCCTCGCTCCTTTTTAAGGAAAAGTCTCAAGACTTTTCTGGAGAAAAGGCCTGAACAGACCTCTCCAATCCTCCCCTTTGTCACTACATTTTCACCATCGACCGTGAAGCTTGTGAGGGTAATTAGGGGTCATTTCACCTCCTTTATGGCAGACACACAGGGGCTGCAGGAGAGGAGGATCATTGCAGCCTACAGAAAGAATAGGAACCTCCAGTCCTATCTAGTGAAGGCAAAACTGCCGTCTCTGTTGACCTCTGCACCCAGAGGTCACGGACAATTTTTTAAGCACCAGACATGGCTGCATAATACACAGACAAACACAATTTTTCGCTGCCAGCTGCGGGGAAGCCCTCTCACCAGGAATTGTGTTTACCTGATTACCTGTGCTACCTGTGGGGCAAAGTATGTTGGGGAGACAGGAAACACAATCCTGGTGAGGTTCACTCAGCATCGGCACAACATTTTGAGGAAGAAGGAGACTCAGAGGCTGGTGGTGGGACACTATGTCCTCCACGGATGGGACGCGGTCCGTGTCTCTGTCCTTGAGGCCGACCCCAGATGGAGCGTGGCTCAGAGGCGGAGGTCCGAACGCCTCTGGATCATGAGGCTGGGCACGCGACATCCCCACGGCCTCAATGAGAGGTAGGGCATGATCTCTCTGGGGAGCTGTGATGGCCAGCGCACTGGATCGGGTCCCCTAACCCTAACCTTAACCTTTCCCCTATCCCTAACCCTAACCCTTCCCCTATCCCTAACCCTTCCCCTAACCCTAACCCTAACCCTAACCCTTCCCCTATCCCTAACCCTAACCCTAACCCTTCCCCTATCCCTAACCCTAACCCTTCCCCTATCCCTAACCCTAACCCTTCCCCTATCCCTAACCCTAACCCCTAACCCTAACCCTAACCCTAACCCCTAACCCTAACCCTAACCCGATCCCAAACCCCAACCCTAACACGCCCGTGCCTCCAGCTCTCACGTACGAGACGTGCCTGACCCTCAAATCCCCACCTAATGTAAATAATAATATAATAAAAATAACAAAACATAATACTTACCGTTCCTGGAAAGGAAACATTAATAAAAATATACATCATTTTCTATACTTACCTTACCTGAAAAAGAAATATTAATACACACCCTAAAGACCTAATACTTACCTCCTATCTACAAAAACTAAATAAACTCATCGAATACAAACACCAAAATTTGAAAAAAGCACACCAAAACAAACAACACATAGTCAAAGATCAATTTAAATTACAATTTTAATGAAATATAATAAATATAACCCCAAAAAACAATTATTAAGAATCCTGCTCTCTCATTGGCTGAAATTCAAAATTCGAATCCGAAAGATGCAGAGCAGGGCTCTCTGACTGTGTGTCTGCGAGGGAGGGGCCTGAGCAGAGGTGCTGAGGGGAGATACACACGTCTCTCCTCACTCTCTCTTCGCCCTTCGAACAGAGCAGACGTCTCACTAGGAGCAGACACACACACACGTCAGTTAGAGAATATAGGAGAAATAGCTTTTATTTTGTTTTGTTTTAAACAGGCTGCCTGAAGAAGACCCAGATTAGGGTCGAAACGTTGCAACAAGCCTGTTATTTAGTTTATCTTTTTCACAACTCTTTTATTTTACAACCCAAATTGTGGTTTTATTTTATTTTCATTTTATTTTCAAAAAAAACAAAAAAAGACCAAAAAAAACAAAAATATATAGATTTAACCTAAACACTTACCTGTTTAAACATGAGGAGATATAGTGAGGACGCTGGCTGGACCGAGGTTCGCTACCGCCGTGGCCGGCTTGACCACCGCGGAGAGGTGCGAGCCTGGGCTTACAGCCGCAGCAGACGTCACTCTCCCCCGTACGGCCGCTCACGCTCTGGCCCGGGACAGAGGCCCTCCTACGCCTCTGTTACCCGTGGCAGACGTGGCGAAGGCTTTCGCCAAACCTTTGACCAAGGCTACAGGCCTCAATTTTTGGAAACCCGGGCTCCTTACGGACCTAGAACAAACAACACAAATAAACACAAGCAGTTCACGAGAACACAGTACAACAACAAGTACGTGAACAGCAACAGAAACACATACAACAACAGAAACATGTACAACAACAGAAACACGTACGACAACAGAAACACATACAACAACAGAAACACATACAACAACAGGAACACGTACAACAACACGAATAGGAACAAACAACAACAGCGTGGCGAGGAGGAACGGTCGGACGACCCCGACTTTATTGGGAAGGTGCGTGTGATACACACCATCATCAAAACTGTCCACCACCTGAAAAACGTGTCGGCGGACGAACCTCCCTCTGCCATCGCCAAAATGGGACAGTCGCTGGCTGACAACATCAAGCCAGCGGCCCCCACTCCTCACACGCAGGCACTGATAGAGGGGAACGCTAAGAATTGGGCCTTCACCACGGTCCTGATTCTTAGAGACCACTATCAGGGGGTCATGGAGCAGGAGGTGGGGAAACTCACCCACATGTCTGCACACCACTGGCGGAGGCCCTTTGAGGTGGCTTCATCCTGGGCCCGCAGAAACCTGGGTCGCCGCCTGGAGGAGGACACATTAAAGCAGACAGAGGCTCTGTTAGTGGCTGGGGTCCCACAGACCACAGACACACACACACCCACACTCACACAAGCACCCACACACACACCCACACTACCAACCACACACACACCCACACTTCCAACCACACACACACAGACACCCACACTCACAGCCCCAGTCACACAAACACCCTCACCTGCACCAACAGCGACTCAAACAGAGTGCGTGCCCCCCACCCTCATCATCCCCCCCGTCCCCCTCACCGTGACCCCTCCTCGGGACAACGTCATGGTCGTGAGGGCGGACATTGTCCCTCAGCGCCCGACTATGGTGACCTCCGTGGCCACCATGACGGAGCCTGCCCGGGGAGACTGGTCCCCGGTGATGGGAGAGGACACCCCCCTCCCCCCTGCTCCTCAGGAGACCTCACCTAAGGCCCAGAGGGCCACACGCACTCCAGCCAGGGTCGACAGACCACCAAACCCCTGTGTGTTCGTGGGCATGGACGAAGACATTAGTCCGAGTCCTGCCCTCGTGCCACCTTCGGGCAGACTGAGGTCAGCTGTCCAGAAAAAGCTCAGTCTGGGGCCAAAAGCAGCGGCTCCTGTAGAGACAGAAAAACAAACACACACAGACAGCACTCCACAGACACCAACAATTAGAGAAACAGAGAAACAAACACACACAGACAGCACTCTACAGACACCGACATGCAGACCGAGCAGACACATGAACACACGAAACAAAATGAAGGACTGGAACCTCAGGGTGAGCAAGAAGTGGCTTATCATGGGGGACTCGAATGTCGCTAGAATCCCACCCTGCGACATCGAGGGGCTGCAGATCGACAGCTTCCCAGGGGCCACTTTCAGACACGCTGAGGCCATCCTCTCCAGGACCATCGTCTCCGCCACGGTGGAGAAGGTGATCCTGTCCTTCGGCCTGAACAACAGAGGCCAAAACATACAACAAACGACAGTGAAACAAATGCAGGCGGCAGTGAGGGCTGCCACCCACAAATTTCCTCAGGCGGAGATATGGGTGCCTCTAATTAATTATTCGGGGGCCCTGCCCGTCTCAGAGATGGATGCCCTCCTCCGCCTGAACGAATACATACAAAAAAATCAAAAGTACATCCCCAAACTCCCCAACAGCTCCTTTAAGACAGTGGAGGACAAAATCCACTGGACGAAGGACACTGCTGGTCTCATGCTGCAGCATTGGGGCCAGCACCTAAACTAGAAATCCCCAGAAGCCTGCACGCACAGGAGGGGACTAAAAATGTTTTAGTTCTGGCCAAAAAATTCGAACCCACAACCCCACAATTGACCCTGCTTAACAGGGGCCTAAATTTTATTCCCACTAAGGGCAGCAACAAAAATCTCATAGAACAGAGCAGATTTGACTTACAGCAATACCACAGACAATTAAAATTGGCCTCACACTTCCAAAATAAACAACAAACAGAGCCCCCTAAATTTACCCCATCCTCCACATGGACTCCCCCTGCTGGCACACTACCGCCAGAGCTCACTGCCCTCATCACGGCTGATGTCACTCACTTCGACCAGCACTTCAGGCTCAGCCATAATGAGCCAAACCTCAGCCCTGAGGAGGTGGCTGCACTAGAGGAGCTGAAAAACAATAAAAATATTGTTATCAAGCCGGCTGATAAGGGCAGTGTAGTGGTTATTATGGACAGGGAACAGTATCTGTGGGAGGGGTATAGACAGCTTAACGATCCAAAATATTATTCTAAATTAGTGAAACCAATTTTTCCGGACACAATTAAATTAATACAAAAAATTATAGAAAACCTGTACATTAAAAAATTCATAAATTTCAAACAAAAGACTTACCTTATGGGCACACCTGAACCCAGGCCCAGGCTGTTCTATATGCTCCCTAAAATTCACAAGGATCCTGCGAAATGGAGTAGGCCGCACGAAATCCCTCCAGGCAGGCCAATTGTGTCGGACTGCAGCAGTGACACCTACAACACAGCGGAATACATCGATTTCTTCTTGAACCCCCTGTCCATCAAACACAACAGTTACATTAAGGACACATACCATTTCGTTGAAATTATTAGGAGCCTCCACATCCCACATGACGCCATGTTATTTACTATTGACATTGACAGCCTGTATACTAACATTGACACACAGGAGGGCATACAGGCTGTCAAAAATACATTTTATAAATTCAAAGACAAAAAGAGACCAGACAAAGAACTAATTCAACTATTAGAAATTAATTTGACCAGAAATGATTTTGTTTTCAATTCGGACTATTTCCTCCAAATTAAAGGCACAGCCATGGGAAAGAAATTTGCCCCGGCGTACGCCAACATTTTCATGGCTGAGTGGGAGACATCAGCCCTGGCCTCCTGCCAAAAGAAACCCCTCCACTACCTCAGGTATCTTGATGATATCTGGGGTGTCTGGTCCCACTCTGAGGAGGAGTTCAAAATATTTTTACAGACCCTGAACACCCACAACCAGTCCATCACCCTCAAATCCACCACCAGCTACACCTCGGTCGACTTCCTGGACACCAGCACCTACAAGGGAGCGGGGTTCAGTGAAACAGGCAGGCTGGATGTGAGGGTATTTTTTAAGGAGACAGACACTCACGCTCTGCTCTTTAGAACCAGCCACCATCCCAAGCACACCTTTGCTGGGCTGGTGAAATCTCAGCTCCTGAGGTTTCATAGGATTTGTAGTGACAAAGGGGATTTTAAGCAGGCCACAAAAACGCTGTTCTCAGCTCTGGCCACTAGAGGGTACCCTCGCTCCTTTTTAAGGAAAAGTCTCAAGACTTTTCTGGAGAAAAGGCCTGAACAGACCTCTCCAATCCTCCCCTTTGTCACTACATTTTCACCATCGACCGTGAAGCTTGTGAGGGTAATTAGGGGTCATTTCACCTCCTTTATGGCAGACACACAGGGGCTGCAGGAGAGGAGGATCATTGCAGCCTACAGAAAGAATAGGAACCTCCAGTCCTATCTAGTGAAGGCAAAACTGCCGTCTCTGTTGACCTCTGCACCCAGAGGTCACGGACAATTTTTTAAGCACCAGACATGGCTGCATAATACACAGACAAACACAATTTTTCGCTGCCAGCTGCGGGGAAGCCCTCTCACCAGGAATTGTGTTTACCTGATTACCTGTGCTACCTGTGGGGCAAAGTATGTTGGGGAGACAGGAAACACAATCCTGGTGAGGTTCACTCAGCATCGGCACAACATTTTGAGGAAGAAGGAGACTCAGAGGCTGGTGGTGGGACACTATGTCCTCCACGGATGGGACGCGGTCCGTGTCTCTGTCCTTGAGGCCGACCCCAGATGGAGCGTGGCTCAGAGGCGGAGGTCCGAACGCCTCTGGATCATGAGGCTGGGCACGCGACATCCCCACGGCCTCAATGAGAGGTAGGGCATGATCTCTCTGGGGAGCTGTGATGGCCAGCGCACTGGATCGGGTCCCCTAACCCTAACCTTAACCTTTCCCCTATCCCTAACCCTAACCCTTCCCCTATCCCTAACCCTTCCCCTAACCCTAACCCTAACCCTAACCCTTCCCCTATCCCTAACCCTAACCCTAACCCTTCCCCTATCCCTAACCCTAACCCTTCCCCTATCCCTAACCCTAACCCTTCCCCTATCCCTAACCCTAACCCCTAACCCTAACCCTAACCCTAACCCCTAACCCCTAACCCTAACCCTAACCCGATCCCAAACCCCAACCCTAACCCTTCCCCTAACCCTACCCTAACCCTAACCCTGACCCTGACCCTAACCCTAACCCCTAACCCTAACCCTAACCCTAACCCCTAACCCTAACCCGATCCCAAACCCCAACCCTAACACGCCCGTGCCTCCAGCTCTCACGTACGAGACCTGCCTGACCCTCAAATTTCCACCTAATCTAAATAACAATAAATAATAAAACAATACTTACCATACCTGGAAAATAAACATTATTAACATAAATATACACCCTATTAACAATACTTACCTTTACCTGAAAAATAAATGTTAATTTACACCCTAAATAACAAAATACTCACGTCCATCTATAAAAACTACATAAACTCATCAAATACAAACACCAAAATTTGAAAAAAGCACATCAAAACAAACAACACATAGTCAAAAATTATTTACAACTACAATTTTAATAAAATATAATAAATATAACCACAAAAAACAATTATTAAAAATCCTGCTCTCCCATTGGCTGATATTCAAATTCAAATTCGAAGGATGCAGAGCAGGACTCTCTGACTGTGTGTCTGCGAGGGAGGGGCCTGAGCAGAGGTGCTGAGGGGAGATACACACGTCTCTCCTCACTCTCTCTTCGCCCTTCGACCAGAGCAGACGTCTCACTAGGAGCAGACACACACACACACGTCAGTTAGAGAATATAGGAGAAATAGCTTTTATTTTGTTTTGTTTTAAACAGGCTGCCTGAAGAAGACCCAGATTCGGGTCGAAACGTTGCAACAAAGCCTGTTATTTAGTTTATCTTTTTCACAACTCTTTTATTTTACAACCCAAATTGTGGTTTTATTTTATTTTCATTTTATTTTCAAAAAAAACAAAAAAGACCAAAAAAAACAAAAATATATAGATTTAACCTAACACTTACCTGTTTAAACATGAGGGGATATAGTGAGGACGCGGGCTGGACCGAGGTTCGCTACCGCCGTGGCCGGCTTGACCACCGCGGAGAGGTGCGAGCCTGGGCTTACAGCCGCAGCAGACGTCACTCTCCCCCGTACGGCCGCTCACGCTCTGGCCCGGGACAGAGGCCCTCCTACGCCTCTGTTACCCGTGGCAGGCGTGGCGAAGGCTTTCGCCAAACCTTTGACCAAGGCTACAAGCCACAATTTTTGGAAACCCGGGCTCCTTACGGACCTAGAACAAACAACACAAATAAACACAAGCAGTTCACGAAGACACAGTACAACAACAAGTACGTGAACAGCAACAGAAACACATACAACAACAGAAACACATACAACAACAGAAACATGTACAACAACAGAAACATGTACAACAACAGGAACACGTACGACAACAGAAACACATACAACAACAGAAACACATACAACAACAGGAACACGTACAACAACACGAATAGGAACAAACAACAACAGCGTGGCGAGGAGGAACGGTCGGACGACCCCGACTTTATTGGGAAGGTGCGTGTGATACACACCATCATCAAAACTGTCCACCACCTGAAAAATGTGTCGGCGGACGAACCTCCCTCTGCCATCGCCAAAATGGGACAGTCGCTGGCTGATAACATCAAGCCAGCGGCCCCCACTCCTCACACGCAGGCACTGATAGAGGGGAATGCTAAGAATTGGGCCTTCACCACGGTCCTGATTCTTAGAGACCACTATCAGGGGGTCATGGAGCAGGAGGTGGGGAAACTCACCCACATGTCTGCACACCACTGGCGGAGGCCCTTTGAGGTGGCTTCATCCTGGGCACGCAGAAACCTGGGTCGCCGCCTGGAGGAGGACACATTAAAGCAGACAGAGGCTCTGTTAGTGGCTGGGGTCCCACAGACCACAGACACACACACACCCACACTCACACAAGCACCCATACACACACCCACACTCACACAAGCACCCACACACACACCCACACTACCAACCACACACACACAGACACCCACACTCACAGCTCCAGTCACACAAACACCCTCACCTGCACCAACAGCGACTCAAACAGAGTGCGTGCCCCCCACCCTCATCATCCCCCCCGTCCCCCTCACCGTGACCCCTCCTCGGGACAACGTCATGGTCGTGAGGGCGGACATTGTCCCTCAGCGCCCGACTATGGTGACCTCCGTGGCCACCATGACGGAGCCTGCCCGGGGAGACTGGTCCCCGGTGATGGGAGAGGACACCCCCCTCCCCCCTGCTCCTCAGGAGACCTCACCTAAGGCCCAGAGGGCCACACGCACTCCAGCCAGGGTCGACAG
This sequence comes from Symphodus melops, assembly GCF_947650265.1. NCBI lineage: Eukaryota > Metazoa > Chordata > Actinopteri > Labriformes > Labridae > Symphodus > Symphodus melops. The sequence goes on along the minus strand of NC_136698.1, from coordinate 28,993,572 downwards.
ACCACCAAACCCCTGTGTGTTCGAGGGCTTGGACGAAGACATCAGTCCGAGTCCTGCCCTCGTGCCACCTTCGGGCAGACTGAGGTCAGCTGTCCAGAAAAAGCTGAGTTTGGGGCCAAAAGCAGCGGCTCCTGAACAAACAGCACCACCTAAAAAAACACAAACACAAACACACACAGACAGCACTCCACAGACACCGACATGTAGACCAAGCAGACACATAAACACAAGAAACAAAATGAAGGACTGGAACCTCAGTGTGACGAAAAAGTGGCTTATCATGGGAGACTCGAACGTCGCCAGGATCCCACCCTGCGACATCGAGGGGCTGCAGATCGACAGCTTCCCAGGGGCCACCTTCAGACACGCTGAGGCCATCCTCTCCAGGACCATCGTCTCCGCCACGGTGGAGAAGGTGATCCTGTCCTTCGGCCTAAACAATAGAGGCCAAAACATTCAGCAGACAACAATTAAACAAATGCAGGCAGCAGTGAGGGCTGCCACCAACAAATTTCCTCAGGCGGAGATATGGGTGCCCTTAATTAATTATTCTGGGGCCCTGCCTGTCTCGGAGATGGATGCCCTCCTCCGCCTGAATGAGTACATCCAGAAAAATCAGAGACACATCCCCAAACTCCCCAACAGCTCCTTTAAAACAGTGGAGGACAAAATCCACTGGACGAAGGACACTGCTGGTCTCATGCTGCAGCATTGGGGCCAGCACTTAAACTAGAAATCCCCAGAAGCCTGCACGCACAGGAGGGGACTAAAAATGTTTTAGTTCTGGCCAAAAAATTCGAACCCACAACCCCACAATTGACCCTGCTTAACAGGGGACTAAATTTTATTCCCACAAAGGGCAGCAATAAGAACCTCATAGAAAAAAGTAGATTTGACTTACAGCAATATCACAGACAATTAAAATTAGCTTCACACTTCCAACATAAACAACAAACAGAGCCCCCTAAATTCACCCCATCCTCCACATGGACGCCCCCTGCTGGCACACTACCGCCAGAGCTCACTGCCCTCATCACAGCTGATGTCAGTCATTTTGATCAGCACTTCAGACTCAGCCACAATGAGCCAAACCTCAGCCCTGAGGAGGTGGCTGCTCTGGAGGAGCTGAAAAATAATAAAAATATTGTTATCAAGCCAGCTGATAAGGGCAGTGTGGTGGTCATTATGGACAGGGAACAGTATCTGTGGGAGGGGTATAGACAGCTTAACGATAAAAAATATTATTCTAAATTAGAGAAACCTATTTATCCGGACACAATTAAATTAATAGAAAAAATTATAGACAATCTTTACATTAAAAAATTTATTAACTTCAAACAAAAGACTTACCTTATGGGCACACCTGAACCCAGGCCCAGGCTGTTCTATATGCTCCCTAAAATTCACAAGGATCCTGCGAAATGGAGTAGGCCGCACGAAATCCCTCCAGGCAGGCCTATTGTGTCGGACTGCAGCAGTGACACATACAACACGGCGGAGTATATTGACTTCTTCCTGAACCCCCTGTCGATCAAACATGACAGCTACATTAAGGACACATATCATTTCGTGGACATTATTAGGAGCCTTCAAATCCCGCAAAACGCCATGCTATTTACTATTGACATTGACAGCCTGTATACTAACATTGACACACAGGAGGGCATACAGGCTGTCAAAAACACGTTTTACAAATTTAAGGACAAAAAGAGACCAGATAAGGAACTAATTCAATTGTTAGAAATTAATTTGACCCGGAATGATTTTGTTTTTAATTCAGAGTATTTCCTCCAAATCAAAGGCACAGCCATGGGGAAGAAATTTGCCCCGGCTTACGCCAACATTTTCATGGCTGAGTGGGAGACATCAGCCCTGGCCTCCTGCCAAAAGAAACCCCTCCACTACCTCAGGTATCTTGATGATATCTGGGGTGTCTGGTCCCACTCTGAGGAGGAGTTCAAAATCTTTTTACAGACCCTGAACACCCACAACAGGTCCATCACCCTCAAATCCACCACCAGCTACACCTCGGTCGACTTCCTGGACACCACCACCTACAAGGGAGCGGGGTTCAGTGAAACAGGCAGGCTGGATGTGAGGGTATTTTTTAAGGAGACAGACACTCACGCTCTGCTCTTTAGAACCAGCCACCATCCCAAGCACACCTTTGCTGGGCTGGTGAAATCTCAGCTCCTGAGGTTTCATAGGATTTGTAGTGACAAAGGGGATTTTAAGCAGGCCACAAAAACGCTGTTCTCAGCTCTGGCCACTAGAGGGTACCCTCGCTCCTTTTTAAGGAAAAGTCTCAAGACTTTTCTGGAGAAAAGGCCTGAACAGACCTCTCCAATCCTCCCCTTTGTCACTACATTTTCACCATCGACCGTGAAGCTTGTGAGGGTAATTAGGGGTCATTTCACCTCCTTTATGGCAGACACACAGGGGCTGCAGGAGAGGAGGATCATTGCAGCCTACAGAAAGAATAGGAACCTCCAGTCCTATCTAGTGAAGGCAAAACTGCCGTCTCTGTTGACCTCTGCACCCAGAGGTCACGGACAATTTTTTAAGCACCAGACATGGCTGCAAAACACACAGACAAACACAATTTTTCGCTGCCAGCTGCGGGGAAGCCCTCTCACCAGGAATTGTGTTTACCTGATTACCTGTGCTACCTGTGGGGCAAAGTATGTTGGGGAGACAGGAAACACAATCCTGGTGAGGTTCACTCAGCATCGGCACAACATTTTGAGGAAGAAGGAGACTCAGAGGCTGGTGGTGGGACACTATGTCCTCCACGGATGGGACGCGGTCCGTGTCTCTGTCCTTGAGGCCGACCCCAGATGGAGCGTGGCTCAGAGGCGGAGGTCCGAACGCCTCTGGATCATGAGGCTGGGCACGCGACATCCCCACGGCCTCAATGAGAGGTAGGGCATGATGTCTCTGGGGAGCTGTGATGGCCAGCGCACTGGATCGGGTCCCCTAACCTTAACCTTAACCTTTCCCCTATCCCTAACCCTTCCCCTAACCCTAACCCTTCCCCTAACCCTAACCCTAACCCTTCCCCTATCCCTAACCCTAACCCTTCCCCCATCCCTAACCCTAACCCTAACCCTTCCCCTATCCCTAACCCTAACCCTAACCCTTCCCCTATCCCTAACCCTAACCCTAACCCTAACCCTTCCCCTAACCCTACCCTAACCCTAACCCTGACCCTGACCCTAACCCTAACCCCTAACCCTAACCCTAACCCTAACCCCTAACCCTAACCCGATCCCAAACCCCAACCCTAACCCTAACCCGATCCCAAACCCCAACCCTAACCCTAACCCTAACCTAAGCAAGTGACTCAAAACGACTCGTTACTTTAACTACTGAATCGGCCAATTCAGTGGGCAAGTTGACGATCGTTTATCATCAAACTGTTTTTTTGGACATTCATCCGAGCTGGGAAAGCTGACTGGAACGCATCTAGACACCTCTGAGGGCATCGCTAAACTACTCCGACCTTTTCACTAAGGTGAATTCGCTCTGTAGGAATTGGAGACAGACTTCCAAAACCCATTCTCCAAACTCCAGCACCATTTGGTGGACTTGTGGTTCAGTGAGTGAGACACACAACAGCTTGTTGTTTACTCAGAAATACGTGTCAAGAGTGTTCTTCATCGTAATTCTTCCCCCTGGGCCCATGTCCAGTAATATAGTTCCACTCTCTTACTTCTACAATATTTTTGTTTTTGTCCGGTAATTTTGATCTGAATCTCATCAATAATTTTGTTAGACATGCGTTAAACACCGCACCATACTCCCTTAGTTAGGATAGTATCTTTCATTACTTGTCTTGCTTCATATATCCGATGAATCTTTAAGATCGTTCCGTTTTTCCTGTTCTTGTTTAATCTGCTCATTAAAATTATAAAGCATACATTCAGACTTGTGTTCGTATTGATTCATAGTGGTTGAACGTTTTGAGAATTCATAACTTAGATTTGAGATTGATAAAATTTAATAAATCCATAAAATGTGTTGATTTTCATAATTAATAAAGTTTATTAATTTCCATAATTAATAAGAATTGTTCCTGGTGAGCCAGGTGGTGCCCTTCTTCTTACGAGGTATGTTAATCTATTTAACACGTAATATTAATGGTAGTTTTCCGCTACACACATTTTAAACTCCACGGCCAACACAATGTGCAGAGCATGGGCCTGGAGAGCAACAGGGACTGGACCACTGTCCAGAGACGAGCGGCGGAAAGGTAATGGATCCACCTCTTAAAAACAATAGAACCTACCGGTCTTAATGAGAAATATTAGGGTGGATCCATTTCCTTCTTTTTTAATATAGCTTTTAGTGGGTTTTAGAAAATACTGACCCCCTGACCTCCCGGGGCCTCTCTTACATGTTTTAACAGGCCGACCCTCTGCGGGCCGGGCTACCCCCCTTCTTTTAACTTTAGCTTTTATTTTTCAAATATTGATTTTATAGCCCACTCCTCCTCTATGGGATCTTAATTTATTTATGTTTTACCTTTAATTTGTCTTATGCATGTTTTAAACCCCCCCCCCTTTTTTTAATTATGTCTATTTATTGATTTTTAGATGGATACAGCACTTTTTGCATGCATGTTGTTTTAGCACTTTTAGACCCCTATGACGAGGCTCTGGACCCTTTAAAATCTCATTTTAGCCGACTTTTGATTTCTAAATTAGATTATTTATCTTTTAAATTAATTTATGAGGTAGAACCTGCCTGCGGAGGGCGCGCCTCGAAACACTTTTTAACAAATAACAAAAACCTTTTTTAAAGACACCTTGCCCTGTTTTATGACATTTTATTGGACCTCTCCTTGTCTTATACTTGTTTACTTTCTTATCCTCCTTTAACTTAATCAACAAAGATCCTATTATTTTATGAACTGCATTAAGATGTTTTAACAAGTGTAAATAAAGATGTATATATGTTTCTACAATTTTACTAACCCATGTATTTTTATGAGTGTGGTTTTAATGTGAATTTAAGCACTTATTTTATTTATGCACTTTTTTACATTTATTAACTAACCTTTTATCAATTTTAACACTTATTCTTTTATTTTGTAGATACATTTATACTTAACTTTCGCCAGGCCTTTTAATTCAGTTCAGGGCACTTATAAATAGGATCTTTATTTTATCTGTTTTAAATTATTTATTTTATTTATTTAGCTTTTAATTTTCTCTTTCTTAATTTCTAGGACAATGAAAGTCATTCAGCTCCTTGGTGTTTTTATCAGAGGCCCTGGGACGGGGTAGGTTTTAGCCAGCTACAGAGCTCCGCCGACCTCTCCTGCGCGGTGGTCCGGTTACCTTTTTAATTAAAACCAAATTTTAGAGTGTCTTAAGAGGGTCTTAATGAAAACCTTTTGGTTTTTAAGGAGGGTTTTAATTGCAAAGTTTTAATTACTTATTAAAACCGTTGGTCCCCCCGAGAGCCCGTGCCCCCCGTAGCGTCCTCCAGAGGACGCTGCGCTTTTACCCAGACCTAACCCTGCCAGCGCCTCGGGGGGAGCACTCCTTTAACCCCTTTTAAAACAGACATTCTTTTAGGTTTTTATTAAACCGGTTTTAGTTGGTTTTATGGGTTTTTAAACACCCCCCCTTTTAGTGCATGCAGGACCTTGGTGCCTGAACCAGTCCGAGCACCCACTTCAGCCACTAATTTACCCAAACAAACAGAGGGTTTTTATTTTTATTTTTATTTTTAGTACATTTTTCTTTAAGTAGAGGAAATTCCTTTATCGCTTTTTAATAACAGTTTTTTACCCCCCTTGGTTTTATTGTTCGTTTTAAACTCTCTCTTATTTCCTTCCCCCCTTACTCCTGCTTTGATCATCTTTTACTCTCTCTCTCCCTTTCCTTGTTTTAATTTTCCTTGGACTGAGCCACAGTCTGCCTCTTTAAGAGGATTCCCTCCGACTAGGTGTGTCACATGTGGGGCTGGACCAATCAGAGGCACGCACCTGTAGGTCCAGCCCCAAACATTTGTCTATACATGGAGTGGGAAACCAAGGACTCTCAGATACCCTCCTGATGAAGCCAGTGACGGCGAAACGTTGAGGACCCCTTTTAATTTTTTTATTTATTTATTTTATTTCTTCTTTTATACAAAACTTTTAAAGTGCTCCTTTAACCCTTTTTTTAAGCTCTACGGATTGTTTTTAAACCGTTTTTTACCTCACCATGGTTTTTAACAGCTCCAACAGCGGATTTTAAGCTCACACCATCACCCAAGGAGACCTGCAGCTACAACCCATCAAATACGGTGAGTGACAGCGTTTTAGGTGTGCACACTGAAGAACAGCAAGTCACCACCGTCTGCACGGATCTCCAAGGACACGTCAGCTTTTTATCCTGCTTTTATCCTGCTTTTACTGGTCTTATGGGTTTTACATAAAACCACCCCCTGGAGGGGAGAAAGACTGGTACAGTACCCCCCTCCTTTTCAGACCAGGAGAAGCCCTGCTGAGGAGGCCTTAACCAGGCCCCTGACCTGTGAGTTTTTTAAGAGACTGGTTTTTACAAACAATCTTAATTGCACTTTTATTCACACTTCTTTTTATTCCCCCCCCCCCCCCCCCCCCCCTTTTTAAATTCCCTCCCATCTCTTCCCCCGGGTTGGGTTTCCTCTACCTTTTTAGCTTCAGTTTTTAGGCCCAGACACACCTGTCCACCCTCCATTTTAGCTCCTGTTTTTAGCTCAGGTTGTCTGGCCCTCTTTTTATTTCTTTTATTTCTGGTGCTTCCTCCCTTGTCCGTGGGGGGTGCCAGTATTTTTCCACTCATTCTCTGTGGGGCGTCTATCGGCTGGGTTCCCCTCACCACTTCTCCAGCTCCACAGCGACATGTCCATCACTCTCACTAACCGCTTCACACCACTAGCGACTCCAGGCCGGGGGAGGTGGGGGAGCACCAACCACTGCTCCACTGCCCCCCCGCCTGGAGCGAGCACCCGACCACCACCGTCACACACACAGCTCACACCGGAACTCCACGTACAAAGTAAACGGTATTTTAAACTCCTTCAGGCCATCCACCACTCCGAAATACTCTACAACACAGTCACAACCGGTTCATTCCCACAGGGGATGATGAAGAAAGCCCACCGCCTCACCGCCTTCATCAAACCCTCTTCACCCAACCTCACCACCTTAGATAAAGTTAAACAGAACACCCACACCTGGATGCAGAACAACATGACCATCCTCACAGAGCACTACGATCACGTTATTGCTGTGGAGCTGGACAACATCCCCCCCTACAGCCAGGAGGCCTTTGACAGGGCCCTCCAGTGGGGGAGGGTGAGGTACAGGAGGAGATTCACGTCCTCCTCGGTCTCCACTCTAAGGGACCTCCTAACCAGGGGGCCCCGGAGCCAGGAGGGCCCTCCTGTGCTTCAACTCTCCCCCACAGACTTTCCTCCCCTCCCCCAAACAACAGGCTCACCCATCACCCTCAGCAACCTCCCTCTTACTCCTCTCCTACCTACTCCCACCTGCCCTCCCTCTTCCTCCTCTCCGGTCTCCCCTATGACCTTACCTGACCCTAACCCTAACCCTCCTCCCTCCGTTCCTTCTCCTCCTACTGCCTCACCCAACCCCTCCCCTAACCCTAACCTTCGGGGTTCCCCTCTCCCTCCCTCTACCACCTTCCCTCCCCCCTGCCCTAAACCTAACCTTCGGGGTTCCCCTCCCCCTCCCTCCCCCCCTCCTCCCTCTACTACCTTACCTTCCCCCTGCCCTAAACCTAACCGTCGGGGCTCCCCTCTCCCTAACCCTAACCCTCCCCCCTCCTCCCCCCCTCCTCCCTCTACTACCTTACCTTCCCCCTGCCCTAAACCTAACCGTCGGGGTTCCCCTCTCCCTAACCCTAACCCTCCCCCCTCCTCCCCCCCTCCTCCCTCTACCACCTTACCTCCCCCCTGCCCTAAACCTAACCTTCATCAACCCCCCTCCCCTGCTCCTCTCACCACCTCCCCTCACTCCCCCCCTTCCACCTCCACACAACCTCTCTCCACAGACCTCTGTACGCTGGGGGGGTCGGCGGCGGCATCGGGACGCGGCGGAGTGGCACAGCCCCCGTTGCCGAAACGCAACCCCGGACGGCGGGTGAAGGTTGAAATCCACCCAATCCCCCAGGGCACACTCGACCGTCCGGGGCATGCACGGGCTGGGTCCTCTGCCTGCCCCCCTGTCGCCCCCTCCTCCCCTCCCTCCTCACCTTCCCCACACCCAGTCAGCACCCTCCCAGTACAATCACCACCTTACAGCAACATAGTTTTACCCTGCAGTAACACCATTTCATCCTCTCCACCTACAGATACATACCACAGCCAGCAGGGGGAGCCAGAGCTGCTTGCCACAGAGCCCTGTGAGCCAGACACCAGCATAGAGGTGGATAACAATTCCATGATGATGAAGGGAGCAACGACAGCAAAGCTGAAAACAACCCCAACATCTGAGTTATCCACCTCTCACTCCACCAGGGCCTCTGTGGCGGCACATGGCTCCCCGAGTCGCCCGGAACCACACACACACCCACGCACACACAGAAAAATACAGGACTGGCACTTGGAGGTCCGGAAGAGGACACTCATCATAGGTGACTCCAACCTCTCCCGGATCCCTTCATTCACAGACCCACACATCCAAGTAGACAGTTACCCCGGAGCAAACTTTCATCACATAGCCACCATCCTGAAAAAACTCACCCCATGTCACAACACCACACAGGTCATCTTATCAGCCGGACTCAACAACTGTCTTTCAGAACACGACCCCACCACATTCACCAAACAGTTACAGACAATGTGGAGGACCAGCCAGACCACCTTCCCCAACGCCACCATCTACATCCCTGTAATAAACTTCTCACCCAGACTGGACTCACACAAACGGACACTCCTCACCAAACTCAACGACACCATCACTGCCAAATACAACTTCATTCCAGACATCAACTCACAACTCTTCCGGACTGGCACAGACAATATACACTGGACCTCTGACACGGCCGGGATGTTGTTCAGGTACTGGAAGGAACAGTTAAACTTATAACTGGGGATAACTGTCATACCACACCTCCCCATCAGTCCAACATCACCAACCTCTGTGCCGTTTTCTCCCTCACAGCTGCACAGCTGGAGTTACTAGAAAAAGGACTCACCTTCATTCCCACACCCAACCCACCCACCCGGCCGGAGCTCAGGGGGGACCTGCACACCTTCCACAGGAGGCTGAAACTCCTGGATCACTTCCAGGGGGGGCAGAGGCGGGACCCCGTGCTGTTCACTGGGCCGTCCCACTGGTCACCAAACACGGACACACTCTCACCTGCTATTTCACAACTCATCCATAAAAACAACCAAGCACTCACACATTGGCGCCCCCTGCCACATAGAACGCACAACATTAGTCAGGAACACAAACGCATCATCAGAACATTGGGTAATCACAAACACATAGTCATTAAGCCAGCAGATAAGGGGGGCCAAATAGTTATTCAGGATAGGGACAATTACATTTTAGAAGCACATAGACAGTTAAACAACAACACATATTACCAACTACTGACACACCCACTACAATTAGAGACACAGACACTAGTTAGAAAGATTACAGAAACACTCTACAGACAAAAATTCATCAATTTCAAACAGAAACAATATCTGGACGGTCCCAGTGAGCCCAGGCCCCGCCTCTTCTACCTGCTCCCCAAGATCCACAAGCCTCCTGACACCTGGACGGTCCCCTCGGTGGTTCCGGTCGGCCGCCCCATTGTCAGCGACTGCAACTCCGAAACATACACCATCACAGAATACATCGACCACTTCATCAATCCACTTTCCAAACTGCACCCCAGCTACATCAAGGACACCTACCATTTTGTTAATAAAATAAAACACCTTCAGGTACCCGGTCACACCTTCCTGTTTTCCATAGATATAGATTCCCTTTACACTAACATAGAAACTCCACTTGGTTTAGCTGCAATAAAACACCTCTTCAACAAACACCCAGACCCATCCAGACCCGACAGCCACCTCCTACAACTCCTGCACATCACCCTCACCCGCAACGACTTCACTTTTAATAATCAGCACTACCTCCAGCTGTGCGGTTGTGCGATGGGCCGGAAATATGCGCCAGCCTACGCAGACATTTATCTGGCCCACTGGGAGGAAACGGCCTTCGCCACACTCACCACCAAACCCCTCCTGTATTTCCGGTACCTGGACGACATCTTCGGCCTCTGGGACGGCACACATCAGGATTTCACCACCTTCCTGGACACCCTCAACACACACCACCCCAAAATAACACTCAAACACAACATTTCCACATCTGCAATAGAATTTTTGGACACCTGTGTCTTCTTCCGTGCCTCTAGTGACCAGTCCAAAACACTGGCCACCAAAGTACATTTCAAAGACACGGACCGCCACGCACTCCTTCACAAGTCGAGCTATCACCCCAGGCACACGTACAGAGGTCTGATAAAATCCCAGCTGATACGCTTCCGCAGAATCTGCACCTTCCCGGAGCATGTGGAGGAGGCCACCAGCACCCTCTTTAGTGCGCTGAGGCCCAGGGGTTACTCGAGACGCTTCCTCAGAACCATCAGGGCGGAGGTTGGCCGGACCTTTCAGGATAGATATAACAATCCCAGCGCCCGGCCGCCCGGTCCTACTCTCGTCCCCTTAGTAACCACTTATTCAGAGAACTTAAAGAGGTTAATTTCAACTCTCAGGTCTAATTTTGAGGGGGCGAGGGAGGGCTGTGGCGTGCTGGGCGACTGCCGGCTGATCTCCGCCCATCGCAGGAATAAAAACTTGAAAGACTTTCTGGTTCATACAGATTTTAATAAAAATAACCAAGACAGGGAAGCGTCTCGAGGCTCGGACATTGGTTTTATCCGTCTCCCCCACATTTTTAACCCCTATGCCAGAGTCGGTATCAACCCGTGGCAGGCCTTAAAACCCACAACAACTAATGCAGTATATGCCATAAGATGTAAGGCCTGCCACAGACTCTATGTGGGGGAGACTAGAAACGATATCACCGCGCGCATTAGACAGCATTTTTATCATATTAATAGCGGGAATGGCACCACTGTCTTGTATGCACATTTTAAACTCCACGGCCAACACAATGTGCAGAGCATGGGCCTGGAGAGCAACAGGGACTGGACCACTGTCCAGAGACGAGCGGCGGAAAGGTAATGGATCCACCTCTTAAAAACAATAGAACCTACCGGTCTTAATGAGAAATATTAGGGTGGATCCATTTCCTTCTTTTTTAATATAGCTTTTAGTGGGTTTTAGAAAATACTGACCCCCTGACCTCCCGGGGCCTCTCTTACATGTTTTAACAGGCCGACCCTCTGCGGGCCGGGCTACCCCCCTTCTTTTAACTTTAGCTTTTATTTTTCAAATATTGATTTTATAGCCCACTCCTCCTCTATGGGATCTTAATTTATTTATGTTTTACCTTTAATTTGTCTTATGCATGTTTTAAACCCCCCCCCCTTTTTTTAATTATGTCTATTTATTGATTTTTAGATGGATACAGCACTTTTTGCATGCATGTTGTTTTAGCACTTTTAGACCCCTATGACGAGGCTCTGGACCCTTTAAAATCTCATTTTAGCCGACTTTTGATTTCTAAATTATATTAAAAAAATTTTTTTAATTAATTTACCTCACTTGAGGTAGAACCTGCCTGCGGAGGGCGCGCCTCGAAACACTTTTAAACAAATAACAAATACCTTTTTAAAGACACCTTGCCCTGTTTTATGACATTTTATTGGACCTCCCCTTGTTTTATACTTATTTACTTTCTTATCCTTTTTTAATTTAATCAACAAAGATCCTATTATTTTATGAACTGCATTAAGATGTTTTAACAAGTGTAAATAAAGATGTATATATGTTTTTACAATTTTACTAACCCATGTGTTTTTATGAGTGTGGTTTTAATGTATGTGGATTTAAGCACTTGTTTTATTTATGCACTTTTTACATTTATTAATTAACCTTTTATCAATTTTAGCACTTATTCTTTTATTTTGTAGATACATTTATATTTAATTTACGCCAGGCCTTTTAATTCAGTTCAGGGCACTTACAAATAGGATCTTTATTTTATCTGTTTTAAATTATTTTATTTATTTGATCTATTTAATTTCTACCCTTTTAGTACAATAAGAGTCATTCAGCTCCTAGGGGTTTTTATCGGAGGCCCTGGGACGGGGTAGGTTTTAACCAGCTACAGAGCTCCGCCGACCTCTCCTGCGCGGTGGTCCGGTTACCCTTTTTATTCAAAACCAAATTTTAGAGTGTCTTAAGAGGGTTTTAGTGAAAGCCTTTGGTTCTAAAGGAGGGTTTTAATTGCAAATTCTTAATAAATTATTTATTAAAACCGTTGGTCCCCCCCGAGAGCCTGTGCCCCCCGTAGCGTCCCCCAGAGGACGCTGCGCTTTTACCCAGACCTAACCCTAACCTTAACCGTCTGTCTACCCCTAACCCTTACTCTAACCCTTAACTTCTCTAACCTAACCTTAATTATTTAAAAATTATTTCCCCTAACCCTAACCTTGTTGTAACACACAAAAATTAATTTAAAGAAAAGCCCTGCATCTGACAAGAAAAGCAGCAAATCATAGTTCAGGAGATTAGGAGGGCATGTCAGATGTGTAGGCCACCTCTGCCTCTGCCTCAACTTGATTCATTTCGTAAATAAACATAGAACAATATTATAATACAACTCATTTTCATGAGATGGTCCATCATGGTTTATTTTAGTCAGGATTCACACCTACACATCATTTAATTTCAGATTTTTTTTTTGTATCTGAAGAGAAATGACTAAAGCGAGTGTCACTGTGATGACTGCTTCACCTTCATAAGAAAATCTGTGTAAAAATAGGAGCGCAACCCCCTCTCAGACAAGGTTTAAAGGAATACCCTTTACTGATCCATCCTCTCAGGGACAAACATGTCTCTGCTGCTCATAATTACTCCCTCGGGTTTCAGGGATGGCTGTGTTTTAGGAAGCAAAATCTGCATGGATTAATTCCTCTCATGGTCTGCATCATTAACGTTTTAACAAAATGTTATAAAGTAATGCCAGAGGATGCTTCTGAGCAGCTCCAGCCACACATTTAATCTGTGTCATTCAAGGAGTGGCTTCTCAAAATAAACACATCCCCCTGTGCAGTAAAACTTGGGGATCGATCTAAGCTGCTTCTTTGTTCACTATCTGATTGCCTTCTGGTCATTCCAGGAAGAGGATAGGTGTGAGGACTTGCGAGAGAAGTGTCATCTTTATCATCATCAACATCAAAAGGTCTCTCTGTCTTTGAAGAGTCTGTGTGTGCAGGCGTGATCAGCACAGGCTCGGGGTCTGTGCTGCTGGAGTCCTTTTGGTGTCAAAGCCACTGCAGAGTATGTGACGCTTGAACATGTCTTTAATCTGGAGACGACTCCAGCACACAAACAACAATGTGATGCTTGGACCAGGACCTCAGCTGCCCCTTATCTACCTTACTCTACATCCTGTCAGAGTTCGAAGCTCAATCCAATGGCAACTGGACTGGACTCCTCTGAAAGCCTCTTCAGTTATTAACGAATTAGTGAAATGCCTCTGTGGATCACAAGCATGCTAATGTTCAGGGCAAGGAATAACAACGACGAAGACTCTGAGAACATCACATCATCAGTATCAAGTGATGAGTTCTGTCTTTTCTCCTGGCTGCCCTCATTGAAGATGTGTCATTGTTTTTAATCATCTCTGCCTCCTGTCTGTCCTGTTTCGAACGTGACCGCGTGTTCTCAGTTCGTTTGGGTTATATGTTGTTATATCGCATAACTAAACTGGGCCAAACCAGTTCAGCACCATGGACAGATCCTTCAGTGCCTGGAGCTTTGTGATGTTCTTCTCTTGTTTAGTGACCTCGTTCCTCGTTCATCCCTCTCAACTGATATCCATAAAACAAACAATATATTCTACCCAACGATTAATAATCACTTCTTCACAAACAATAGAGCAGCCCAAGCTATGCCAGAATCATACAACTGTGCTGAACAAAATGTTCATCTCCCCGCTGCACGTGGGGTGGAAAGCCTCAAGGGAGGTCATTATTTTTTACACAAAGCCAGGGGTCGCTCACAGACTGTAAGCAGGCGTCACTTTGAAAAGTCTTCTACATAACTGCAGGCGTCACTTTGCATTTTAACAAGCAACATGGCATGGTAACTGCCAAGCAAGACTATATTACCCAGAAGGCTCGGGGGACTTACAGTCTCACATCATAAGTCAGGCGACATTAGCTACATAATGGACGGCCCAGAAACCGACCAGACACGGCAGACAGCTCAGGTGGACGTCCCCAAAGCCAACCAAAGACCAGGGAGAGTTCAGGTGGGCATCAGGTGGCTGACCTAACTCGGAAGCCAGTTCAGGGAAAGAGCCAGATGGCTGACCAACCACAAGGATTAGTTTTGGAGGACGGCCAGGTTGCCAACCCACAAAGGCCGGGACCTTCGCCAAGGGCCCAGGAGCCAGAAAACCCATCGACAAGGGACCAAGAGACAGCCGGGCCACCGATGAGAGAACACCAGGCATCAGCCAGACTACAGAGAAGACCATGCCAGGCGTCGGCAGGACCATCAGGACTACGCCAGGTGTTGACTGGGCCGCCAAGGAGGCTGCATCAGGCGTCTGCAGTACCACCGGGAGGATGTCAGGCGTCGACCGGACCACAGGGAGGATGTCAGGCATCAGGAGGACGTCAGGCATCGACTGGTCCACCGAGGAAACGTCGTCAGGCGTCGGCCGAACCGCAGAGGAGACGTCGTTGGACGTCGGCCGGACCGCCGAGGGAAGCTCAGGCATCAGCCGGATCACAGAGGGGATGTAGTCAGGCGTCGGCTGGACCACAGAGGAGACATCCTCAGGCGTAGGCCGGACCGCAGAGGAGACGTTGTCGGGTGTCGGCCGGACCGCACAGGGGACATCGTCAGGTGTCAGCCAGACCGCAGAGGAGACTCAACTGGACACAGACAGCGCTCTGCAGAATCAGGAACAGGTACAGGAAGCAGGGGACTTTCTGCAGGATCAGGTACAGGAAGCAGGGGGCGCTCTGCAGAATCAGGAACAGGTACAGGAAGCAGGGAATGCTCTGCAGGATCAGGAACAGGTACAGGAAAGCAGGGGGCGCTCTGCAGGAACAGGTACAGGAAGCAGGGGGCGCTCTGCAGGAACAGGTACAGGAAGCAGGGGGTGCTCCGCGGGATCAGGAACAGATACAGGAAGCAGGGGGCTTTCTGCAGGATCAGGTACAGGAAGCAGGAGGTGCTCTGCGGAATCAGGAATGGGTCCAGGAAGCAGACAGCGCTCCACCGAAGCTGGTGGCAGACAGCGCTCTTCCAGAACGGGGACAGGAGATAGACAGCGCTCTGCAGGATCAGGAACAGGTACAGGAAGCAGAGAGTGCTCAGCGGAATCAGGAACAGGTACAGGAAGCAAATCGCTTTCTGCAGGATCAGGTACAGGAAGCAGACAGCACTCAGCCGAAGCTGGTGGCAGACGATGCTCTGCAAGAACGGGGACAGGGGGCAGACAGCGCTCTGCAGAATCAGGCTGCAGAAAAGGACCCGACTCAGAGAAAAAAACCTGAGGGTCAAAAGAAACTGCCGACCAATCAGGAAACATCCACTTGAGCTAGGGTCTAGCGTTTATTTCTTTCTGAGCCTCAGAAAGAACTGCTAACCTTTCCTCTACCGAAACAGCTCTTTTTAAATCACTGTTAATGCATGTCAGGTTGTAAAACAGCTCATAAAAGTCCAAAGAGTCAAGTACTGCTGGGTCCATTGTTGGTGGGTTTATTCCATGCACTGAATCAGAGTCGTCTGGGTCCATTTCTGGCCAGTTTGTACTCTCACGAACAGAGGAGACCCAAACGCACGACTCAAGGGCAAATGCAGTTTCAAAAATCCATTTAATGCAGGCAGGGTTTGGTACACGGTAGTTGATCAGTCCAGGCAGAAGTACAAAAACAGCAGGCAGAAAATCGAGGTCAAAAACTAACTTCATCAGAACAAGAAGGCTAAACAGAAATAATGCTGGTAACGCTGCTACAAAAAGACAAGACAAACTGACAAGGAGAGAGGGGAAACACACATACTATATACTGAAAGGGGGTGGAGTTAACAAGACACAGGTGAGACACATCAGGTAATCAGCAGAGTGGGAAACACTTGGGAAGGGCATGCAGCCAACAGACCTGAAAAGACACAGGGTAAGAATCAAAGTAAAACACAAGACATGATACATGAGGGAAATAGAAATAAACTAAATCCTTAACCCAGAGATGTGACACAGTTAAGAGGAGACATAGGAACAATAAAGATGTATTTGTTTTTGATTTATCTTCAATAATAGTTAAAAAGAAACACCATGATTAAATTATTATAACTGAACATTCACAGCCTCTGCATTCTAAAGAATTGCAAAATTGATTCTTATGTCTTCCTATTTCACACACAGCTTCATAAAGTCAAAGAACAATGGACCATCTCCATTAGAAACATCAATCATATCAACACCACAAATCTCTCCACCCTTATCAGCTCCTACCCCAGCCCTCCCCCTGCATCTTCCCCTGCTGACCTGGTGACTCCCTTCAATAACCGTCTCTCCTCTGCCCCTAAAACCCACTCAGTCTCATTTAATCGTACTGCTGGTTCACCCCTGACCTTGCCCGCTCAAAGCGGCAGGTCGTCGACTGGAGCAACCGCAAAAACAGGACTCAATGTTCAGAGCCAAATGTACTCGGACCACCTGCATCACGACACGAACGCACTTACAACTGTCAAACCTTCATACTATTCCAACCTCATCAACATGGTACTGGCAGCAACAGAGTCCTCTTTGCAATGGTCAGCCACCTAATTCAGCCTCCTAAAATCCTCCCACCGATCAGTGCACTGCTTTCCTGGACTTCTTCAACTCAAAAATCACTACCATTCACCAACAACTGGCCTCATCCTGCACCTCCTCAAATGATCCAACTTGGATGTTCACTACCGGCCAACCTCTCATCAGCTGCCTCTCTGACTTCACCCCAGTATCGGATCACACCATCTCTGAATTTATCCACAAAGCCAAAACTACCTGACAGCTTGATGATCTTCCCACCTCCCTCATCAAAGCTCCTCATTTCTCCAATGATCACCAACATAATTAACTACTCCCCTCACAACTGGCACTGTACCCCCCACTCTCAAACTGGCTGCTATCACTACCATCCTGAAAAAACCTGCTGCCGACCTAACTGACCTTAACCTCTACCGGCCCATCTCCAACCTCTCACCCTCATCTCTCTCCAGGTACAATTTTAAAACATTTTAACATTTAAACTGCCATCTGTGAACACTTCTGCTCCATGCACTGACTTGTTTGTTATTGTTTGTTCCGGGGATTTTCATTCATTTTGTTTAGAAGTATTTTTCATTTTTAAATAAATTAATTCTGTTAAATATGAAGCTGAATGCCACTTTTCTTTAAGTGTATGAATGTCATGTTTGGTGTTTTCCACATGCTGTATTGTTGTGTTTCTCTGTCTGTCATTCCCTCGTGTCTCCCCTTCCCTCACTAATTATTCAATCAGGTTCAGCTGCGGACACAGGTGTTCACCAATCATCATCATCAGGCTATTTAAGCTGGCTCCTTGCAGGAAGCCAGCGCCAGATTATTGTCTCATCTCCATGGGTTTGTTCTCCAGTGTTTGCTCTTGCTCCTTGTACTCTCTTGGATATTTGTATTTACTCGTGTTTGTTAACGTCTCGTGTTTTCTCCTTCTCCGTAGTTCCCATTCCCGTCCCTCCTGCGACTCCGTCTTCTCCTGTTCGTCTCGTGTGTCCGATCTGGCTCATCGTCACGCGTGTTTAGGTTTAGGGTTATTAGGTTGCACTAGAGTCACATTGATTATTGTATTGCACAAATATTTCACCCCGTGTCACGTGTTAATAAATTGTTATTTGTTAAACGTTCCTCTGTCTCTGAGTCGTGCGCTTGGTTCCAAAGATTTTCTGAGTCCTAACAATGAATGTCATTTTCGGTGAGTAAACTGGCTGTACTATAAGGGCTTAAATCTTGCCTAGGGCACCAAAATGGTCAGGGTTAGGATTAGCCTAGCCCTTTGCTGACTGCCTCTCTGATGGGCCCACTGCCCAACAGAAATGTAGTATTGCTTAATATGTAAATTATGTAATCTGAATTTTTTTTGTGCAAATAAGGGACCACAAGTCTGGGTGTTCGGGTGTTTCATTGCGTGTCCCCCAGGGGTCAGTCTTGGGTCCATTACTCTTCATCATCTACCTCCTCCCCCTGGGCACAATCCTCCGCCATCATGGGATCCACTTTCACTGCTACGCCGATGACACTGCAAACCCACTGCCGCCACCCCTCCCACCTCCCTCATCACCTGCATGGACGACATTCGAAGCTCGATGAGCAGGAACTTCCTGAAGCTCAATGGCAACAAAACTGCTCTTCAGCTCCAAATCCACCCTCACCAAATTACAACACACCCCAGTCCCACTCATCATCATCGACGGTTTCCCTGTACCCTTCTGCCCCCATGTCCAGAGCCTCAGCTTCATTCTGGACAGCACCCTCTCATTTGCACCTCACATTAGAAACATCACCCGGACTGCCTTCTTCCACCTCTGTAGCATTTCCAGACTCCGCCCATCACTTTCCCAGTCCAGCACCGAAATCCTGGTTCATTCATTTGTCACTTCCTGCATCGACTATTGCAATGCCCTCCTCACAGGACTCCCCGCCAAACTCATCAACAGACTGCAACTCATCCAGAACTCAGCTGCCCAGATCATCACTCGCACCAATTCATCTGACCACATCACTCCCACACTGGCTCCCTGTACAGTATTGCATCCACTACTAGTCTGTCCCTCCCACTAATACCTATTTTGCGCTTGCAGTCGTCCTGCTTTCTGTCCAAACTCTACGTGATGTAAACCAGTAGAACATGTTAAACCCTGACTGAAATACTCCCACCTCCACAAGATTTGCACCTGATGTCATTCATGCAAATATTCTAAGTAGATCACCCGCAAAACACCCACAAACCGTGAACAGTGAACATGCAGATTAGTACTCTTGAATTGAGATCGTAGTAAATCAGGCCATTACAGTCTTAAAATGTGTGCAAATTTGATACCACTCACAGCTGGCGACTGTAGAGGGAGGAGACGAGCGAGGGAGAGAGAGGCAACATGAGAAAAAGGAAATGTCCAGTTTAAAATGTTGGCAAGAAGAGGGAAATAGGAAGACATAAATAGTTCAATCATGGTGTTTCTCTTATTTTTACTATCATTGAATGTAAATCAAAAATAAAGGCGTGTAATTTATTGTTCTTGACGGTCAGATACCCTTCATCTCCTGTCCCACACACTCATTTGAAGACTCGTGGTGATGGTGTGTTTGAGGCCATAGCACCAATCCTCTCTGCTTTTTTTGTCTTTCTGACTGTTTTTTTTAAAAAGCTTCATGTTTCGACGAGCCTCTGGGTGATCAGGTCCACCCAGTGTACCGACTAAATCTGTGTTTCACTGGGACAGTTACTGTTCCTTAAAGCAGGATGTTTTACTACTTGAACCCCTGAAACTCAAAATCAAAATTCTGAAAGGTAGCATCCAAGTGTCATTGATCCCTGAAGCTTCAATCCAGAATCAGGAACAAATCCAACCGTTTGATATGTTTCTATATCTTCTCTAAGACCACACTCCCCATTTAGACTCAACGTGTTTGGTACTTCATTATTCTGTCGGTATCACGAACACAAACACTGCAGATGTTTGTGTGCATTTTGAGCTTGTAAACTCTGTAACTAAAGATCCCCTCTCTGGACTTTTATCTGACTCTGAGTATGGTTCAAAGTCCTCCACCTAAGGACCTGAGGACCTGAAGACCTGAGGACTGAAGGACCTGAGGCCCGGGTCGGGTAGTAGTCGGTAGTAGTCTCTGAGCAGTTCAGAGATGTCCTCAGGAACCGAACCATTGAGAGTGTTGTGGACTGAAAGGATTTAAAGGTGGTTCTGTAACTTAGGAGGAGCCAATGGAGTGATTCAGACGTCCTGGTACGTGTCTCAGGACTCTGGCCAATAGGAACGTGCCCCCCCCCCCCCCCCCCCCCCCCCCCCCCCCATGACACAATTTTCACAGTGAGAGCTAAATCTTGACACGAGAGCAAAAAACTGAATCGATAGCAAAGACTTCGGTTTTGAGAGCGAGAAGAAAAACGTTTAAAGTGAAACACTTTTTTTTGAGAAAACTAGTAAGAAATATAGGTTTGAAAGTTAAAGTAAGTAAGTTTTTTATCCTCAAATATTATTATTTTTTGCTCTTGGTATGAAAACGTTTTCTGTCATACATTTTTTTACTCTCATATCATTTATTTTCTCACATGTAATAGAGACTCAGAGTGTTGCAGTAGTCTAGTCTGACCCACATGAAAAGGAAGGATTAATTTCTCTGCATTTATCAGGGTAAGGAGCCTGAAGCTGTGTGTTTGACTCCACATGAGATGATTTCACTCTCTCATTTTATTAGACAATATCAACAGGTTCACCAAAGTATTTAGTTTGAGAAAACGTTTCTGTGATGATCAGGTTATGGTTTTTGGAAGGTGTTAGACTCAGGAACGTCTTAACTCTAGGTTAAAATCAATCCTTCCTCCTCCTCCCACTCTCCTCCTCCGCCTCCTCCCCTCTCCTGCTATTTGAATAGAGAGCCTGCGGAGCGCTCTTTTGTTCAGTAGCGCTCAGCTGCTGGAGAGGTGAGCATCACTCTGACTCTCTCTCGACTAATCACGGCTGCCTCTTCGGATCCTCTCCGACGCAACCTCGGTCCCTGCTCGCAGACGGTCACTCATTAATCGCGTGCAAAACGACACCTGGAGCCTCACAGTGTCTGCCTCTCTCTACCCGGCCCCCGAGACTGCTTCTTTTTCAGCCGCACTTGCGGGGATATGCGCGAGTCGTTGGATGTTTCGACGTTTTTTGGCACCGCCAGCTGGCCCGGATCACAGCGGCTCATGTGAGGCTGCAGCGTCGCTCTTCATTCCTCAGGACTGGATCTCACTTCTTTCAAAAGGTGAAGGTGAGTTATTCAGCCGCTCTAACCGGCATATGCATGTCAAATATTAGAAGCAGAGAATCATTTTGAGCGGGTGTTGAGTTTCCATGGGCAGAAAAGAGGCTTCAAAGCTTTGAATATGAGATGATAAAGATCTAATCCAGCAGGTGCACTGCGTGATGCACGTGTAAAGCTGAGAATGCTGGGACTTTCTTTCCTCCCTCTGGCCTGTTTGCATGATGTCACGAGTGTTCACGTCGTGATGGATTTAAAACGTGAAAGCTGCAGCCTGCTTTGTTTGTACCTGTCAGAGCTTCGAACATCCTGAGCTGAGGTGCTGCACACTCAAAGGAGTCCCAGTGAATTAAATCATGTCACTTTGCTGTGTTACAGTGTAACATTAACATTATATATATATATATATATATATATATATATATATCCAGTTGTGATGGGATCTGTCTGCTGTTTTAAAAATATACTGACCGATGCAAAGACTAATGCTGAACTGTGTCATCAAGCCACACACACACTGACACTGATCTTTCTTCCTCCTTTTGTCTGGTTTCCCTTCCCTCTGATTGGCCCAGTTTCACCTTGTTCGGCTCACCTGTTCCCAATCACTCCTCGTCTGAGTGTTCATTCTGTGTCAGGCCAAGTCCACACATTGCCGGCTTGTTTGTAGACTTGCAGAAATAACCCCGTCCACACACTGAGTTCTGAAACACATATTTGTCCACATGAAAATAAGGTGACCCGAGTGGGTTTTTGTTCACGGCTCTGTCTGAGAAAGTTTTCTTTGTATTCAGACTTTGTGACACACCTGCATCCACTTTTCTTTGAGCATTGTTCAAATTCATGAAACCATTAAAACGTCTGAGTGAGAAATGAAACTTTAAAGAGATGGTCATCCAAAGAAGGATCTTTGACCTCTCTCAGAGATAAACATCATTTCCTGTGCTCTGGATGAGCCTTCAGGTGAGGCTGCTGGAGATGAGCTGAAAGAAGGGTGGAAGCTGAGCTGTCAGCACAGACGTTATCTTGGAATAGCTCTCTTTGTTATCTGCTGTGGGAGGGAAGTTCACCTGAGCATGGTGATGAGCGTGGAGGTCAGAGCACAGGTACCAAGCTGTGTTCTTTGAAGGACTCCTCCCTCTCCTGTTTGTCTTTATTGTAGGAGACGTCAGTCAGACCGGCACTGACAGCTGAGCTCAGGGGGAACAACCGAGCAGTTTGTGAAACAGTCACTTGTCTGTCCTCCCACTGTCACATACACACACACACACACACACACACACACACACACACACACACACACACACACACACACACACACACTGTAACTAAAGATCCCCTCTCCAGACTTGGATCTGATTCTGGGTATGGCTCAAAGTCCTCAACCTGAGGACGTGAGGCCTGGGTTGGGTAGTAGTCTGTGAGCAGTTCAGAGATGTCCTCAGGAGCTGAACCATTGAGAGCTTTGTGGACTGATAAAAGGATTTAAAGGTGGTTCTGTAACTTAGGAGGAGCCAATGGAGTGATTCAGACGTCCTGGTACGTGTCTCAGGACTCTGGCTGCAGGACTTTGAAAAAAATTCTCTCGCGAATTGTTTGAATGTCCAGGTGTTTTATCCAGATGAGCAATCCATCCAGATGTGCTGCCATGTGTGCAGTACTGGGAGGAAATGCTCCCTCTAATATCTTCATCTTTTACTATACGAGTAACAAAACGTGTTTCCAGTTTCCTGAGAGAGAATAGGCAGCGTATAGTCGTTGCTCACTGTCCATGAAGGTACCCAAACGTGTCCCCCTCCTCATACTGTGGACAGGGTGCTGAATAAATACACAGTGATGTTGTCCTGGGAGCATTATTTGACAGTGGGCACAGATAGCCTCTGAGATCCTTTAAATTTTAAAGAGACACACATGCATACACACACATTGTGTGAGGTGTGTGTGTGTGAGAGCTGCTGCTCACCTCTGAATCTACCTCCTGAGTATCTCCAGCTCGTGTTGCTCTCACAGGATCCGGCTCACATTAAATGGCTGTGTTAGTCATTGTGTAGCCTCTCATCCATATCGAGAAGCTGTCTGTGTTTGTCTCTCTCGGCCTCTCATTGACAGTATTCCTTCAGAGCAGGGTGCACTGCTCCTCAGAGGGTCGACTGTGGGTGAGGACAAAGAAACCAAGACTAAGAAAGAAAGAAACAGAGAGTGGGTCTGACGTTGGATTTTACTGTGTGGTCACATGTTGAGTCTTCTTTGTGTGGCTGTGCTCAGATCAGTGCAGACACTTGTAGCTGAAGACCTGAATGGGCAGGAATTCAATTTTGCACTTGAATTGTGTCCAAGCAAGTGAACAATGACATTTAGCAAACAGAAAACATTCATATTCCTACATTCCTCATTGGGCTGGCACAGCCACTAAACAGGGCTTTGCATGTTTTAATAAAGGCTGCACCTTTGCCCATCAGAGAATCCCTGAAACTGCAGAGCAGATGGAGCAGAGCCGCAGTGTGCTGGTGCTTCAGCGTCGCCTTGGCTAATAATTTAATAGTCTGGCATAAGCCGTGTTGAAGTCACAACTGCACAGGGAGCCAGGCGTGAGCAGCTCAGCTGAGCCACCGTGACTGCTGTGAGAGCAGACAAAGCCCAGGAGGCACAAAAAAGGGGCAGTTTGCCACGATCCCCTCCAGACGCAGCCCATGAATATTCATCGAAGACCCCCCTTCTCCACAGCTCTGCACCCCTCTTCCTCCAAATCT
Organism: Symphodus melops; assembly: GCF_947650265.1. Taxonomy (NCBI): domain Eukaryota; kingdom Metazoa; phylum Chordata; class Actinopteri; order Labriformes; family Labridae; genus Symphodus; species Symphodus melops. The sequence continues at coordinate 28,969,614 of NC_136698.1, read as the reverse complement.
ATTCAAAGAAAGCAGTTTCCATATTAAATACTCTGAATAAATGATGACATCTGGTAACAGTTTGTGTCTGCTGAATTAATGACACATCGGAGGGTCCTGCAGTGATTGGAGGAGGGGCTGGGGCTCTGCTGGGTTTCCTCACAGCTACCTTTCCTTTCCTGGCCTCTCCTTTGTCTCTCACGTTGACTGTTTAGACTTTGTTTGAGTTGGGTGGATCATCACTGGATCTGAGTGTGTCTCCATCTTTCAAACAGCCTGGAGGAGAAGCCAACACTTCACAGCCGTGAGTTCATCATGTCTGTGTGTTCGTGTCTCAGGTAATCATCAGAAAGAGAGAGAATCCCTGTGGGTTCTTTATGTGGTTTCAGCACCGGACAGCTCCTGAGGCTTCATAGACTTCCTGTTTAACAAACACTGGACAGGCCTCATGTTCACACTCAGTAAATGAGTGAAAGACGCCTCCCTGAAGAATATTAAGTATGTGATGTTTGAATCAGTGTTGGACGAGCGCTCTCTGTCAGACTCTGATGAGCTGTGAAACAGGCAGAGTTTGAGCTGCAGATGATTTGGAGGAGACGTTTCAAGGTTTAAGAGTTCTAGAAAACCGGAGCCAAACTTAGCGGGAACAAGAGGAATAGAGCTGATATTTCCGAAATCAAACCATTCAGGCCCCTTCACAGGACGGGCTGATTCATGCATGCTGACTTCCTGCTGGATGGAATGTCTTGGTTTATATGAGATCATGTTTGTAGGTAAAGCGTTTGACGTTTGTTGCTTGTGACGGTCCTGATATGTGCTTTTGTCCTTTGTGTTGACAGTCTTCTCTGACCCTTCTCTCTGGTCGCTGAATCCGAAGAGGTGATCATAATTTTTGGAACAAGTGTTTGTTATTGATGTGGTAAAAGTGTCTTTTTATGTTCTGTTTTAGTACCATGCTGTTCTTTGCATTTGATAGAGGATGACGCAGGCTGACACTAAACTACAAGACAACAACAGGCTAACACAGAAAGCCTCTTCACACTGCTTGTTTCTGCAAAAGCTCTGTAACTAAGCTCAACCGTCATCACGCCTTTATACGCTCATATTGATTCTGTAACAGCAGCGTAATATTGTCATCCCAGTAACGGCACAGTGGGAGCATCACATACACACACAGTCAGACATGCGCACAGTCTTCTCCTTTGTCTACATACGAGGGCTGCTTGAGACTAAATATTGATAAGGTAATCTTTTGCCTTTCTTACTTGTGTGAACCCTCCACTGACCCCATATGCAGGTCTTTGAACAAAGAAATGTGCTGTTCTAAACACATTTCCCTGCTAATTTGATCCGTGTCAATGAGGATAACGAGAGTGGAACTTAATTGGCTGAAGATGAAGTTGGCAGAAGAATTAGAGCAGAAGAAGACAGCTGGCTGAAGTGGAAATGTTCAGAGAACTGTCTCGACTTTTCACATCCCGAAGAAGCTGCTGCAGCTCGTGTGTGTGTGTGTGTGTGTGTGTGTGTGTGTGTGTGTGTGTGTGTGTGTGTGTGTGTGTGTGTGTGTGTGTGTGTGTGTGTGTGTGTGTGTGTGTGTGTGTGTGTGTGTGTGTGTGTGTGTGTGTGTGTGTGTGTGTGTGTCTTTGATCTCATCTGTATCGCCTCAGGTGCCAAATGAAACATTTCAAACACCATTAAATTGATTTTAATGTGGACTTTCGTTTCTGCAGGTGGTAATAAGATTATAAATTCTCCTTCTGCCTTTCCTCATGCTGAGTCCAGCTCTGAGCTCACACTGATTGTGGACTGCAGTCTGTGATGGATCCCTCTCTGCAGGCTGATCTCTGTCTGTCAGTGTAACAGGAGCTGCTCTGTGTGTGTAAGCGTTCATTTATAGACCATCATTGTGTCAGACTCACTCTTGTGTATGTGTCAGTCGGACTGTTACATTAAAGTCCCTCCAGCTTAGCAGAGAGCAGCAGAACAGCTTGTTATTGAAGATTTACTCGTAGTAAAACGCTCTGCTGATGTTTTTGCTTTCATAAAAGCCGGGATGTGAGCTCCCATTATGCTTGACTGCATCCTCGCTTGCTGAATTTGTCATGCATAGAAGAACACGCATGCAAACTCCAAAAGCACACAACTGCAGCTCGTAGGACTGACTACCTCCTCATCACAGGACTGGCCACCTGAGACTGAGCCTCACACAGGACACAAAGCACATCGTCCAATACAGCAGGTGGCAGTGTGCCGAAATGGTGACCATTCTCATTGTGGATATTTCTAAGATGCCAACAAGTCTGTCTTCTTCCACATCTCAGGACTCAAGTTCAGTAACTTTGTGTTGGCACGGATATAATGAACCAGACTTTGCAGTTAAGCTCACTCGGCCCATGTTGAATCATCCTTAGTGTGACCTCGAGCTATCCTACCCCATCCTGCACGGAGGATGCATGTACTCTCACATTGAACTTTCCTGAAAGCTGTTTAAAGCTGTGGAGTGGATGTGAAAACACTCTTCTCAGTGGGTTTGTCTGTGTTTGAGGATTGCTGAATGCGTACTCGCTCTATTGTCTTCCTGTTGGAGCACTTCAACTGAACGATCGCCAAAAAGCGAGTGCATGGGCTATACAGTCTTTGCTTGAAAGAAATGTTTCCAGCAGCTGATTTTAAAAAAAAAAGCTCCTTTTGTGATTTATAAAGCAAACATTTACTTTGACCTCCTACCTTCGCTTGTGTGAGTGTGCACTCACTCGAACACTCTCTGCTGAGGTGGCGAGAGAGATATCTGGAGTGGATTTAAAGCGTCTAGGGGGGATTCATGGTGGATTAATGTTAGAGATTCTTCATTGTAGTGTGGTATAAGAATGTGAGTAAGTGTCGAAGAGTGAAGTGTTGAAGATTTATTCATCCCTCCTTTTTCTCTTTCTGATGCATCCCTCTTAATGCTTCTTGATTGCTCTTTTATATCCAATCATGAATTCAAACCAGACATTTAAACAGCTGGAGATCTGCCTATCAGCTATGCAGGCCTCCTCTGTTATCTTCTTCTTAGTACAGTTTGAACACGTTAAAATGTTAGCTCTTCAGTAGAAGTCGTCGTTAAAGGAAGGGGCAGAAGATGTGAAGTGAAAGAAAGGTTGTTTTTTTTAAAAATTTCTTTTATGGGCTGAAAATCACATTTCTCCACGTGTCAGTTTGGCTGAAATACAAAAGGTCAAAGGCGTGAGAATCTAAAGTGTCACTTCCCCTTATAGGGCACAAGCAGAGGCTGTTACTACCTATCAATTACCACATGGTACATCAAGGGGTGGAGCCAGGTGGCCCTCCTCTCATTTCTGAGCTGCTTGCCTTGTTAGGGACTTCAGAGTGGAGATTGAAAGTAGTGTTTGTGTTCCTAAAAGTTATCATCATCATATGTTCAAATCATTTAATTTGTATAATTTTTCCCTTTTCATGACTCTCTGGAAAGTAACATTTAAGGCCCCATCTGGTATTTAGGTGATGTAATTAAAGGTTTAAATTTAGATAGATACTTTATTGATCCCGAGGGAAATTCAAGTTTCAATTTACCACATATTTGTGATTTTTTCGAACAAGAACAATTATATCACGATAATTATTATAACTATTGTTTGTCGGGCTTGTGTATGCATTCTTAACACTTATGGCTTTGCCCGTATAATGTTCAAAAAGAAAAACTGCTTCTTTCATTGTTGAACTTCTCCATCTCAGCTTCTCCTCTTTCACTTTAAATGAATAAACCCCTCCTTCCTCTCCTTCACTAATTCTCTGTTTTCTTTGCCCATTGACACTTCCTAAACCCCGCGCAGCTCCCTGAACCCCGCGCAGCTCCCTGAACCCCGCGCAGCTCCCTGAACCCCGCGCAGCTCCCTGAACCCCGCGCAGCTCCCTGAACCCCGCGCAGCTTCGTTAACCCTGTGACACTTCCTAAACCCCGACGTTTGTTGCTTGTGACGGTCCTGATGTGCAAATAATTTTTTTGCTCACCAGCCAACCTGGCTCGTAGATTTTTAAAGTTACCAACCAATCAGATTTTCCACCAACCAAAGGTTTGTTTTAAAGCTGTCTTTAGTGTTGACCTGACAATCCTTAAAGTTTCTTTGACGAAACCAAGCTCACTCATTTTCTTCTGCTGTTCCCCTCCTCTTTTGTCTCTGGAGGTCTCCCCCAGAACATTTTAAAAACCAGAAATGTTTTTCTCTAAATTTTGATCCATTTATGCACAATTTGTGTGATTTGTTTTCCACTTTGTGTCTTTAAATCTAATTTAGTGTTCATCATGTACATTGATGCATTTATTTGAAAACATATAGACTTCTGTTTTTGAGGGGTTTTTTTTTATATAATCAACCATAATCCAGAATGACTGTGATTATGTCACATACACATGGTCAAAGTAAGTTTTACTGAAGGAGTTTTATGCATAGGGGGGCAGGACATTGTTGATTGACAGACACCGTCACCATGGTTACTGATTTTTCACCTGCCTGCTGCACACTGAACAGAGGAGAAAGAGCAACTGACTGAAAACACTTTAACGGGTTTGCAAAGAAAACAATGTAGCCGATAAAAATGAATGCATGTAAGCTGCTGTCTGTGCAAAAGACTATACAAAGCTGTGGTACGGACCTCGCTTCGTAAACCCTGTGAAGTCCTCTTGTCTTCCACTGTTATGGTAATAATGTACGGGCTGGACGAGGTCACATTGGGAAGCTGGTACTCTGGTATTTGAATAAGTCGTTGCGTCCTCATTTGTCACCACTTGAATGTTGTGTATGTTTGTTTGGTGTCTAATCTTGTATTTAAAGCATCACAAGGGAAAGGCGTGAACATCCGCTGGTGGTATAGAAATTAGAAATAGGGTTAATTAAAATGATTGGTCTCCTCTGTGTCACAGTGTTTGTGGTTTTTGTTGTGGGAGCAGGAGGTCCCTGCAGTGTGACTGAAGGAGGCTGCGCTCACATTAATAATCAGTAGGATGATTCATGCTGCTGCTATCTTGATCTGTTCTGATTTAGCTTTGTATTTTGTTTATTTCAGAGCTTCGATTTCCTGTTTTATTATTGTTGTTGGTCTCCCTGTGTTTATTTTTACCGCATTATTTCTAAGAGTAGTTTTATTTTGTAGTTCTCGCCCCTGTGTTTTTATGTCAAATGTTACTTCCTCCCTTTCCCTGTAGTCATTTGGTGTGAGACACATTGGACAAACGAGTTGTAAAATAAACATGAAGTCAGAACATAAACTTTGACTGGATTAAGGAAAGATTGAGGTCCGAAATTTGACAACAGATGTTTAGGTAATGTTTAGAAACATTAGATTGATTAGATGAATTGTTCTTCCGTGTGTTCACATGTTCAATTCATAAAGTCTGTTTGTTTTAAGATCAACAACAAACAGCTGGACGCTACAAAGACGAAGGTTTGTTTGTATCTGTTACAAGTTATATTTGAACAGAACTTTGATGTGAAATGCATAAACCTTAACATTTATGAGGAATATGACATGTCTTCACATTGGGCTCTTCCGTCTGTCCCGTTTTTCAGACTTGAGCAGGCGTTGTTGCGCATTTCACAACTTGTAATCTCATGATTCGTTGGATGATACGTTGGACTGCACTTTTAGTCTTCAGCTGTTTTTTAAAGTGTGCGTACTACAGCAGTCTGTAGTCTGACCTCCAGTCGTGGTTATTCTGCAATACACCAGACCAGGCAAAACTGATTTCAGGTCTTGGAATGAGGAGGTAAACAACAGCCCAACTGATGTCAAACGCCTCCACTTAAAGTCTGAAAAAATCTACAAGAGATTCATTTAGATTTTTACAACTTAGAGAATCAACATGCTTTGCTCTGATTGTGATTATTTCCTCTGTAATGAAGGACGTCGCTGTCCATCATTTCAACCTCTGACCTAGGGCTATGAATTGTAGGAAACAATTTGAGAGGGAGACTGGACTGGACTGGACTGATCTTACCTGAATCAGTTTTCGGGCATTTTTGACAAACTGAGAAGCTCTCATTTGTGTTAGTTGTAAAACCCTTCAGGACAGAGACTAGGAGGAACCAGAGGTCAGAGAATAGAAGGAACCAGAGGTCAGAGAATAGGAGGTACCAGAGGTCAGAGACTAGGAGGTACCAGAGGTCAGAGATTAGGAGGAACCAGAGGTCAGAGAATAGGAGGAACCAGAGGTCAGAGACTAGGAGGAACCAGAGGTCAGAGAATAGGAGGTACCAGAGGTCAGAGACTAGGAGGAACCAGAGGTCAGAGAATAGGAGGTACCAGAGGTCAGAGACTAGGAGGAACCAGATGACAGAGAATAGGATGAACCAGAGGTCAGAGACAGAGACTAGGTGGAAACAGAGTACAGAGACTAGAAGGAACCAGAGGACAGAGACTAGGTGGAAACAGGACAGAGACTAGGAGGAACCAGAGGACAGAGACAGAGACTAGGAGGAATCAGAGGACAGAGAATAGGAGGAACCAGAGGACAGAGACAGTGACTAGGAGGAACCAGAGGACAGTGACTAGGAGGAACCAGAGGACAGAGACAGAGACCAGGAGGAACCAGAGGACAAAGAATAGGAGGAAGCAGATGACAGAGAATAGGAGGAACCACAGGACAGAGACTAGGAGGAACCAGAGGACAGAGACAGAGACCAGGAGGAACCAGAGGACAGTGACTAGGAGGAACCAGAGGACAGAGACAGAGACAGGAGGAAGCAGATGACAGAGACTAGGAGGAACCAGAGGACAGAGACCAGGAGGAACCAGAGGACAGAGAATAGGAGGAAGCAGATGACTGAGAATATGAGGAACCAGAGGACAGAGACTAGGAGGAACCAGAGGTCAGAGAATAGGAGGAACCAGAGGACAGAGAATGGAAGGAACCAGAGGACAGAGACTAGGTGGAAGCAGATGACAGAGACTAGGAGGAACCAGAGGACAGAGACAGAGACCAGAAGGAACCAGAGGACAGAGAATAGGAGGAAGCAGATGACCGAGACTACGAGGAACCAGAGGACAGTGACTAGGAGGAACCAGAGGTCAGAGGACAGAGACGAGGAGGAACCAGAGGACAGAGAATGGAAGGAACCAGAGGACAGAGACAAGGAGCAATCAGAGGACAGAGACTAGGAGGATCCAGAGGACAGAGAATGGAAGGAACCAGAGGACAGAGACTAGGAGGAACCAGAGGACAGAGACTTGGAGGAACCAGAGGACAGAGACTAGGAGGAACCAGAAGACAGAGACTAGAAGGAACCAGAGGACAGAGACGAGGAGGAACCAGAGGACAGAGAATGGAAGGAACCAGAGTACAGAGACTAGGAGGAACCAGAGGACAGAGACCAGGAGGAACCAGAGGACAGAGAATAGGAGGAAGCAGATGACAGAGAATATGAGGAACCAGAGGACAGAGACTAGGAGGAACCAGAGGTCAGAGAATAGGAGGAAAAGGAGGACAGAGAATGGAAGGAACCAGAGGACAGAGACTAGGTGGAAGCAGATGACAGAGACTAGGAGGAACCAGAGGACAGTGACTAGGAGGAACCAGAGGTCAGAGGACAGAGACGAGGAGGAACCAGAGGACAGAGAATGGAAGGAACCAGAGGACAGAGACAAGGAGCAATCAGAGGACAGAGACTAGGAGGATCCAGAGGACAGAGAATGGAAGGAACCAGAGGACAGAGACTAGGAGGAACCAGAGGACAGAGACTAGGTGGAACCAGAGGACAGATACTAGAAGGAACCAGAAGACAGAGACTAGAAGGAACCAGAGGACAGAGACGAGGAGGAACCAGACAAAGACAGCTTTCATTTGAACATGTTGCAGATGAAGTTCCTCTGATTTGACGGTTATCAATAACTGATGAACACGATGGAGCTGAGCAGATCAAAGTTCTCCTTAATCCTGTCTGAACTGTTTGTTCTTGTCTCAGGGGGATGCAGGAAGAGGAGGGGTACGTGATCTGCTAGATGTGTTTCACACTCCAAAGGCTTCTCATTACTGCTCTGCGCACACACACACACACACACACACACACACACACACACACACACACACACAGACTCAAGTGTGTGTTATTATAAATGAAGATGGCTTAAAAGAAGTACACTATTTTAGCCATGTTGCTGTACCTTAGCTTGCTACATTCCTTGTAGCATTCCTCGAAATACATGACATTCTATCTCTACAGGGAGACGGGGTGATTCAAGATGTCCGCCCTGAGCAACAGCATGATCAGTCCCCCTGTGGAGTTCACACACTGAAGGTGGAGGGGTTAGTTGATGCTGTGATCAGAAGCTGGATGGATGAAAGAGGTGGTGAAACTGTGAAGGCTTGGTGGTGATGGGGAGGTGGAGGGTCACATGTAACCATAAATGATCTAGAGGATTTGTCTTTTTTTTAAAAAAAATCTTTTTGTATTAATCTCTTAAAGAACAGAACAAAAAAAACAAAACAAGCAAAAACCGGCCTATACACATACACATTCAAACAAAAAAGGTATTTTTGAATATCGTGGAGAGTTCAAATCCGGAGTAGGTCATGTAGGGTTTCCTACATAGTCTTGTCCTTATGGTGCATCCGGCATGTTAGATAATCAAGATTGAGAGGGCCTAAAACAGTCCTTTGACACTGAGTCCTGGAGGTAGCCCAGTCAGAAATCTAAATAGCCAGTATACATTTCATAGCACAAAAAACCAAGCATTCTGTATAATTTTCTATTGTGCTTACCAGTTACAACAGGGTCAAATAGATAGATAGATAGATAGATGGATAGAATTCCCGAGGGAAATTCAAGGCATCCAGTAGCAGTATACAGACAGGCAGGACACAAGACATTAGTTACAATACACACCCGCTGTCCCCCCCCCTCTGTATACAATAATCCCCCAAACAAGATTTAGCAGCCCCTATGTGACTAAGAGTAAACATAATTACAGGTTAAACCTGTGCAGTTAGCATTAGCATTAGACTTAAAACTTATATAGCATAATGTACATAACCTGTGCAGTTAGCATTAGCATTAGACTTAAACTTATATAGCATAATGTACATAACCTGTGCAGTTAGCATTAGCATTAGACTTAAACTTATATAGCATAATGTACATAACCTGTGAGGAGAGAAAAACATGTGCTGATTAAAAGAGACCTGTAAACAGTTAAAGAGCCTTAGAAACAAAGTGCTGACCTTCTAGAAACTAGTTCCATGTGCATGTACAGAGGTGTTTGAGGTAGTGCCAGAGGTGTGAGTACAGTCATTAAACAGTCAATGCAGGGATGCAAACTGGGCCATTAAAGTGCTCAGCAACATAAAGGAGCAGTGATTAGCATTAAGTGTCCAAAACAATAAGGTGAAACCAGGAGTGATTCGGGTGATTGGAAATAAACCAAGCAATAAAAAAGTAGGGTTATTACTTGTATTGATTGAGAAAATATTATTGATTTCAAATCCCATCATTTGCCAAAATTGCTGCTTTTTTTATGAGCATGACCAAAAGCACTCCCCCCTGAACTGCTACCTTATCGTGGTAGGGGAGTTTGAGCACCCGAATGACCCTAGGAGCTATGTTGTTGGAGGCTTTATGCCCCCAGCAGAGTCACCCAAGGCAAACAGGTCTTAGGTGACGGGTCAGACTAAAAGCAGTTCATAAAACCCCTATGGAAATTTTAAAATCAAGGACCATGACGTCGCCCGGCATGGCGGAGCTGGGGCCCCACCCTGGAGCCAGGCCTGGAGTTAGGGTTTGCATTGCCAGCAGTAAGTCGGACCTTTTTCTCGGTGCGCGTTGGCCTCCGGCAGGGCTGCCCTTTGTCACTGGTTCTGTTCATAACTTGTATAGAATTTGACAGAATTTCTAGGTGCTGCCAGGGGCCAGACGGAGTCCGGTTCGGGGACCACAGGATCTTGTCTCTGCTTTTCGTGGATGATGTGGTCTTGTTGGCTCCATCGAACCTGGACCTTCAGTGCGCACGGGGGCGGTTCGCTACCGAGTGTGAGGCGGCTGGGATGAGGATCAGCACCTCTAAATCTGAGGCCATGGTTCTCGACCAGAAAAAGGTGGCTTGCCCTCTCCGGGTCGGTGGAGAGTCTTTGCCCCAGGTGAAGGGAGTTTAAGTATCTCGGGGTCTTGTTCATGAGCGGGGGGAATATGGAGCGTGAGATCGACAGACAGATCGGTACGGCGTCTGCAGTCATGCGGTTGCTGTATCGGTCTGTCGTGGTGAAGAAGAAGCTAAGCCGAAAGCTCTCGATTTACCAGTCGATCTTCGTTCCTACCCTCACCTATGGTCGTGACCGAAAGAACGAGATCTCGGATACAAGCGGCTGAAATGGGCTTCCTCCGTAGGGTGGCTGGGCGCACCCTCAGCGATAGGGGGAGGAGCTCGGTCACCAGGGAGGAGCTCAGAGTAGAGCTGCTACTCCTTCATATCGAGAGGAGTCAGCTGAGGTGGTTCGGGCATCTGGTCCGGATGCCCCCTGAACGCCTCCTTAGTAAGATGCTCCGGGCATTTCCCTCCGGGAGGAGGCCTCAGGGTCTACCCAGGACAAGCTGGAAAGACTATGTCTCTCGGTTGGCCTGGGAACGCCGCAGGGTCCTACCGGAAGAGCTGGAGGAAGTGTCTGGTGCGAGGGAAGTCTGGGCAGTCTCTGCTTAGACTGCTGCCCCCACGACCCGGCCCGGATAAACGGCAGAAGATAGATGGATGCATGAATGGATGGAGGCAGGATGTCTCTGTCTCTTCTCTTCCTGACTATAAGGAACACTGCAAAATTTGGAGACTCTAATTATACCTAAATGACAACTCAGACCAAAAGAAACAACGTGTTGTGTTTTATTGGAGTCCCAGCTTAGGCTACATTTGGGCAGGCCATCCTCATCAACAGTCCTGAGGAACCTGAGCCTTCATTCAATTAAGACCTTTCCAGACCTTTACCTATCAGAGCGCAAAGCAGCACATGACACGAGGTGAATACACCACTGCTGCACGACTGATAGGCATTCTATTCTTATGTTTGTAACATGTTTTGATATCCAATAAAGATATTTATATTACACTTTAAAAATAAGTTTTCTTTTTATCGCTGCAAAACTGACCATGCAGCAGGACAGCCAGCTGACCACGTCCATCATCCTCCATGTCAAGTTTCATGGCCATGGCCATCCTCATCAACAGTCCCAAGGAACCTAAGAGAGCTCAGGAGCTCCCAGAGAGAGGAGAGGTTAGTAACTTCAATATAAAGATAGAGACAAGCAGTAATAAGATATGAAAGCTGGGAGAGAGAGAGGGAGAGAGAGATCAGAGATCTTGGTGCCAGTTCCCCCGGTAGTCTAAGCCTATAGCAGCATAACTATGAGCTGGTCCTAAGCCAGCCCTAACTATAAGATTTATCACAAAGAAAAGTTTGAAGTCTATTCTTAAAAGTACGTAGTGTGTCTGCCTCCCGGACCCCGACTGGTAGACGATTCCAAAGGAGCCTGATAACTAAAGGCTCTACCTCCTGTGGTACATCAGAACGATTAAAAACACCCGTTTCTTATACATTTGCATGTTTAAGAAGTAGTTGAGCCATAAAAAACACAGATGATGACAGGCTGAGGTGTAAACCGAGTAAACTTCACAGCAGGGGAGTAAAGCACAGAGCTGGATTTCAATGGATCCCTCTGGTAGCAGACTGACTGACTCATAATGCAAAAACAGCTTCAAACTAAAAATCAAGTGCCGTACAAGAGGAAGATACCAGACATATGTATAAGATGTGGCTTACAAGGTACATTAATTCACTGTATGTGGGAATGCAGTCAAATAAAAACTTTTTGGGTAGAGGTGAAAAACTTAATTGAAAAGATCATTTTAAAACAGATCGCGTTGGATTCCAAATTATTTATAATGGCTATATATCCAGATAGACGTATCTTCAGTAAAGCAGAAAGTACTTTTATTGATTTCCGCTCATTGATGGCAAAAAGATGTATTGCTTTAAATTGGAAAAATATGACTGGACCGGCGCTTCCCAATGGTTAAAACAGATGTTGGCTAGCTTACCTTTGGAAAGAATAACATATATCCATAAGTCAAAGCCACATGTATTCAAAAAGATTTGGAGGCCCTTTATTGATTTTATTAAGGACTTGGATGTTTCTGATGACTTGACTAATTTTTGAATCCCTTGCAGCCATGTACTGTATCTAGTGATGATTACCTCCTAAATCCCAAAAGAGAAGCTATGTTTGTGCCCTGTTTTATTTTGTTTTGTTTTATTTTTGGGTTATTTTATTTCTGTAATTGCTATTCTTTCTATATTTAGTTTCCATATTTGTACAAAAAATGTGATACTGAACTGCTTCGTAAATACAAGTATAATTGAAAATTGTATCACTTTGAAAAAACCCACAATAAAAATATTTATGGAAAAAAAAAAAAATCAAGTGCCCCTCAAATGGAACTACCCCCTCTCTGAATTCTCATTCTGTGTATCTGCCTTCTGTTGAATTATGGAGTGTGTGCACAGTGAATGGCCTGCTCCAGTCTCACTATCTCTCCATCGTTCTCTCTCTCGCTCACACAGTCTTGAAGTTACTGTAGCTGTCATGCCTGGATGTAAGAAGCTGCTGGGCCCCTGCAGGTAGCTCCATATTCTCCGACAGATGGAGGCGGGGTCAGAGTGGCACCAGATGAGTAAATAAACCTTGGCCTCTGGAAGGTCTTATCAATTCTCATTCTCCTGAATGTGTGTCTAAAAATCAATATAGCGAGGGGATCCAAGCCATTCTCCCTCTCCCACTGTTTTACCTGGACCCAGAAATGACTCATCAGCTCATACTGAGTCTAATAAGTAAAGAATACAACTTTGAAGTCATCATACGGCAGAGAAACGTAGACTGAACATTCAGTGATATAGAAATAAATATGATCATACACGCAGTGTTATAAGAGTTCAGCATGTGATTGCAGTTCACTATATTATTGATCTTAAGTATCAGATGCTAGAATATGATGGGTATACAGTACAGCTGAATGTCTCCTCCAGCTTCCTGCTGTTTCTCCTGCAGAGAGTCAGAGTGAGCTGACTGAGAGAAGGCAGCAGGATATAATCAGGAGAATTCACCTGGAGCCAGTGGGAGGGGCTTAGACTGTCTGCACGCCACCTCTATCGTCTCTACAGACTGTCTGCACGCCACCTCTACGTCTCTACAGACTGTCTGCACGCCACCTCTACGTCTCTACAGACTGTCTGCACGCCACCTCTACGTCTCTACAGACTGTCTGCACGCCACCTCTACGTCTCTACAGACTGTCTGCACGCCACCTCTACAGACTGTCTGCACGCCACCTCTACGTCTCTACAGACTGTCTGCACGCCACCTCTACGTCTCTACAGACTGTCTGCACGCCACCTCTACTGTGCTCTATTCAACTCTGATCTCGATCCCCTGGCACCAGTTCACCAAGTCCAGGTTGAGTTCTCTGGACTTCCCCTTGTCCCCATCAGCGATGAGGCCGAAAACGAGTCATCAGAGAACTTCTGCAGGTGACAGTTTGTTGTCTTGTGGGAGAAGTCTGCAGGGTGAGAAAGACGGCACGTTTCTTTTCTCTGTGATTCTCACACAGTGATCGTGTTTCCTGCACAGTTTCACAGTGTCTCTCTCTTTACCATGCTCTTTCTTCCCTCTAACAAACAGGAGGTCTTCCCTGTGTCAGTGCCATGCTCCAGCTCTAATTTATGCTCCATGTTTTCAGTCTTCTTCTGAGTTCCTTATCTGTCCATCAGCAGTTTTTCAACCTCTACTTTTTGCACATTCTATGATCTGTCAACGCCATCTTCTAGGTATAATCTGGCTGTCGCTGTCTTTAGTTGTCTTTAGTTGTCTTTAGTTGGCGGTCTCTCTACCTCTTAGATTTTCATAGTAGATCTTTCTAGCTTTCTCATTCCTCGTGCCCATGCAGGCGAGAATTTCTGAACACGCGTGATTTTCTGCTTTTTGACCACACACAATTTAGGTCGCTGTGCAATGGCAGACGTAACCAAACTACTGCTGGTGCTAACGTTGCTAACTGGACTGTTTACGGTTAATGCATAAACACACAATGACTCGCCGACTATTTGGACGAACAGAGATGCCTGATTGGACAACAGAGGTCACTGCTGCTTCATACAACACTCTGACTACACAAACCACACCTACAATGTGGGCCGTTCCAGAGGAGACCCGGTTAAATGAAATGATCACTTTAGAGTCAGGAAATGTTGTTGCACGTGGAGGACATCGTTGTTGTCTCTGAGTGATCGGCTTCTCCCACTCATTAAAGGACAGACTGGAAGTGTTGACGTCGACGTTTGAATGTGGGCAAAGAGAAGTGAACGCGTGTCGACGGGATTCTTTTTCAACATGGAGGAGAAGACCTTCTTTATGAAAATAGCATTCTATGTATAGACTCAAACATCAACATCCCACATGACATTATACAGCATCTGTCTCTCTGCAGTCTGGCCTAACCTGTGTGTGTGTGTGTTTGAGTGTGTTTGCGTGTGTTTGCGTGTCCTCCAGGTGCCTCAGATGGACGTCTGTGTCTGATGCTGTGATTGTGATGAGGTGGAGACTAATTTAACTGCTCATCAAAGCAGCACATCACCCCCACCGATGGTGTGTGTGTGTGTGTGTGTGTGTGTGTGTGTGTGTGTGTGTGTGTGTGTGTGTGTGTGTGTGTGTGTGTGTGTGTGTGTGTGTGTGTGTGTGTGTGTGTGTGTGTGTGTGTGTGTGTGTGTGTGTGTGTGTGTGTGTGTGTGTGTGTGTGTGTGTGTGTGTGTGTGTGTGTGTGTGTGTGTGTGTGTGTGTGTGTGTGTGTGTGTGTGTGTGTGTGTGTGTGTGTGTGTGTGTGTCAGACACATATGCTTCCCAGTGTGCAGTCTGCTTGTGAGATGATTTAATGAGCTGCATAAGTGGATTGGGTGGAATTTAGGACTTGGCGAGCAGAGCAATTGGACAGGAGAGGAAAAGACACACACACACACACTCGCTGACTGGAAGTCACACACGGGGAATACGGGCCTCTCTAATTGCCCACATACTATCCATCTCATTTTTTACCCATCCTCCTCCCTCATTAAACACATTGCCTCGCAGTTTAGTCGTGAAAATAAAAGTGAAGACGGAACCAGCTCCCTCAATGACGGGCACCGCTCATCATTAGCTCGATCTGTCGGCGTGGCTGCAGATTGTGACGCGTGAGGTACAGGAACAAAGAAAGGAAAGGGGCTGAACGTAGTGACATGGAAGACACATTTGTTCACTGTTTTAGCACAGGCATGATGCCCTCTGATTCATTCAATTAAGAGCTTTCCAGACCTTTACCTATCAGAGCGCAAAGCAGCACATGACACGAGGTGAATACACCACTGCTGCACGACTGATAGGCATTCTATTCTTATGTTTGTAACATGTTTTGATATCCAATAAAGATATTTATATTACACTTTAAAAATAAGTTTTCTTTTTATCGCTGCGAAACTGACCATGCAGCAGGACAGCCAGCTGACCACGTCCATCGTCCTCCATGTCACGTTTGATCACGTGAGAATCTGTGAGGACAGCAGGTTTGTGGTCTAGTGGTCTGAGTGATGAGTTAAAAACAGAACAATATTATTTAAAAAGGTTTAAAAACAAAAGCATCTAAGAAGGACCAAAAGCTGTGTTAAAAAGAAAAGTCTTTTTTTTAAACAGTGGATTGTGGAGCCCTCAAGGTGTCAGGGAGGGCATTCCACAGACGTGGCCCTATTTCCCATGGTCCTGAGTCTGGTTCCGGGTACGTGGAGGTTTGAGTGAGTGGAGCAGTGGGAGCGTGTTGTATTTTGTGGGTTGAGAAGTTGTTTGAGGTACGGGGGGGGGGGGGGAACATGTCCATGGATGCATTGATGTGTGAGGAGAGTGTGAGTAGATGATGGGGGTGATGTGCTCATGTTTCTGCACTCTCATCAGGATCCTAGCTGCAGAGTTTTGGATGTACTGAAGCCTCTGCAGGCTCTTGCTCAGGATCCTGATGAGAAGTGCGTTACAGTAATTCAGTCTGGAGGAGACAAAGGCATGAACCAGCTTTTGTGCATCTGAGAGGGAGAGAGTGGGACGGAGTTTGGCAATGTTATGGAGGTGGTAGAAGGAGGTCTTGCAGAGGTGGTTGATATGGGATTCAAAGGTGAGCTGGGGGTCAATTTTTACACCAAGATTTGTGACTGTTGATGAGAGGGGGATGTTGGAGCCAGAAAAGGTGATGCTGGTTATGGATGATGATTTGGTCTGATGAGGGGTGCCAACCAGGATGGCTTCAGTTTTCGAGCTGTTGAATTGGAGGAAGTTGTGCTCCGTCCATACCTCTATCTCCTCCAGACAGGTGGTGAGTTTTGACGGGGATGACTGTGAGGTTGAGGGAGGGGCTGCAGCTGTGGCATTTACATAAAGCTGTGTGTCGTCGGCATAGCAGGTGACCAAGGGGGATGAGATAGAGGATGAAGAGCATGGGGCCGAGGACTGACCCCTGGGGGACACCAGCTGACAATCCCCCTGGTGTGTCAGGGCCTTGAGCTGCACAGCATGTTCTCCTGCTGTTCCATCTCATACAAGTCTTCTGTGCAGCAATAAAGAGGCTGTTTGTTTCATTAAGGAGCTTTTACACTCCAATGCATTAAAACCTAGAGATGTAAACACAGAGCCAGCAGCCCAGTGAACTTTGAACCCTTAAAGAGCATATTGCAGGTTAAAGACAAAACTTAACTAATCATAGGAAAATACGTTAACAATACTGTTTTTAAAGAAATTCTGAAATGAATAACCCACAGGGTCTCCTGGAGACGTTTTAGTCTTTGCTCTTTACTTCCACATTCGGCTGTGACGTAACATGAGGGAGTCCTGCTGAATCCCCGTCTGTTTAACATGTAAAATCATGGATCTGAGTGTCACTCCCGTCAATAAAGAGGAAGAAGACATGTATTCCTTTACATATAATGGTCCACTGGCTTATTATTCTGAACCTGTTAGATGTGATAGAGAGCAGAAACAGGCAGGATTAGAGGAATAACGGCCTCAGGAGAGAAGCTGTGGTGTGAGGAGAGACCCGGAGCAGGCGTCCTGCTGAGTGACAGGTGTCAGCTCGCCATATATGGGCGTGTGCTGTGTTCACATCAGCTTATGTAAAGTTTGTAATCACATTCAATCCATTAAAAAACAATTTGTAGAAGGTGCCGATCATTCACCTTTATATTGTATGGGAGCTGCTCGTAAAAACGGCAAATCTGTACAACGTATTACAGTGCCGCGCTGTGCGCGAGAGAGAGACAGAGAGAGAGAGAGAGAGAGAGAGAGAGAGAGAGAGAGAGAGACAGAGAGAGAGACAGAGAGAGAGACAGAGAGAGAGACAGAGACAGAGACAGAGAGAGAGATGGAGAGAGAGACAGAGAGAGAGACAGAGAGAGAGATGGAGAGAGCGAGAGACAGAGAGAGAGAGAGCGAGAGAGAGACAGAGAGAGAGAGAGACAGAGAGAGAGAGAGAGACAGAGAGAGAGAGAGACAGAGAGGGAGAGAGAGAGACAGAGAGAGACAGAGAGAGAGAGAGAGAGAGAGACATAGAACCCGATTTCACGGCCTGTGCAAATGCAGCACCATGTGTTTATTGTTTATTCCTGATGCAGCTCAGTGCTCACGTTGTTATAGAAAATACAGTTTATGTTGCAGGATGCTCCTGACGTGAGTTCACAGCGCACGTAATCCACACAAACATGCACAACAGTGCACACACACACACACACACACACACACTCCACAGTTTAATGCGTGCACATATATCAGGCTACTACAAAAAGTTTAAAGTTTTAATGTGACAGAGGACCGACAGACGTAAAGCTTGTGTTTCTGTTTGTTTCCAAACCGCGCGTTCCGTCTTTCCCCACTGCGCGCACACACACACACACACACACACACACACACACACACACACACGATCTCTTGCAACAGAGTTGGATTTATAATAAATCGTATGACTACATATATTAATACAGACTGTCCGGTGTCTATTACGCGCAATATAATATATAGAGAATATAACAGAGGATTCCAGCTGATCAAATCATTAAACGCTGCGTATATAATAATATATAATATTAATATTATATAATATTATATCATATTTGATGTTAAACAGCCAGAGATTTAAATTAATAAGGAAACGCTTTTGTGTCTGATGCCGAAATATTCAACGTGTCTGTTCGATGGTTTCTGAGGTTGTGGGAATAATTCACCAAAACACACTATGAATAATCAGCCACTTACACTGTGCACCTGAATGTGCTGCAGGGAGGCATCCTGTCTGTTCTCACTCACTACCACGTATCATTACACCTCTTTAATCATGTTTCAGCCTGTTTTTTTGTGCTTTAATTCTTTTGTTCTAAATGTTTGTTTGTAAAGTGTTTCATGCTCTCAGTATAAGACAAGTTCCCCCAGGGGCAATAAAGGCTTCATTCATTCATTCACACACGGACGCATAAAGCCGATCAAAGCAGAGTAACAGCTACACTAAAAACAGCCACTTTCTCCTTTAAATTAGAACACTTATGTTTTGAAGAACATACAGAAAATTGATGTACTTATTCTACAGCCCTTATCTGACAACATGAAGTGTTAATCTCAACTTTTTTTTAACCTGCAATATGCTCTTTAAAGCTCATTATTGTTTGACCCAGCGAGATGTGTTCCTCTCTGAAACCTGACGGGCTCTCCCTCTGTGGAAGCCCCAAAATATAAATTCTGTTTGCATCAGTTTGAGATGAGGGAGTGACAGACAGGCTGCCTGAGTGGTTCATGAGCCCTCTTCATAATGCTCTATGGTGATGAAGGTGACAGGTCCATCTGCTGCCTCTTTGCTGCCTCTGTCTCTGTGGTTTCCGTCGATCTCTCCCCTCGGCTGTTTGGCTTTTCAATGTTAGTTCAATGTGTGAGTTTTCCTCAGTCGATCCCTTGTGGGTTTCGTTTCCTCTGAAACTCTGCGGATTCTTAAATACTCGCTCCAAACGCTCCACCTATTCCCAACCCGCCCTCAGTCTCAAACCTCTTGGACGGTTATTCTGATGAAATACTTTGTGACAGAGCCACAAAGTGAATGAGTGTCAAAGGGTAACTAAGATTTTTCAAGGTGAAAAAAAGGCCCAGTTATCAAAAATGGTTATTGAAACATTTGTACCAAGTGAATCTATTCCATTGTATCAAAATGAAGGGTAGAAGGGCCGCAATTAACCGATACGGGAAAAAGGAAAGTGCCGAGGTGATAAAAGGAGGTGGTAGAGTGGAAAAAGGGAGAGAAAGTCGGTGAACCAGGGGAAAAGTGATGGGGTTCATATGCTGTGTGCGCTTAAAGGTGTTTGGGGAGAAGAAACGAAATATGAAGGAGTTAAAATCGGCATACAGAAGATAAGGATTTCCATCTTTTCTCATGGCTGAAGCAAAGAAAGGTCGGGATACATTCTCCCAGGATCCGGGTGAGGGTTAGAGTTAGGTTACACTTTCAGTTTTCCTTTGTGTTTATGTCCCTGCTCCCCACTGCACTGCTGACCTGTTACTGACCTGTAGTGTGAGACAGCGTCCCTCTCCTCTCAGACTGACTGTCTGCAGGTCACTGACTAAAACTTTCATAGATTCTGTCCCCATTATTCACCTGAGCTGTATTTCTGTCTTCACTTAAGATTTCCACAAAGACTTCTGTTTCTAAAATCAGCAGATGGAAACGGCTCCTCCAGTGACTTAAAGCTTTTCTTTGTAAAGAGTTTGGACCAGTGCTGTTAAACAATGATATATTATAATTTATTTAACTTTTATTTAACCAGGAAGAGAATTGAAATAAAAAATGTCTTTTGCAAGAGTGTCCTGCACAAAACAAGCAGCAACACAAGTAGCAGAGTTTCAGACAGACAAGGAGCAGCCAAATATAGAAATACAAAGAATACATTAAATACATCACAAATAAATCCTTGGGCAAATGAAAGACACAAATAGACCGAAATAGACCTACATTTTGAGCATCACATGTCAGAATCATCCCTAAACATCTATAGCCAGGTGTCTCTGCCTCCATGTCCGTTAACTTTCTCTTAAAAGCGTCCAACGACAGAAGTTTAAGTTTTAATTCATTTTGTAATGTGTTCCAAGTAAAGGGAGCAGCAAATTTAAACACCTTTTTCCAAGCTCCGTTCGGACTTTTGGAACAGATAAGAAGAAGAGGTCCTGGGTTCAAAGATTATAAGTATCCTTCTGACTGAAGAGGGTCAGAAGGTATGAAGGAAGCAGACCTAAGAGAGTCTTGAAGATAAGAATACTCCAGTGTTAAAGTCTGCGTAGGGTCAAACCCTAACCCTGATGAGTAAGGGATTTAAAGTTAGTGATGAGCCTCAGAGCTCCATAATACAATGTGAATGAACTGATGCTATACAAATAAAGATTGATTGAAAGTATCCAGAGCGTGTAAGCTTTGTGAGGAGGCATGCATGTATAAAACATCACCATAATCCAGCACAGACATAAAAGTGGCAGCAACCACCGCTGATTAATCCCCAGATATCTAATGGTGATTACTAATTGAATGGTTTGAACATGAAGTATTTTACATTTAAAACACAAATTGTTGGGATTTTATTTAGATTTTTTTTTTTTTACAGTCTTCAAGGAGTACGATGTAATTCTGACCCTGAGGGCCTGATTTACTAAAGGCGTGCGTGTCTTAGAACCTGTGCAAACACCTCTGGTCTACTAACAGCGTGCAGTGAGGATTGTGTCTTTCATATGAGCAAAACAACACGTATTGTCCCTTTAGTATGTTTGCCATAATGAATATGTAATGTGAGGCCCAGAGTGTAAAATACTTGGAGGAGAAACTGTAAAGAAGTTAATTTAGCACACACACTGAGATTTACCAAGCCAGGTAAAAACGGAGGTGAAGTATCTGAATTTAACACTTTAAAAAAAAAAAAAACTGACTCTCCATTATTCATCTCCTCTAAGTCTGTCTACACAGCCCATTTGAAGACATAAAGAACAACACCAGATTTGTCTTTGAGATGATTTAAAAAAGGTGATTCTGCAGCTTCATTTAAGGCCATGTGGGAGACTAATGTCAGAGTGATTTAAGAGAGCAAATCTTATCAAATGAAACTTTTGCAGCATGCTGTCTGTCTCTGCATGGATGCAAACAATAGAGAAACAAACAAATATGCACTTGTTGGTCCTCAATAAGTCTTTTTATAAATAGTGAAGTTTGCGATCGAAGTGCTCCTGAGAGAGGCTAAAGACACAAAAGGTAAATAAGAAGTTATTACTGTAAATGTACCATTATTATACGGGAGGCCGTGGGTTGGGTTAGGTGGAGGCCGAGCACTGACACAGAATGATCTGAAAACTCTTCATCCAAATAATCAGAGTATCTTCTTCTTCTCTCTAGTCCTTGACTAAAACAGCTTTTATACACAAGGGGAGGAGCCAGCCATATAAACATGTTTATAAGGTTAAGTTGCCCCCTGATGAGCAATGATGTCATTACAGCACTGTGCGATGTGGTGGCTTCTGCTCTCCGTCTGAACCGGATGACGCATGATTGGTCAATACTGCTTGGACCACAAATGTACTAAAAACAAAAAGCAGAACACCCCATAATATTGTGGTGTTATCCAGCAGTGAAGTTTCAGCCCACTTTCCTCCCGCGGTCCATTCACACATACAGGAGTCCGTCTGCGGTCTGTTCTGGGCTTCTTCAGACTTCAACTCATCACGATTCAGCTGCGGCCCTGCAGAGGTATTTTACATTTCTGTCCTTGGCTGCACCTTTGAAATGGATACAGAGCGACTGGCACTGATGTACCTGACCATTTATCTGTGCCCAGCATCGGCTCTCAGCCCCCCCACCCCTGTAGCTCCTCTCGTGCCCTCAGGCCTCGCTCTGCCCCTTCACGTCTCCAGAGACACCATATTCATTATTTACACTCAGGGTTTCTGTTGCCCTACAGCAGGGGCAGAGCTTGCTCTCTGTCCCCTGGCTTTTCTAACTCTCACATATGAGTATAGATTTTCCTTGGCTCTTTCTGTTTTTGAATTTGTGTTGTTCTCATCCAAACATTCTTTTTTCTTCAGGTCAATACAATGTTGTTTCATTCTGATGTCACACATTAACACTCTGATCTATGTAGATAAGGTGCACAGTCAACCTTTATTAAACACAAGAGAGTATCATACTCTAGTTTTCTACAAATGAAATGCACGCTGCAGTCTGTCAGCGTCAAACAATACTTGCTTTGGTCAATGGTTTTGTTTCCACATCAAACTGCTGTGGCTGTTGGGCAGCTGTGGTTCAGTGGGTAGAGCTGTCGTCTCTCAAACCGGAAGGTCGAGGGTTTGATCCCCAGCTCCTGTGAGCAACATGTCCAATGTGTCCTTGGGCAAAACACTTGACCCCGAATTGCTCCCCCTACTCCGTCAGGGTGTATGGGGATCGGTGCTCCTGTGTTTGACCGCTTTGA
Organism: Symphodus melops; assembly: GCF_947650265.1. Classification (NCBI taxonomy): domain Eukaryota; kingdom Metazoa; phylum Chordata; class Actinopteri; order Labriformes; family Labridae; genus Symphodus; species Symphodus melops. Next base: position 28,947,062 of record NC_136698.1, on the reverse strand, counting down.
CTGCAGTCATAGTGCAAGCAATGCCACTCCACTCTGCTCTGTTCCACATCCGCTTCAAGTCTGTTTTTGATGGAGCACGCTGCAAGCACACGTGAAGCTAGAATAAGAAGAATAAAACAACTGAACCTTTTCACTACAAGGTTTTTATGATTCTGTTCAACAATGCTTTCTTGCCAAACTGGTTGCTGCAAAGAATGTTTTATTTTTAATTAATTTTTTAAAATTTGACTTTACTATACTGATCCCCAAGGGAAAATTAGGTATTTTCACTCTGCTAACCATGCAACACACAGGCATACTCATGCATGTAGTTCTTCCTGTGATCTTGTAGTTCTCTGTGATCTTGTAATTCTCTGTGATCTTGTAGTTCTTCCTGTGATCTTGTAGTTCTTCCTGTGATCTTGTAGTTCTCTGTGATCTTGTAGTTCTTCCTGTGATCTTGTAGTTCTTCCTGTGATCTTGTAGTTCTCTGTGATCTTGTAGTTCTTCCTGTGATCTTGTAGTTCTCTGTGATCTTGTAGTTCTCTGTGATCTTGTAGTGCTCTGTGATCTTGTAGTTCTCTGTGATCTTGTAGTTCTCTGTGATCTTGTAGTTCTTCCTGTGATCTTGTAGTTCTTCCTGTGATCTTGTAGTTCTTCCTGTGATCTTGTAGTTCTCTGTGATCTTGTAGTTCTTCCTGTGATCTTGTAGTTCTCTGTGATCTTGTAGTTCTCTGTGATCTTGTAGTTCTCTGTGATCTTGTAGTTCTCTGTGATCTTGTAATTCTCTGTGATCTTGTAGTTCTTCCTGTGATCTTGTAGTTCTCCCTGTGATCCTGTAGTTCTTCCTGTGATCTTGTAGTTCTTCCTGTGATCTTGTAGTTCTCTGTGATCTTGTAGTGCTCTGTGATCTTGTAGTTCTCTGTGATCTTGTAGTTCTCTGTGATCTTGTAGTTCTTCCTGTGATCTTGTAGTTCTTCCTGTGATCTTGTAGTTCTTCCTGTGATCTTGTAGTTCTCTGTGATCTTGTAGTTCTTCCTGTGATCTTGTAGTTCTCTGTGATCTTGTAGTTCTCTGTGATCTTGTAGTTCTCTGTGATCTTGTAATTCTCTGTGATCTTGTAGTTCTTCCTGTGATCTTGTAGTTCTCCCTGTGATCCTGTAGTTCTTCCTGTGATCTTGTAGTTCTTCCTGTGATCTTGTAGTTCTTCCTGTGATCTTGTAGTTCTCTGTGATCTTGTAGTTCTCTGTGATCTTGTAGTTCTTCCTGTGATCTTGTAGTTCTCTGTGATCTTGTAGTTCTCTGTGATCTTGTAGTTCTTCCTGTGATCTTGTAGTTCTTCCTGTGATCTTGTAGTTCTCCTGTGATCTTGTAGTTCTTCCTGTGATCTTGTAGTTCTTCCTGTGATCTTGTAGTTCTCTGTGATCTTGTAGTTCTCCTGAGATCTTGTGAACCCGTTTGTACAGCTACTCATGGCTGTGCTCAACTGACCCAGAGGTTCAGGGTGTTTGCCGTCTGATGGAGCATCACTGTGGCTCTGAGAGAAAGCTGTGCACACAGACTTTGTGAAAATTGGCCTTGTCATATACGTCTGATATGGGATAAAGCTAGTCACTAGATAAAAGGTGGGACATAATGGTAGGTTAAATTTGATTGGCTTATTGTCTTACACAAAGCTTTTTAATTGGTCAAAAATGTGACCTCATCTCTGAGTGCACGATTAGTCATGAGATATTTTAAAAGTTTTACAGGAAGAGTTATCTGGATGTAAAATATTCAGCAGATTTATTGTGAACTAGATAAATGGTGGATCAGTGTTCAGCTCCACTTACTCCATGTTAGTTTGGATTTCAGTGGTTTCTGTGTAAACAGAGCATCCATGTCCGGCTGCCATCCTGCTGAAGGCTGTCTGCTGTTTGTTTGCAGTCATGCTGAGGTCGATTTTAACCATTCTGTGACCTTGGACAGAAACAAGCACATAGAGACCATGCAGAACATTTTTAATATATATTTATCTCTGTGAAGAGTCAATATAACACCACAGTTGTTGTTTTTACATTTGTGTAGGGGTTAGTCATTGCTACAGCTAGACTCAGACACTTCATTTCATCTGTAGCCAAGCATGTGTGCTAACGCTCTCTCTTTCTCTTCATGTGCGTCTCTATGGAGCAGGATGATGGATGTTCTGCCCGTGTGTGGACTGCAGCTCCTGCTGGCCCTCCTTCCGCTCCAAGCTGCTGTCTTTGGTGAGTCTTAGTTCAACTTTAGACGAGCTGTCTACACTGAACAGAACTGCACATATGCATGTTCACAGACCAGACTTTGAGACTTGGGGGGAAGAACTGGGTCACTGGGGTGGCCTGAAGTGATATCAACAATCATATGAATTAAAAGCATTTAGTCGCCCTTTCTATCTCTACAATACAGATCTACATACAACATGTAGATCAGTGATTCTCAGCCCGCCTAAGCACCGACCACCAAGTCCTCATGAAAAGCACAACTCAAACTTCTGATATTTGAGTTGTGCTGACAGTTACTACGTTAAATACTAACCACAGGAAATGCAAAGGAAGCTACCAGCAGCCTGTTGTAACACAGCCTATGAAAAGGCAAGCAGCCAATCAAAGTTCAGGGTTTTGAGGTGGCCAATCACATGCATGGCCTCCTCTGGTTCTGCAGCTGAACACATCGTTCAGCCTGTGAGCAGCAGATCTGCCAGATGATTCATGACCACTTTTAAAAATAGTTCAGGTGAAAATTAAAGTCGAGTATCTGATCAAAAGTCGTGAACGAAGCCGTCCTTCATGTCAGTCTGGGGTCTCCTCTTGGGGTGAACACTGTGGCTCCACCTGATTTTTACCTTCAATGCACAGAAAGGGGAAATAGATGCACAGTGGGTTAATATATGTACTGACATGGTTGTCCAGCCTGTAGTGGAGCGAAGAGGCTGAATGGGAGGTGGAGTAATGTAGGATGAATCAAGCGTGTCCTTCATCTCAGAGAGAAGCTGAAGCATGAATCAACTCCTGGTATCCAGCGAAAAACGAACGCTAGGACGACGAAAAGAAAACACTGATCACAAATTCAGTTCTCAGGTTTCTGTTTATGAAGTAGGTTTCCTCTTTAGTGGTCAAAGCAGCTTCAAGAACGACTTTATTGGACGACAAACAGAACTTATATTATATATATACTGTATATTGAACTGAGGCTCTGAGTCCAGAACATGCTGTTTCTGCAGTACACCAACATATTGAGTTTACAGATGTGCTTACTGAAGATCATTTCCTTTTTGAAAGAGGTGATAATGTGATTGTTTTTATGCTCACATTTTATTTACAATGAGCGGCTGCAGAGAGAGAGAGTGGGGAACAACATGTTTGAAGCCTGAGCGATGTCCCCCATCGCCAGGATTTTAAACGTCACCATCGGCTTAATTTTTCAATACTGAGGTTGGTGCTTGTGCTCAGTGGGTCAGTCCCCTGTGATCTGTGATGAACTCCCTACGATGAGGAAAAGATTTAAAATATCAATTTTTAGGCTTTTTGTACCTTTATTAGCCCAGTGGACATAGATTGAAATCAGGGAGAGAGAGTGGGGATTGACCTGCTGTAAAGGAGCCACAGACCAGAGCTACCGTTCGGACAGAATCCTTATTAAAGGAGGAAAGAAGAAAGGTGGTGGAGTCTGTGTCTACATCAGGGATGCTTGGTGTCGGGATGCAGCTGTGGTATGTAAACACTGTTCACCGCTGGCGGAGTTTATGATCGTAAAGTGCCGTCCTTTCTATCAACCGAGGGAGATTACAGCGACCCTGCTCGTCGCTGTGTATATCCCCCCCACTAACAACAGAGTCGAACAACAGAAACGATAGAGTCGATGCACTTTGGGAACTTTACAACGCCATCAGTGAGCAGCAGACAGCCCACCCAGACGGATTTTTCATCATCGCGGGGGATTTTAACCATGCAAATCTCAAGACGGTTTCACCCCATTTCCACCAACACCTGAACTTCCCCACAAGAGAAGGTAACACCTTAGACATGATTTACACATCTGTTAAAGGTGCTTACAAGGCGTCACCCCTCCCCCACATTGGCCACTCTGACCACATCAGTGTAATGCTAATGCCAGCTTACAGACCCAGGGTTAAAGTCACCAAACCAGTTCTGAAGCAGGTATGTGTGTGGCCAGAGGGGGCTTCTGCTGCACTGCAGGACTGCTTTGAAACCACAGACTGGGAGATGTTTAAGCAGGCAGCCACCTACAACAACCACACAGACATTGAGGAGTACTCGGACACTGTTACCTCCTACATCAGCAAATGCATTGATGATGTCACCACTACCAGAACCATCACCACCCGGGCTAACCAGAAGCCATGGCTGACAGGAGAGGTACGTGGGCTACTGAGGGCCAGGAACATCGCCTTCAGAGCTGGGGATGCAGTTGGCCTGAGAACAGCTAGGGCCAACCTGTCCCGTGGCATCAGGAAAGCTAAACATAGCTACTCACTTAAAGTAACCAGACATTTCAAGGACAGCAGAGACGTGCAGAGCCTGTGGCGTGGTATCCAGACCATCACGGACTACAAACCCAAGCCACAGACCTGTGACAACAACACCTCTCTGCTGAACGACCTAAACAGCTTCTTTGCCAGGTTTGAAGCAAACAATAGCATGCCCGCACAGAAGACCACCCCTCCTCCCCACGACCAGACCCTGTGCCTGACTGCAGCCAGCGTGAAGAGAACCTTCTCCAACATCAACACCCGCAAGGCTGCAGGTCCAGACAACATCCCTGGCCGTGTGCTGAAGGACTGTGCAGAGGAGCTCAAAGATGTCTTCACAGACATTTTCAACACTTCTCTGAGGCAGACTGTTGTTCCAACATGCTTCCAAATGACCACCATCATACCCATTCCAAAGAAGCCATCACCATCCACTCTCAATGACTATAGACCCGTTGCACTGACCCCCATCATCATGAAGTGCTTTGAAAGATTAGTCATGGCCCACATCAAATCCTCCCTTCCCTCCACCCTGGACCCCTACCAGTTTGCATACCGGGGCAACAGATCAACCGAGGATGCAATCTGCTCTGCTCTTCACCCAGCCCTCACCCACCTGGACTCCAAAGACTCATACGTCAGAATGCTGTTCATAGACTTCAGCATTCAACACCATCATCCCTCAGCAGCTGATCGGCAAACTGGACCAGCTGGGGCTCAGCACTTCCCTGTGCAACTGGCTGCTGGACTTCCTCAGCGAGAGGCCTCAGACTGTGCGGGTTGGCGGCAACGCATCAAAAACGTTTAGACTTTTAGACTTTAGACTTTTTATTTTATTGTCCCCGAGGGGAAATTCTTTTTCACCAGTATACAGTTTTAAGGGCAGCACGCCGACAGAGGGTGAACACAGGGAGATACATGTGGGACAACAGGACATACAGTGACAGGACATGCAGTGCATATGGTTATGGGGGGACCGGGGATTGGGACTGAGGTGGATTTTTATTGAGGGTTGTAATGACTGTAGGCACCAGGCTTCTGCCGTATCGCGCCCTCCTGCACAACAGGGACCTGTACCTGCGTCCGGAGGGCATGATGGTGAGGTCCACCATCCTGAGCACTGGGGCCCCCCAAGGCTGTGTGCTCAGCCCCCTGCTCTTCACGCTGCTGACCCACGACTGCACTCCATCCTTCAGCAGCAACCACATTGTGGAGTTTGCGGACGACACAACAGTGGTCGGTCTCATCTCCAACAACGATGAGACGCACTAAAGGATGGAGGTGGGCCAACTGGCCACGTGGTGCAAAGACAACAACCTCTTCCTGAATATCCACAAGACCAAGGAGGTTGTTGTCGACTTCCGGAGGGCCCCCACTCCCAAACCCCCCCTGACCATCGACGGTGCTGCTGTGGAGAGAGTGAGCAGCACCAAGTTCCTGGGGGTCCACATCAGTGAGGATCTCTCCTGGACAGCCAACACCACATCACTGGCCAAGAAGTCCCAGCAGCGCCTCTACTTCCTCCGTAAGCTGAAGAGAGCACGAGCACCCCCACCCATCATGTGCTCCTTCTACAGAGGCAACATTGAGAGCATCCTGACCAGCTGCATCACTGTGTGGCTGGGGAGCTGCACTGCTGCCAACCACAAGACCCTGCAGCGCACAGTGAAGGCGGCTGAACGGATCATCGGTGTCCCGCTCCCCTGTCTTCTGGACCTCTACGGCACCCGCCTCACCCACAAAGCAACCCGCATTGTGAGTGACCCCACCCACCCCTCACACAGCCTCTTCAGCCTCCTGCCATCGGGGAGACAGTACCGCAGCCTGCGGGCCGGCTCAACTAAACACCTCCAAGACCAAGGAGATGGTGGTGGACATCCGAAGGAACAAACCACATCTAGAACCTGTTTCCATCGGGGGGGTCGACGTGGAGGTGGTCAGGACCTACGGGTACCTGGGGCTGCAGCTGGATGACAAGCTGGACTGGTCGCCTAACATGGACACTACCTGCAGGAAGGGACAGAGCCGTCTGTACTTCCTGAGAAGGCTGGGGTCCTTCAACATCTGCAAAAAGCTGCTGCAGATGTTCTACCAGTCTGTGGTGTCCAGCGTCCTCTTCTACGCCGTGGTGTGCTGGGGAGGAAGCTGCAAGAAGAGGGACGCAGCACGCCTGGACAGACTGGTGAAGAGGGCCGGCTCTGTGGTGGGTACAGAGCTGGACTCACTGGTGACAGTGGTAGAGAGGAGGTCTCTGGACAAAATGCTTTCCATCATGGACAACACACACCACCCTCTGCACAGCACCTTCACCGGGCAGAGGAGCATGTTCAGTGACAGACTGCTGTCACAGTCGTGCTCCACGGACAGACTCAAGAACTCTTTCGTCCCCCTATAGGCCATAAGACTGTACAACACTTCACTGTCACGACAGGGAAGAAGCACACGGTGAACCCTGGACTCTTTTTTCGCTTTTTCTCACTCCTCATCTGCACTGCTGACCTCAGAGTCAGCCTCCAGTTGGACACTTTAACGCATATTGATAGTCACCTTACTGAGCACTGGTCACTTTAACGATAATCACTCTAATCATCTGGTTCCACCCTACTGTTGTGTTATGCTACATCTGTAATGGTTGACATGATCACCCTAACTAGGTCAAGTTTCACTCTATTGTCTTCAACACTTAATGCTAATCTGCTCCTCAATAGTTGGGTACTTAATTGGCAATCACCCGAATCATCCCTGGTCTCACCTCTTTGTTTTAGGACACTTAATGCTAATCACTGCTCACTGTTTTAACGACTGTTTAACGACTGTACTCACACCTCGTGCATAAGCTCAAAGATCTCTGTACATACACCCAGCACACACAGCACACATGCTTCTCTCATGCAAACAGCGCACATGCTTCTCTCTCCTCACAGGTTAGGTACACCATGCTACATAAGTTTTAAATCTTATGCTAATGCCTTAACTCTTAGTCACATAGGACACTGCAGGACTGCTTTGAAACCACAGACTGGGAGATGTTTAAGCAGGCAGCCACCTACAACAACCACACAGACATTGAGGAGTACTCGGACACTGTTACCTCCTACATCAGCAAATGCATTGATGATGTCACCACTACCAGAACCATCACCACCCGGGCTAACCAGAAGCCATGGCTGACAGGAGAGGTACGTGGGCTACTGAGGGCCAGGAACATCGCCTTCAGAGCTGGGGATGCAGTTGGCCTGAGAACAGCTAGGGCCAACCTGTCCCGTGGCATCAGGAAAGCTAAACATAGCTACTCACTTAAAGTAACCAGACATTTCAAGGACAGCAGAGACGTGCAGAGCCTGTGGCGTGGTATCCAGACCATCACGGACTACAAACCCAAGCCACAGACCTGTGACAACAACACCTCTCTGCTGAACGACCTAAACAGCTTCTTTGCCAGGTTTGAAGCAAACAATAGCATGCCCGCACAGAAGACCACCCCTCCTCCCCACGACCAGACCCTGTGCCTGACTGCAGCCAGCGTGAAGAGAACCTTCTCCAACATCAACACCCGCAAGGCTGCAGGTCCAGACAACATCCCTGGCCGTGTGCTGAAGGACTGTGCAGAGGAGCTCAAAGATGTCTTCACAGACATTTTCAACACTTCTCTGAGGCAGACTGTTGTTCCAACATGCTTCCAAATGACCACCATCATACCCATTCCAAAGAAGCCATCACCATCCACTCTCAATGACTATAGACCCGTTGCACTGACCCCCATCATCATGAAGTGCTTTGAAAGATTAGTCATGGCCCACATCAAATCCTCCCTTCCCTCCACCCTGGACCCCTACCAGTTTGCATACCGGGGCAACAGATCAACCGAGGATGCAATCTGCTCTGCTCTTCACCCAGCCCTCACCCACCTGGACTCCAAAGACTCATACGTCAGAATGCTGTTCATAGACTTCAGCATTCAACACCATCATCCCTCAGCAGCTGATCGGCAAACTGGACCAGCTGGGGCTCAGCACTTCCCTGTGCAACTGGCTGCTGGACTTCCTCAGCGAGAGGCCTCAGACTGTGCGGGTTGGCGGCAACGCATCAAAAACGTTTAGACTTTTAGACTTTAGACTTTTTATTTTATTGTCCCCGAGGGGAAATTCTTTTTCACCAGTATACAGTTTTAAGGGCAGCACGCCGACAGAGGGTGAACACAGGGAGATACATGTGGGACAACAGGACATACAGTGACAGGACATGCAGTGCATATGGTTATGGGGGGACCGGGGATTGGGACTGAGGTGGATTTTTATTGAGGGTTGTAATGACTGTAGGCACCAGGCTTCTGCCGTATCGCGCCCTCCTGCACAACAGGGACCTGTACCTGCGTCCGGAGGGCATGATGGTGAGGTCCACCATCCTGAGCACTGGGGCCCCCCAAGGCTGTGTGCTCAGCCCCCTGCTCTTCACGCTGCTGACCCACGACTGCACTCCATCCTTCAGCAGCAACCACATTGTGGAGTTTGCGGACGACACAACAGTGGTCGGTCTCATCTCCAACAACGATGAGACGCACTAAAGGATGGAGGTGGGCCAACTGGCCACGTGGTGCAAAGACAACAACCTCTTCCTGAATATCCACAAGACCAAGGAGGTTGTTGTCGACTTCCGGAGGGCCCCCACTCCCAAACCCCCCCTGACCATCGACGGTGCTGCTGTGGAGAGAGTGAGCAGCACCAAGTTCCTGGGGGTCCACATCAGTGAGGATCTCTCCTGGACAGCCAACACCACATCACTGGCCAAGAAGTCCCAGCAGCGCCTCTACTTCCTCCGTAAGCTGAAGAGAGCACGAGCACCCCCACCCATCATGTGCTCCTTCTACAGAGGCAACATTGAGAGCATCCTGACCAGCTGCATCACTGTGTGGCTGGGGAGCTGCACTGCTGCCAACCACAAGACCCTGCAGCGCACAGTGAAGGCGGCTGAACGGATCATCGGTGTCCCGCTCCCCTGTCTTCTGGACCTCTACGGCACCCGCCTCACCCACAAAGCAACCCGCATTGTGAGTGACCCCACCCACCCCTCACACAGCCTCTTCAGCCTCCTGCCATCGGGGAGACAGTACCGCAGCCTGCGGGCCGGCTCAACTAAACACCTCCAAGACCAAGGAGATGGTGGTGGACATCCGAAGGAACAAACCACATCTAGAACCTGTTTCCATCGGGGGGGTCGACGTGGAGGTGGTCAGGACCTACGGGTACCTGGGGCTGCAGCTGGATGACAAGCTGGACTGGTCGCCTAACATGGACACTACCTGCAGGAAGGGACAGAGCCGTCTGTACTTCCTGAGAAGGCTGGGGTCCTTCAACATCTGCAAAAAGCTGCTGCAGATGTTCTACCAGTCTGTGGTGTCCAGCGTCCTCTTCTACGCCGTGGTGTGCTGGGGAGGAAGCTGCAAGAAGAGGGACGCAGCACGCCTGGACAGACTGGTGAAGAGGGCCGGCTCTGTGGTGGGTACAGAGCTGGACTCACTGGTGACAGTGGTAGAGAGGAGGTCTCTGGACAAAATGCTTTCCATCATGGACAACACACACCACCCTCTGCACAGCACCTTCACCGGGCAGAGGAGCATGTTCAGTGACAGACTGCTGTCACAGTCGTGCTCCACGGACAGACTCAAGAACTCTTTCGTCCCCCTATAGGCCATAAGACTGTACAACACTTCACTGTCACGACAGGGAAGAAGCACACGGTGAACCCTGGACTCTTTTTTCGCTTTTTCTCACTCCTCATCTGCACTGCTGACCTCAGAGTCAGCCTCCAGTTGGACACTTTAACGCATATTGATAGTCACCTTACTGAGCACTGGTCACTTTAACGATAATCACTCTAATCATCTGGTTCCACCCTACTGTTGTGTTATGCTACATCTGTAATGGTTGACATGATCACCCTAACTAGGTCAAGTTTCACTCTATTGTCTTCAACACTTAATGCTAATCTGCTCCTCAATAGTTGGGTACTTAATTGGCAATCACCCGAATCATCCCTGGTCTCACCTCTTTGTTTTAGGACACTTAATGCTAATCACTGCTCACTGTTTTAACGACTGTTTAACGACTGTACTCACACCTCGTGCATAAGCTCAAAGATCTCTGTACATACACCCAGCACACACAGCACACATGCTTCTCTCATGCAAACAGCGCACATGCTTCTCTCTCCTCACAGGTTAGGTACACCATGCTACATAAGTTTTAAATCTTATGCTAATGCCTTAACTCTTAGTCACATAGGGGCTGGTAAATCTTGTTTGAGGGATTATTGTATAGAGAGGGGAGGGGGGACAGCGGGTGTGTATTGTATTGTAACTGATGTTTTGTACTGTAACCAATGTCTTGTGTCTTGTGTCCTGCCTGTCTGTATACTGCTACTGGATGCCCTGAATTTCCCTCGGGATCAATAAAGTATCTATCTATCTATCTATCTATCTATCTATCTATCTATCTATCTATCTATCTATCTATCTATCTATCTATCTATCTATCTATCTATCTATCTATCTATCTATCTATCTATCTATCTATCTATCTATCTATCTATCTATCTATCTATCTATCTATCTATCTATCTATCTATCTATCTATCTATCTATCTATCTATCTATCTATCTATCTATCTGAGAAACAGCTTCTTCCACCAAGCTGTCAGGAAGCTGAACTCTCTTCCCTCTCTTCCCTCTCTTCCCTCTCTTCCCTCTCTCCCCTCTCTTCCCTCTCTTCCCTCTCTTCCCTCTCTTCCCTCTCTTCCCTCTCTCCCCTCTCTTCCCTCCCTTCCCTCCCTTCCCTCCCCTCTGCCCCCATGAACACTGAGCATTGGAACCTCCTCCTGCTTGAACATTGAAACAGAACCCTGGTCACTTATTGCACATTGCACGCATGCACAAGTTTCACTTTTCTTATAATCTTGTTTTATACTCCATTTTATTTAACTTTGTACTTTTGCACATTTAGGTTTATTAATGTAAATATTATTTATCTTTTTTACCTTGTTTTATTTTATTTACCTTTCTTATCTACATTGCACCGTAGGGAGGGGGAAAACGTAATTTCGATTTCACTGTATGTCTGACATATTTTGGAATTGACAAATAAAGAACCTTGAACCCGGGCTGACCTCGTTGAGGACTGTAGCCTCCATACATGGGGACGTAAGTACAGACCACTGCGCCACCAGCGCCCCCTGAGATGTGGAAAAGATTCTGATATTTTGAGGAATATTAGATTTTCTTTTTTCAAATTTGCAGAGAGTGACCTGTGCATAATTACTGGAAGAACATAGTGGATAGACTAAACCTAATTTTTAACATTAGACTGAATAAGAATCCTTTGTGTCTATCGTTTGGACCCCCGGATAAACAATTTAGAAATACACATTCCAAAAGACTTTCTGTGAACGGAGAAACATTTTGCTGAAATATGCAAAGATTTCAAACCTCCAACAGTAGCTGGGTGGCACAAAGTTATTTTGGTATTTTACCCTTGGAATATCTGACTTACAGCTCTAAGTGTATGATAGAGGTTTGTTTATGATAGATAGATAGATAGATAGATAGATAGATAGATAGATAGATAGATAGATAGATAGATAGATAGATAGATAGATAGATAGATAGATAGATAGATACTTTATTGATCCCGAGGGAAATTCAAGGCATCCAGCAGCAGTATACAGACAGGCAGGACACAAGACATTAGTTACAATACACACCCGCTGTCCCCCCTCCCCCCTGTATACAATAATCCCCCAAACAAGATTTAGCAGCCCCTATGTGACTAAGAGTAAACATAATTATGTGTTGAACCTGTGCAGTTAGCATTAGACTTAGAACTTATATAGCATAATGTACATAACCTGTGAAGGAGAGAAAAACATGTGTTGGTTAAAAGAGACCTGTAAACAGTTAAAGAGCCTTAGAAACAAAGTGCTGACCTTCTAGAAACTAGTTCCATGTGCATGTACAGAGGTGTTTGAGGTAGTGCCAGAGGTGTGAGTACAGTCATTAAACAGTCAATGCAGGGATGCAGACTGGGTCATTAAAGTGCTCAGCAACATAAAGGAGCAGTGATTAGCATTAAGTGTCCAAAACAATAATGTGAAACCAGGAGTGATTCGGGTGATTATCATTAAAGTACCCAACTATTGAGGAGCAGATTAGCATTAAGTGTCAAAGACAATAGAGTGAAACTTGACCTAGTTAGTGTGATCATGTCAACCATTACAGATGTTGCATAGATGTTGCATAACACAACAGTAGGATGAAACCAGACATGATTAGGGTGATTATCATTAAAGTGACCAGTGCTCAGTAAGGTGACTATCAATATGCATTAAAGTGTCCAACTGGGGACTTCCTGTTAAGGCGGCCATGTAACAAGACGTGTTTTTGACCACTCCGTTGTTCGTGCTACATTTTTGTACACATTTGTAATCTATACCGCATACTACTGTTTGCATTGTCTGTGGGGACAAATAATGCCACCTAAAGTAGCTAAAGCCATTCAAGGAACCAGCGAGAAAATAAAACAGCCAAAGCTGACGGACTACGGCCTTCGAAGTGAGACCCAGAAAGCTAACGCTAGCGATAGCATCCCTCCCGCAACAACGACGGTGGAAATGGGTGAGGAAAGATCCCAGAGCAGCAAAGTGGATGAAATACTCTGCATAGTTACTGCCATTAAAAGTGATCTTGACAATATTCGGGAGGATATTAAAGACTGCGTTGAGCGGGTGACACAAGCGGAAATACGCATATCTAGCAACGAGGACGAAGTTGAAACCCTGCGGGCTAAAGTTGACACATTGGAGTCGAAGCAGAAAACCTTGGAGGACAAAGTAATGGACTTGGAGACACGTTCAAGACGAAATAATGTTCGGCTTATTAATTTGGTTGAATCTACAGAGGGAAGAGACCCGTGTAAGTTTTTGGAAAAGTGGATACCGGAGGTTCTGGGCATCACTTTACAGAACCCGGTGCTCATTGAAAGGGCGCACCGAATTGGCCCATGGCGAGAAGGCACCGCGGCGCCCCGCACGTTGATAATGAGATTCCTCAACTACAGGGATAAGGAGACTATCCTAAACGCAGCAAAGGCTAAAGGGGACATTCGCTACGAGGGACAGTGGATTCGACTTTATCCAGACCTTGCCGCAGGTGTGCAGCAGCTCCGTAAACGGTTTGACTCTGTTCGGGAAGACCTGCGTAAACTGGGACTGAGACACGGCGTGACACACCAAGGGAAGCTACTGGTGACCTACAAGGAGAAGACTTACTCCTTTACGTCCCCAGCTGAGGCACGTGTGATGATAAACAAGATTCAGAAGAAGGGGGAAGATAATAATACAATGGACTGAAATGACTTTCTGTCTCAGCAGTGAGTAATCCTAAACTACTAAAGTGAAGAATGGGCACTAGTTTTCATAAGCCAAGCAATATTTTCGTTTATTATCTGTTTGAAGTTTGCACAAAGCCAAAGAGATTGTATCAGTGCCTATGGACAATATTGTGTATTTCTTTAGGATATAAGGCGTGCAAATATCATGAAGACGGACTTTTCATGCAAGTTACTTTATAGACTAGCGGTAAAGAGTAAACAATTACTTATAGTTAAGCGCGAGCGGCGGCGGGTTTGTTGGTTTTGTTTTGGTTAGAGTAGAGTGGTTAGACTGCTCCTCACATTGTGTGGAACAGCCACACGCACTAATGGGAGGTGTAAAGAGGAGGGAGGGTCACCTGCAGAGGTGGGGAATGGTGAGGGAATTTGTTTCAGTTTGTTGTGTTCTTGTGTTGGGCCATGTTAAGCTTCTCAAAAAAATGTTGTTATATTTTTATGTAATCATAAAGAATGTGACATTTACTTGGTTGAGCGAGGTAGTACTCAGCTTTTCGTTAAATTTAATTTGAATTGTTAAAATGGTACATGAAAAAGATATTAATTTTGTTACATGGAATTGCAGGGGACTTCAACATTTTAAAAAGGTAAAACAAGTCATGACGAAGTTAAAGGACATGGAATCTAAAATTATATTTCTGCAAGAGACACATTTAGTGGAGGAGGATGAAAAAAGGGTTAGGAGAAGGTGGCAGGGTCATGTATTTACAGCAGCATTTTCTTCACGGTCAAGAGGAGTGATGACTCTAATACATGAATCGGTTCCATTCTGTGTCAACAATGTTATTAAAGACAAGAGGGGCAGATATTTGATAATTCAAGGATCCATATTGCTAGAAAATGTAAATTTGGTAAACGTGTATGGTCCTAACTCAGATGACTCCGGGTTCTATGAGGACCTGTTTCTTTTGCTTGCAACACTGCCGGGTCAATATGTAATTGCTGGGGACTTTAACTGTGCGCTTGTCCCGAGCTGGGATAGGTCTACAGGTGCAGACCAATCTCATAACAACAGCAGATTAACCATAAAAAGATTCATGAAAGATTTAAAATTGCTTGACATTTGGAGAGAGCTACACCAACAAACCAAAGTTTACTCCTGTTATTCTGCAACATTCCAGACATACTCACGGATTGATTATTTTTTAATCTCTTCTCATTTATTATCTAAGGTAAAAAATTGTTTATATGAAAATATTGCAATTTCAGATCATGCTCCGTGTTGTTTAGTATATAGGGATGAAACGTTATGTACTGATCCACCTAGATGGCGTTTTCAACATAAATGGTTGCAGGATGAGGAGTTTGTCATTTATATAGGGAAGCAAATAGATGAGTATTTTCAAATAAACACTAACCAAACATCAGCATGTACAAAGTGGGATGCCTTTAAAGCATTTCTCAGAGGGCATATTATTAGTTATATAGGTTATAAATCTAAAAAAGCAAGGCAGGATAAACTACACTTGGAAAACAAAATAAAATACACCCAAAAGAAAGTCTTTGAAAAAAGTGACCCTGAAGCCGAAAAGGAATTATTGCTTTTAAGGGCGGAATATGAGAAACAATCAAGCTTCAAAGCAGCATCCAGCCTTTTACGGCTGAAACAGACGTTCTATGAACAAGGGGACAGAACAGGAAAATTATTGGCGTGGCAAATTAAACAGCTAGAAACTAAAACATCAATAACATCAATTGTTGACAATGGCCAAACAATAATAAATCCAAAAGATATCAATGATGCCTTTAGGAATTACTATCAGAAATTATATGAAGCCGAAAAAAATTGTAGCTTACAGGATATTAATGTTGCGTTAAATAGGCTAAATATCCCAGTCATTCCGGACGATGTCAAAGCACACTTAGATTTAGAAATAAGTAAAGAGGAAATAGCACAAGCCATTGATGGAATGAAATCAGGTAAACAAGCGGGACCAGACGGTATTCCAACAGATATTTATAAAAAATTTAAGGATAAATTATTAATACCACTTTTAGACATGTTTAAAGAAACGTTTGAAAAGGATGCACTTCCCGATACTTTAAATCAAGCATTAATCATTCTCCTTCCAAAACCGGGTAAACCTGCTAACAAGTGCGAGAATATGAGACCTATCAGTCTTCTCAATTCTGACCTTAAGATTGTTTGTAAATTATTAGCAAGACGGATTCAAAAAATACTTCCTGATATAATAAATAAAGATCAGAATGGCTTTGTAAGTGGGAGACAAGGGTTCCATAATGTAAGACGGGTATTAAATGTCCTTTATTATAAAAAAGAGGAAAAAGATACGGCTCTCCTGTCACTAGATGCCGAAAAGGCCTTTGATAGGGTTGAATGGCCCTATCTTTTTAAGGTTCTTGAGAAATTTGGGATGGGAAACAATTTCATAAAATGGGTTAAGATACTTTATAGTAAGCCTACAGCAGAAATTTTAACAAACAAAATGTTTTCCAAGGGGTCGCCGGTGGCGCAGCTGCAGTGCGCGCGACCCCATGTATTGAGGCTTAGTCCTCGCGCGCGGGCGGCCCGGGTTCGCGTCCGGCCTGTGGCCATTTCCCGCATGTCTCTCCCCACTCTCTCTATCCACTGTCCTCCCTCTATAATAAAGGCATAAAAACGCCAAAAATAAATCTTTAAAAAAAAAAAAAAAAAAATGTTTTCCAAGCCAATAGAAATCAAGAGAGGTTGTCGACAGGGATGTCCTCTCTCTCCCCTGCTCTTTTCTTTAGCAATTGAACCATTTGCGTTAGCTATTCGTGCACACTCTCAAATTTGTGGAATTACTATAAGACCCACTGAACATAAGATTTCTTTGTTTGCTGATGATGTAATATTGTTTATGTCAAGGCTCAGCTCTTCAATCCCGGCGGTGTTGGAAGTAATTCAGCTATTTGGAAACATCTCGGGTTATAAAGTGAACCATACTAAATCCTCTATTTTACTGTTAAACACGACAGAACGAGCAAATCCTGTTCCACAAATAATACATTTTAATTTTAAAATAGCTGAACAATTTGAATATTTAGGGATACAGATAGTGCCAAATATAGAGCAGACTGTTAAAATTAATTATGAAAAAATAAAAGAGGAAATTGATAACTCAATTGACAGGTGGATGAAGTTGCCTTTATCAGTGATGGGAAGAGTTAATGTCCTCAAAATGACCGTACTACCAAAGTTGTTGTATCTATTCCAAAATATTCCTTTGCCTCCTCCTCCTGATTTGTTTAAATGGATAAAAAATGTTGTAACCAATTTTATTTGGAACAATGGTAAACCAAAACTCCGCCTCTCCCTCCTGTACTTATCATTTGATGGAGGGGGGTTAAAATGCCCAAATTTTTTATGGTATTACTGGGCTGCACAACTTTGCTCACTGAAGTGAACCCACACTGGGTAGAGATGGAATCACAGAATTTAAAATTACCTCTTCCCTCATTTCTATATTCTGACACAGCTAAAAAAAATGCTTAAACAGATCAGAAATCCAATTCTGAGACACATGGTAAAGGTCTGGAATGATGTCAGAAAATACCTGAATGAGTCAAACTTCTTGTCACAGTTTAGCCCAGTTTGGGGTAATCAGTTGTTTATACCTGGGAGGGCAGATGTTGCATTTAAAATGTGGGCATCAAGGGAACGATTTGTAACCTTTACCCTCCACAGTCAGATGTTTTTATGTCATTTGGGGAACTACAAGTGAGGTTTAATTTGGACAAGAAACACTACTTCAAATATTTACAGTTAAGAAGCTTTGTCAATACCAATCAAGGTGGTCTTAACAAAGTTCCTCATACACAACTGGAAAAACTGTTTGTAAAGAATGCTTTGAGGAAGGGTGTTATTTCAGACTTTTACAATTTGTTGCTGTGTAATACATCAATAATCCAACAAAGAAACTAATTTCTTGGAATGAAGATCTATCTGCGAATATCAGTGAACAGGATTGGGAAAGAGCATGCAGCAAAGTCCATACAATGTCAATTAATAGTCGCCTAAGGATATTACAATTCAAATGGCTAATGCGTATATATACAACACCTGTGAAATTAAATAAGTACAAGAGGAACATACCAGACACATGTATAAAATGTGGCTTAAAAGGTACGTTAATACACTGTATGTGGGAATGCAGTCGAATAAAAACTTTTTGGGTAGAGGTGAAAAACTTAATTGAAAAGATCATTTTAAAACAGATCGCCTTTGATTCCAAATTATTTATAATGGCTATATATCCAGATAGACGTATCTTCAGTAAAGCAGAAAGTACTTTTATTGATTTCAGCTCATTGATGGCAAAAAGATGTATTGCTTTAAATTGGAAAAATATGAATGGACCTGGCGCTTCCCAATGGTTAAAACAGATGTTGGCTAGCTTACCTTTGGAAAGAATAACATATATACATAAGTCAAAGCAACATGTATTTGAAAAGATTTGGAGGCCCTTTATTGATTTTATTAAGGACTTGGATATTTCTGATGACTTGACTAATTTTTGAATCCCTTGCAGCCATGTACTGTATCTAGTGATGATTACCTCCTAAATCCCAAAAGAGAAGCTATGTTTGTGCCCTGTTTTATTTTGTTTTATGTTTTATTTTCGGGTTATGTTATTTCTGTTATTGCTATTCTTTCTATATTTAGTTTCTATATTTGTACAAAAATGTGATACTGAACTGCTTCGTAAATACAAGTATAATTGAAAATTGTATCACTTTGAAAAAACCCACAATAAAAATATTTATGGAAAAAAAAGTGTCCAACTGGAGGCTGACTCTGAGGTCAGCAGTGCAGATGAGGAGTGAGAAAAAAAGTGAAAAAAGAGTCCAGGGTTCACTGTGTGCTTCTTCCCTGCCGTGACAGTGAAGTGTTGTACAGTCTTATGGCCTATAGGGGGACAAAAGAGTTCTTGAGTCTGTCCGTGGAGCACGACTGTGACAGCAGTCTGTCACTGAACATGCTCCTCTGCCCGGTGAAGGTGCTGTGCAGAGGGTGGTGTGTGTTGTCCATGATGGAGAGCATTTTGTCCAGAGACCTCCTCTCTACCACTGTCACCAGTGAGTCCAGCTCTGTACCCCCCACAGAGCCGGCCCTCCTCACCAGAGAGTCCAGCTCTGTACCCCCCACAGAGCCGGCCCTCCTCACCAGAGAGTCCAGCTCTGTACCCCCCACAGAGCCAGCCCTCCTCACCAGAGAGTCCAGCTCTGTACCCACCACAGAGCCTCCTCACCAGTCTGTCCAGGCGTGCTGCGTCCCTCTTCTTGCAGCTTCCTCCCCAGCACACCACGGCGTAGAAGAGGACGCTGGACACCACAGACTGGTAGAACATCTGCAGCAGCTTTTTGCAGATGTTGAAGGACCCCAGCCTTCTCAGGAAGTACAGACGGCTCTGTCCCTTCCTGCAGGTAGTGTCCATGTTAGGCGACCAGTCCAGCTTGTCATCCAGCTGCAGCCCCAGGTACCCGTAGGTCCTGACCACCTCCACGTCGACCCCCCCGATGGAAACAGGTTCTAGATGTGGTTTGTTCCTTCGGAAGTCCACCACCATCTCCTTGGTCTTGGAGGTGTTTAGCTGCAGATGGTTGGCACTGCACCACGTCACAAAGTCCTCGATCAGGCTCCTGTACTCCTCCTCCTGTCCATCCCTGACACAAGCAACTATCGCAGTGTCGTCCGAGTATTTCTGCATGTGGCAGAGCTCAGAGTTATACTGGAAGTCAGAGGTATACAGGGTGAACAGGACGGGGGAGAGCACGGTCCCCTGTGGTGCTCCGGTGCTGCTGACCACAGTGTCAGATGTGCAGTGATATCTGGTCCCCATTCTTCAAATATGTTGTTTCCAGATTGACCTTGTGATGAAGGGTTTTATTGATCAAAGGAGTTTGTGACTGATTATTGAAGGGCTGCACAGATCACAATATATGTTGGTGTCTTGTAATGCTATGATGTACAGGATTGTAAAACTTTGATGCTTTCTCTGATTTATTTATTTGTATTTTTCTATTTCTGAGGTGTAACATGGCCCCCCGTGTTTTGCTTTTGTTTTTTGTTGTTCTACTACAATTCAGTTTTCTCTGTATTGTTTCTGTTGCTTGTCTGTGTAAGGTCTGCTGGAGACAGGATTCCTTTATTTTCTCCACTTGTCACACAGATCACCTTTGTGAAATAGAGTATGTGTTATAAAAAAATCCAAACAGATATTATTAGAAAGAATTGCAGAGTGTTTAAAATATTCTCTGCATTTAACAAAACTGGATCTTAATCCTCTTATTAGCAAGTCACACAGAAGACTATACAATCCATTGGCACATTTATTTTTACCATTTAAAATGATCAGTTTTGTAGTTTTGCAGGAACACATTTAGTGTGAAGGAAAGCATGTAACGAGATGGAGAGAAATAGTGTAGTTTATGTCTTTCAGTAACTTCCACAAGATTTTGCATTCATTTAAGATGTACATCTTCTTCTAGTTCTGTTCTGTCTGTCTGGCAGTGTTTGTTCCACTGAGCTGTGCAGGAAACAGTTTGAAACACAGACCTCACTGAGTCCCTCTCTGCCCCCCCTCACTCTTCCTGTACTCCCCTGCTGGGTGTCTGCATCTGATTGTGTGTATGCAGGACAGACCGCACGCCTCCCTGACCGTCTGCTTCTCTTCCTATTACACTGTTGCTGCCTTCTGTTAAAGTTGAATTAAAAATGAACAACCTTGGCACTTTGGCCATGTGGTGACTCAGGGCTCAAATCCTCTGCCAGAGGAAATGTGATAGACGTGTGTAGACATTCTCTATGTGTGTGAATGATTGTGCTGCAAAGCTGATGCTGAGAAGTATAAACTGTGGAGAGCATACGAGAATGACACATGTACACAAAGAGACCCGATGCTTGAAACAAGTCTGTAGAAGTTTTTTTTTTTTGAGGACGGTAAAGTCAGAATGTTTTTGTGTGCGTAGGGTCGGGTTAAACAATAATTCAAGATTATCAAGTCATCATATAAAGGATGCTTGAGGAGCATTAGCAAAAGCAGCAGAGTTCCCATGAAGCTTTGCAAGATGACGCATAACTAAGACACCTTCCTCTTCTCTGACACCACTGTCAGCGTTCAGCTCCGCCCCCATAAACACGCTGGCCCTGCAGATCAGTTTGTTTCGTCTGTTGGGGTCTGGAGTCTCTGATGTGAAACATTGATTTTATCGCCGGCACTGTTCACTTGTTTACTTCACACCTCCTGTCCTCTCATGTCCTCTTGTCTCCTGTCCTCTCGTGTCCTCTTGTATCCTGTCCGTTTCTGGTGACTGTGAGTGAGGGTGGTGGTTGTGTGAGTGGCGCGGAGCTTGAATGGTATCTGGTATCTGTTTGTCCAGCTTTAAGTGCATGATCAGGTAAGAGAGTTTCATATTTATATTGAGTGTTGTTCGCTGTGTGTGACTGATCCCTGGAGGTGTTGTCAGGAGGAATGGCGTCCTCCGAGACGCCACCTCCGACTCTCCGACAGGGAGTCCGGATAGTCCCTCCGAGCGGTCCTGTTACCGTGGAGGAGGTTCTGTTAGCGGTAGGTGAACAGGTAGGTCATGATCACATCGTGTACGCGTCTCGAATGAACAAAGCAGTGGTTGTCTTTCTGATGAATCAGACTCTCGTGTATCAGCTGATTGAGAGCGGTGTGTTCATTCAGGACTTGTTCGTTCAGGTGTCCCCGTTGTCGGTTCCCTCTACGCGGATCACCGTACCACGGTGTTCCGCCGTTTATTCCCAACGAGCTGCTGGAGAACGAGCTCCGCAGGTTCGGTAAGTTTGCGAGTGGTTTTAAAATAGTGAATCTGGGCTGTAAAGACCCCAAACTGAAGCACGTTCAGTCTTTGCGTCGGCAGGTGTTCATGTTTTTGGAGTCGCCCACACAGACTCTGGAGGTGTCGTTCCGTGTTAAACACGGGGATGCCTCATACATGGTGTATGCGAGCTCGGGTCAGTTAAAGTGTTTTGAGTGTGGTGATGTGGGACACAAACGATTTTCATGTCCGCACAGACAGCAGGAGGCGGCGGGTGAACCTGACGCATCTGAAGCTGCTTCCGCGCCCACAGCTGGTGCTGTTTCTGCGCCAGTGCCGGTGGCTAGTTCTAAGTCAGCATAGCGTTAGGTTAGCATAGCGGCCATGCCCGAGCCCACTTGTGGTGCTTCGTCAGCGCCGGTTGCTGGTGCTGCATCGGGGCTGGTGGCTGGTGGCTGGTCCTAAGACTGGAGCTGAAGTGAAACAGGCTTGGAGAAGTTCTCAGGCTAAAAAAAGTTCAGTCTGTAGAAAATGATAAAACGGAAACTTCCATTAGTGCAGACACAAATGTTTCAGTGATGGAAGTTAAGTCAGAGACAGATGAGGAGTCCATTTCTGATCTGTACAACAGAACTGATATCTATTCATTTAAGTCAATAAAATCAGTTCATGGATGAAACTTTTCAAAAATCAGTCAACAGCAAAGCTCAGATTCGTGTTTTCTGTCAGCAGTACACGTCGCACTCTTCTGCTAGATTAAAAGCAGCAGTTAAAAATCTAGAGGACGATATAAAGAACATTGAGGAGGGATTACACAGGACTGTCGATCCAACCACTGGGACCCTGCTGAAGGAGAAACGCATGGAGCTGAGCTCCATCCTTCAGGAGAGGGTGAAGGGAGCCCAACTCAAAGACATGGATGCTCCAACATCGTTCTTTTTTAATCTGGAGAGATCTGTGGCTCAAAAGAAGCTGCTGACCTGTTTTAAGCTGCCAGGAGGTCGAATCACAACAGATCCAAAGGAGATGAGCAGCCATGCCATGCAGTTTTACTCTGATCTGTTTGGGGCAGAAAGCTGCAGCCAGGACTGTCGCAGGGAGCTGCTGGAGGGTCTCCCTCAGCTCAGTCCAGAGGAGAAGACTCTTCTGGAAGGGGAGCTGACTCTAGAGGAGCTCACATGACTTCAGGATGAGCACCTGGAATAGATGGATTATCCACAGACTTTTTTAAGAGGTTCTGGAATATTCTTGGTTCTGACCTGCATGGAGTTTTAATTGAGTGTTGCAGGACCGGATCTCTTCCTGGATCCTGTAAGAGAGCGGTTCTTTCCCTGCTCCCTAAGAAAGGTGACCTGGCGCTTTTAGAAAACTGGAGGCCGGTGGCTTTGCTCTGTGCGGATTATAAAATCCTCTCTCGAGCCCTGTCCAACAGACTGAAGGACGTTCTGGCTAGTGTGGTGCACAAGGACCAAACTTACTGTGTTCCAGACAGGACTATTATGGACAATGTGTTTCTGTTGAGAGATGTCACTGAATTGTCAAAAGTCCATAATCTGAACGTTGGCATTGTGTCGCTGGATCAGGAGAAGGCTTTTGATAGAGTGGATCACTCGTATTTGTTTTCTGCACTGAGGGCGTTTGGTTTTGTTGACGGGTTTGTGTCATTGGTTGGTTTGTTGTATGAGGGTGCACAGTGTTTGGTGATGGGGGCGGTGTTGCTGTGCAGGTTGAGGGGCCGACTCAGCGGGCTTTCTTTGCCCGAGTCCTGCAGTATCGAATGTCCCCCTACAGTTTCTGCATATGCAGATGATGTCAACATTTTCATCTCCAATCAGGGGGATGTTGGGTGTCTGCAGGACACCCTGTCCCTGTATGAAAGGGCAACATCTGCACGGGTGAACTGGGAGAAAAGTGGTGCCTTGTTGTTGGGGGAGTGGAGGGACCAGGCTGTGCCCAGTCTGCCTGCTGGACTTGAATGGGGGAGAGAGGGGTTGAAGGTGTTGGGGGTTTTTTTGGGCACTGAGGGTTTTAAAAGTAAAAACTGGGAGGGAGTTAAGGAGAAAGTGTGCGCCCGGTTGTCTAAGTGGAAATGGTTGTTACCCCAGTTGTCGTATAGGGGAAGAGTTCTGGTGGCCAATAACTTGGTCGCCTCGACTCTCTGGCACAGACTTGTGGCTCTGACGCCGCCAAAGGGACTAATGGAGGACATCCAGAGGGCCATCGTGGATTTCCTTTGGTCTGGTAAACACTGGGTCCAGGCAGCGGTCCTGTACCTGCCGGTGGCTGACATGGACATGGACTAGTAGACATCCAGTTCGCGTCTTTCAGACTCCAGACTGCTCAGAGGTTTCTTTACACCTGTGGTCCCAGCTGGATGGACATCGCTCGGCTGCTGCTGAGGACAGCTGGACAGCTGGGGTACAGTAAGCAGCTCTTTCTTTTAAAACTTGAGGACGTGGACCTGACAGGATTATCTGGTTTTTATATGTCTGTCCTGCAGGCATGGAGACTGTACAAGTTCAAAAGAACCACTGAGACTCCTGGAATGTGGGTTTTTGAGGAACCATTGTTTTTTAACGAGTTCATCAGGACTCAGACTTTGCAGTCAGCCAGTCTCCGGGCCAGCTTCAGAGAGGCGGGCTGCACTAAGTTGGGTCACCTAGTGAGACTGACTGCTACATCTATGGAAGACCTGCGAGAGAGGACAAATATCACCTCCAGCAGGCTGGTTAGACGAGTGGTGGAGGAGGTCTGTGCTGCACTTCCAGTACCTTTTAAATCCTTTTTATATTCTTCCTTAAATTAATTTTATTTGAATTATTTTTACTTAAACAAATTTTAAGTTTTAATAATTTCAGTGATTTTTAACTTTTTTTATTATAATAATTTTTATGTGTATGTATCTTTTCTTTCCTCTGTCATGATGCTTTTTGAGGTCTTGTGTAAAGCACTTTGAATTGAACATTCTTAAGAACTGAGAACCTGAGTGAGCAGTGGAGTGAGGACGCAGAGTACCGCTTCCCCTCGTTATCGGTGACCCCCGATGTGGGGGAGTGGCAGGAAGGAGCAGGAGGACTGCTGACCTTCACTACTCATCTGCTGGGAAAGTTTCAGGATGCAGGAAAGAAATCTCTCTATCAGTCCTGTATAAAGGTTCTAGATCTCGGCTCTCTGTCAGGAGTGAGAGAGTCGAGGTGGACCGAGTTCTTTGGCCCAGATGTTTCCCTGAAAGGCAGCTGGAGGTCCCAGTACAAAGAGAACAGCTGATCTCCAGTGGAGAGCTGTGCTCTGTACAGATACAGAGCGCACATTGATCCAGGGGAGAGGAGTGTTTGTTTTGTTCACAGAGTGAAACCTTGTCTCATGTGTTTGTTGAGTGTCCCCGGCTGTCTCACCTGTTTGTCTTTTTAAAAAGGTTGTCTCACCTGTTTGTCTTTTTAAAAAGGTTGTCTCACCTGTTTGTCTTTTTAAAAAGGTTGTCTCACCTGTTTGTCTTTTTAAAAAGGTTGTCTCAGGCTCTCGGGGACGGTGTCTCTTTTCCTTTGTTTGTGTTTGGGCCAAAATATTCTGCAAAGAAAAAGACTGTTCACACACTGTTGAACTTTTTATCCAGTGCAGCCAAGCTGGCCATCTGACCCGTAAGAACTGTGTGCTGGGTACTGGCTGCATGGAACCGGTGCTGGTTCTGGAAGGACTTTTAAAAGCCAGATTAAAGGTTGAATTTGCCTATTACCAATTGATGGACAATGTGCTCCTCTGGTCTCCTCTTGTCTCCTCTTGTCTCCTCTGGTCTCCTCTTGTCTCCTCTCGGGTCCTCTTGTCTCCTCTCGGGTCCTCTTGTCTCCTCTTTTCATAGGAGGAGGATTTTCCCTCCTATCTACTTTCACTATCCACTATTCAAAGGTGTTAGTGTTGGTGAAATAATCCTAAAAACCACGTGGTGTGAATAAAAATAAAAGGTCGGCTTTATTAGACACCAGGAAACTTCCCTGTGATGGTTTTATAACATCACGTTCACAGTTTAACTCTGGGTTTCAGATCGTTTAAAGTTAAGGTAAATTATTGCTCACCTTTATGATCTGCGTCTCTTTACTTTTTTTTATAAACAAGGTTTCATAAATAACAGCAAATCATCTCCACAAACATGATACAAGAATGTATAAAAGCAAAGTTCACCTTCTTCACACAATAAACAGAAATGAAATAAACACAAAGGCTGTAAATAATTATAAGTCAAAATCAATATGCAGATTGTCTCCACATGTCTCCTCTCACAGATCCTTAGTTTTCCTGAACGCTCCGATACGGGTCGGATGAGCGAGACGCTTTAAAAGTTGTGGCTGCAATGAATTGTGGGTCGGCACTTTCTTATCTCCTTTAGTAAAGGATGCTCCAGTGTTTCCTAAAGGAGGTTATAAAGGAAGCATTGAGCCTCCTTTCCTTCACTGTTAGAGAATTCAAACAGCTCTTATCATGGCCGCCACCTCACTGCTTCCTGGGTTAAAGAAAAAATGTGAGTGAAAGTGGACAGGAGGGACAATCTGAACGCACCCAGACAGTGGACAAGAGAAGAGAAAGGTGGAAAGGAGGCAAAGCCACCTTTAATGTTTTTTGGAGGTGCTAAGCTTTTAGAATTGTTTTTGCCTTGGTTCTCTGGATCTTGAAAAAAATGGTTTCTACTGGGATTGTTGGTGGCTGGGATCTG
This sequence comes from Symphodus melops, assembly GCF_947650265.1. NCBI lineage: Eukaryota > Metazoa > Chordata > Actinopteri > Labriformes > Labridae > Symphodus > Symphodus melops. The sequence continues at coordinate 28,920,661 of NC_136698.1, read as the reverse complement.
CATGATCCAGTCTGCATGGATCCATTCATGTTTGGATGACCAGGAGAAGACGAAACTGTCAACCTAACCTTTCTACCCCAAAAAACCCTGGACAGGTGATACCCCCCCCCCCACTCTCTCTCCTACCTGACCTCCAGACTTCCCCTGTTTTCCCAAACCAGGCTCCCCTTCCTTTTCCCCACTATAAGATACACACACACACACATACACACACACACACACACACACACACACACACACACACACACACACACACACACACACACACACACACGCCCACTCAGCTCACACGCCCCTTTTTTTCCATTAATATATTTTTTCTTTTGCAACAGACATAAACTTTGGACTGTGTTTTTGAGGGTTATTAACTCAAAGTAATGAATGAATTGTTTGTTTGTCCTGAATTTGTATTAAATATATTTATTTTGGGGTCGCCGGTGGCGCAGCGGCAGTGCGCGCGACCCCACGTATTGAGGCTCAGTCCTCGCGCGCGGGCGGCCCGGGTTCGCGTCCGGCCTGTGGCCCATTTCCCGCATGTCTCTCCCCCCTTCCGACTCTATCCACTTTCCTCCCTCTATCATTAAAGGCAAAAAGGCCCAAAAACAAATCTTTAAAAAAAAAAAAAAAAATTTATTTCAACTTGATTTATTTTTGCTTCGTAGTGTGCTTTAATTTACTTACATACAATTATTAGGGGTCTGTCTGGTGCCCAATTTAATATACCCCATAAGTTATGCTACAGTGACAGTCCATAGTAACCCCCCTGAATGCAGCACGCTCTCTTTCTCTCTGTTATCAGCTGTTTCTGATCAAAGTCATATTGATATCTGTTTGGGGGTGTTGGGCCTTGAGCTGCTCACAGGGGGTCAATATTGATCCCATAAAGCATATCCAGGACTGATGTCTGGATTATTAAAGGACTCTTGATGTCATACCTCCACAGTGTAACCCGCCTCCTTTGGGTCAGTTAGCACAGTAATGGCTTGTTGGATCAATAATCACAGAGACTCACTGAGCCTCTGTTCTTTACCTCTTAATCCACCACCAGGAGGATCTGATGGAGCCACAGACCCTGGAGGGACAGCAGCTCTTCTTCACCAGGAGCAGTTATCTTCATGTCTTTGATATTTTCATTGCCCCTCTCTCTCCTCTCATCAGGTGTAACTAATGCAGACACAGTGGTGAATATGCAGAAGGTGACCCATCAGACCATTAGTGAGGAGCTCTCCAGAACCGTTCTCCTTCCCTGCCTCTTCACTCTCCGTCCCAGCGCCAGTTCATCCCAGGAGCCCCCCAGAGTCAAGTGGACCAAGGTCTGGGGTCAGAGGGGCTCGGACGGCCTGCAGAAGGAACAGTCAGTCCTGGTGGCCAAAGATAATGTGGTCAAGGTACGATTCAGTCTGACATATGATTGGTCCATAAGCTGTTTCCCTCTCTGACTTGTATCCCTCTTTGCCCGTCCTGAAGGTGAAGAAGGCCTTCCAGGGGCGGGTCACTCTGCCGGGTTACAATGCGAACCGTTACAACGCTAGCCTTGCTCTGTCAGGGCTTCGCTCCAGTGACTCGGGTCTGTACCGCTGTGAGGTCGTGGTGGGCATGAATGATGAGCAGGACACGGTTCCCCTGGAAGTCACAGGTAAATAAAAGGCTGTCTTTGTTCTGCATAAAGTCAATGCGCGACCTTAGCTTGTGGTCGGTTTCATCGCCTTTAAGGTCTGTTCCATGTCAGGTTAATGTCACCTTTACACCTTTTCTTGAATAATGAGGGGAGTGTGAAAACACACAATGCATCAATGCATGGGGTGAAAGCAGCTCGTGGTGCAGCTCATGTCCAGAACCCGACACACTGGACCTTACAAAGACAAACCATGACTTCAGAATCCAGGACAATTATGAATGTAGAAGACGAGCTGCAGGTTAGTGAGAAGCCTTCATCAGATTCTTTTCCAGGTCGTTCCTTAATTTAAATGATGACCCAGTATTTTAATGAGCACAGGGAATCAACACACAAGCCTTTTATTATTATGGTGGTTCTGCTAACACAGGCTGGTCTTGCATCCCTGTTTGACCTCCAACTACATGTCTCCTGATCGGGTCCTTCAGGGTCCTTGGAGGTCCCAGCTTTTCTAAGATATAGGTAGGGGGCAAAAGTTGGGAAACAACTATAAAACGAATAACTGATAAGCTATATTCTTGGGTGCGCTGGTGGCGCAGTGGCACCGCGCATGTCTACATGCATCGAGGCTACAGTCCTCGTGCGGGGGCGACCCGGGTTCGCGTCCGACCCATGGCGATCTTTACCTCATGTCTATCCCCATTCTCTCTCTCTCTCTCCTTCCTCTGATCTATCCACTGCCCTGTCTAATAAAGGCCAAAAATAAACTAAAAAACAAATAATAATTCATTATTCATCTCGCAAGCGGAGAAATTTACAGTGTTACAGCAGCAAAACAGGAAAGCAGAAGAAAATCGCACACTGCAAAAAAAAAGACAACAACAACAATGTAAGTCTTTGTTAACAGTATGAACACTATCATGCACACAGTGCATATAAGGATGGAATGTAATTGCACAAATTGTCCCATAAATAAATATTGCAATGCGATCAAATTTTAAAATAAAAATAAGATCAGGTGACGAAGCAGTAGGAGTAAATTGTCCAGTTTGGTGTGTTTTATGATCTACTGGGAGCTGATTGGTTAAACAGTCTGACTGCAGCGGGAAGGAAGGACCTGCTGTATCTCTCCTTCAGACACCACAGGGGGCGGAGCCTGTCACTGAAGGACCTGCTGTATCTCTCCTTCAGACACGGCAGGGGGGGGGCGGAGCCTGTCACTGAAGGAGCTGAAGGAGACGTTCTCCATCAGGGATGAGAGCTTCCTCATCATCCTCCTGTCTCCCACCACCTCCACAGAGTCCAGGGGGCAGCCCAGGACCTCCACAGGGTCCAGGGGGCAGCCCAGGACCTCCACAGGGTCCAGGGGGCAGCCCAGGACCTCCACAGAGTCCAGGGGGCAGCCCAGGACCTCTACAGGATCCAAGGGGCAGCCCTCCACAGGGTCCAGGGAGCAGCCCAGGACCTCCACAGGGTCCAGGGGGCAGCCCAGGACCTCCACAGGGTCCAGAGGGCAGCCCAGGACCTCCACAGGGTCCAGGGGGCAGCCCAAGACCTCCACAGGGTCCAGGGAGCAGCCCAGGACCTCCATAGGGTCCAGGAGGCAGCCCAGGACCTCCACAGGGTCCAGAGGGCAGCCCAGGACCTCCACAGGGTCCAGAGGGCAGCCCAGGACCTCCACAGGGTCCAGGGAGCAGCCCAGGACAGAGCTGGCCGTCTTCACCAGTTTGTTCAGTCTGTTCCTGTCTGCAGCCGTGGTGCTGCTGCTCCAGCAGACCACTCCGTAAAAGATAGCTGATGCCACAACAGACTTCACTCAGCAGGTGAAGTCTGCTCTGGCCTTTCTTGTGTTTCTTGTTGTCATTTACAACCTTTGTTGTTGTAAATAACAACATGTTCCTGCTCAGTCGGCTGTATTTAAGCCAGTTTTTGTTTCAAAGATGAGGAAAAAGATGAACATCACTCACGGCCCCTCTTTACACTGGGACCATGGGTGGATCCCAAGTCCCTTATTTGCAGTCTCCTCGGTCCTCGGCCGAACAGGAAGTAGTTCCAGAGCCGCCATGTTGAGGATCGTCCCAAAGCTCTAATAGTGAACGGAGGAGAGAGGATGGAGGAGAGAGGAGGCTGATCCGAGGAGCGATGACCGAGGAGACACGAGAGCTGACTTCACGGAAGTCTTTTCACTGACAGACACGCCCCCTTCTCGTATATCACTCACTGATTGGACGCAGCACAGGATCAGACTTCAGTGAAACTTCTCAAAATGAGCAGAGTTTAATAGGGGAGAAAAGAGGGAGATTAAAAAGAGGCTAAACGGAGCGTGGGACATTTAAACAGATGATGAACATCAGTGAGTTTGTAAAGAGTCGCTCTGTGTGACGCTGTCGAGGAAACGACGTCTCATGTGTCTTAAAGCTGATTTCCTCGGTCCTCTCTCCTCTGCTTCGTTTCCTCCGTGCATCTCTGGTGGGCGGGACTAAGACGCAAGTGGAGGAGACAACTCGGAGGACACTCAGTGCAAATAAAGGACTTGGGATCCAGCCCATGAAAAGCCACACCCGGGCTAAACAGAGAGTCCTGGACCAACCTCTGCAGGATCTGGTCTTATACACCTGTTCTCTTCCATTCTTTAAATGTCCAGCAGCCACAATCCTTTCCTGATCCACATAAAGTTTGGACTTTAGAAATGACCCCTCAACCTTTGCATCTGGATCCTTTAAATTGTGTAAGATGTAAACTGGTTCTGATTTGTTCGATGGCAACTATTCCTGGGACTAAAGAGCTGCAGGGCAGCAGTTCTTTGTATCGACCCCTTTTTATCAGAAACAAACACATGGGTGACATAACATGATGCAAATGATGACAACCTAGTTAATGCTAATGTATCTACATTATGTTTTTATCACATCAGCACAAACAGCGACAGGACGGCATCTTACTAAAATCTGGAGTTGGTCTAGTCCGAGACCCATACGAGACCGAGTCAAAATGCTTGCTATTCTGAAACAAGGCTTTAAAAAGTGGTCTCGAGACCACCTTAAGTACTACAATGTGATACTCACAAATAAATGTTTTGTTGAGATTATTACTTTTTGTTTATTTTCCTTCTATTACAAATGAATAATGAGAGATTACAGAGAATGCTGTTTCAGGGTGGCATCACCGTCTTTCGGGGTCCTTTAGCGACGCGCAGAACAAGGAGAGAACTGTTGTTCTGCATCGCTGATTTCTTTGTAATATTTCCAATATTTCCAGGTTAGTTACCCACTTTTTATATGATTTACGGGTTATTTACGGGTTATTTACAGGTCATTTACAGGTTATTTACAGATTATTTACAAGTCATTTACAGGTTATTTACAGATTATTTACAAGTCATTTACAGGTTATTTACAAGTCATTTACAGGTTATTTACGGGTTATTTACGGGTTATTTACAGGTCATTTACAGGTTATTTACAAGTCATTTACAGGTTATTTCCAGATTATTTCCAGATTATTTACAAGTCATTTACAAGTCATTTACAGGTTATTTACAGATTATTTACAAGTCATTTACAGATTATTTACAAGTCATTTACAGATTATTTACAAGTCATTTACAGGTTATTTACAGATTATTTACAGATTATTTACAAGTCATTTACAAGTCATTTACAGGTTATGTACAGATTATTTACAGGTCATTTACAAGTCATTTACAGGTTATTTACAGATTATTTACAGGTCATTTACAAGTCATTTACGGGTTATTTACAGGTTATTTACGGGTTATTTACAAGTCATTTACAAGTTATTTACAGATTATTTACAGGTCATTTACAAGTCATTTACGGGTTATTTACAGGTCATTTACAGGTTATTTACGGGTTAATTACAGGTCATTTACAGGTTATTTACAGGTCATTTACAAGTCATTTACAGGTTATTTACAGATTATTTACAAGTCATTTATAGGTTATTTACAGATTATTTACAGGTCATTTACAAGTCATATACGGGTTATTTACAGGTTATTTACGGGTTATTTGCAAGTCATTTACAGGTTATTTCCAGATTTTTTCCAGGTCATTTACAAGTCATTTACAGGTTATTTCCAGATTTTTTCCAGGTCATTTACAAGTCATTTACAGGTTATTTCCAGATTTTTTCCAGGTCATTTACAAGTCATTTACAGGTTATTTCCAGATTTTTTCCAGGTCATTTACAAGTCATTTACAGGTTATTTACGGGTTATTTACAGGTCATTTACAGGTTTTTTACAGGTTATTTACAGGTTATTTTACGGGTTATTTACAAGTCATTTACAAGTCATTTACAGGTTATTTACAGGTCATTTATGGGTTATTTACTGGTTATTTACAGATTATTTACAGGTCATTTACAGGTTATTTACAGGTCATTTATGGGTTATTTACTGGTTATTTATGGGTTATTTCTGTGTGTGTGGAAAGCAGCTGTGTGTAGCACAATGTTTGAAAGATAGCAAATTAATGCTAATGTACAGATCAAGATGTTAATTTTACACAATGGTAGGATTCAGTTCATTTGGCACCCAGAGGCAGTTTATTATTGTAATTTGTGTTCATATAGTGTGAATGTAATATAAAGTGAACACTTATTGGGAAATCCCCGGGTTAGGGTCACATGTTATTTCTGTTTCCTTCATGTTTAATGTCTTGTGTTTGTGTTTTACTTTGATACTTAACCTGTGTCTCGTTTCTGGTCAGTGCCTGCATGTCCTTCCCCCAGTGTTTCCCACTCTGCTGATTACCTGATGTGTCTCACCTGTGTCTTGTTAACTCCACCCCTCCTTTTAGTAGTATCTGTGTTCCCCTCACTCTTCTTGTTACTTAGTGTCAGCGTTCCAGCATTCTTTGTCTCGCCACTCTGATCTGATCTGTTGAGTTTGTGACCTCGTCTTTAACCTGTTATGTCCCCGGTCTAGGGGAACCCAGACATAACATAATAGCGGCCCCCACTCTTCCCACTCCCACCAAGAACCAGCAGTCCAGGCCACTTCAGTTAACCAACAGCATTTTTTGTTTGTTTTTTTATTCCAGAGGAGAGAAATTTTCACCTTTAAAACAACAAACAAAAGTATAAGGTCCCCTCAACCTTACCTACTGAAAATAATTGAAAATCAAAACCAATACCCTTACCCTAATAAAACAAATCTGGAGAAAATCTTGAAACAAAACTAGGGCTTCTCTCGGGCTGTGGCTAAGTAAAAAATAATAACAAATTCACATGTTCAACAATTGCTTTCTCCATGACACAGACATCTTTCTGAGTGGCTGGCTGAGTTGGGAATGGCAAGAGCAGAGAAGGGTAAGCAGGATGAAACAACTGCCTTTTATCCAGCTCCCCCTCAGGGTCCACTCCTTTTCTTGGAGTTTTGGGGGTTTTGTGTACTGACCTTTGCCTTATTAAACAGACCTCGAAACTACCTTTTGTCTGCCGAATCGTGCATTTGGGTGTTCTGTGTTCAGTCGGGACATTTATAAAACATAGTTATTACAGAAAGACTCTTGATGAGAGGACACGGAGGATAAAAATGTTTAAAGGGAGAAGTACAGACAGAAAAGGTTTGTTTTGGTTTCATACAACTTTTAATAAGTTAATGTTTGAAAAATGTGCCAGGAGACACATACCCCCCCCCCCCCCTATACAGCAACAGGGGGATTGGACTGGTTGAATTGGTGTTGTGATGCAGCGTGGGGCTTCTCCCACTGACTCCCACTCTGCAGAAATGAGGGCATCAAGAAATGGTTCAGCAGATGGGCTCGTTGTCCTCCCTGGAGACGTGTGTGAAGAGTCAGAGGATAAAAATAAAGGATATGTACAGTCCTCATGTGGATCAGGTCTGAGCAGTCCTCATGTGGATCAGGTGTGTGCACGTGTGTGCGTGTCTAACAGTAACAGTGCCTACACAGTTGTCTTGAATTGTGAATTTGAAAATGTGATGTGTCGGTCTACAAAGCCACGCTGCTCTCTCTCTCTCTCACGCTGTGTGTCTGTGTTCCAGGTGTGGTGTTTCACTACCGGGCACCACATGACCGCTACACCCTCTCCTTCACGGACGCCAAGAGGGTGTGTGTGGAGAACTCAGCGGTCATCGCAACTCCAGGCCAGCTGCAGGCGACCTTTGCAGATGGATACGACAACTGTGATGCTGGCTGGCTGTCTGACCACACAGTACGGTGAGGCTTATACACACTTTATCCACCTCTACCATCTCTACAGACTGTCTGCACGCCACCTCTACCGTCTCTACAGACTGTCTGCACGCCACCTCTACAGACTGTCTGCACGCCACCTCTACCATCTCTACAGACTGTCTGCACGCCACCTCTACAGACTGTCTGCACGCCACCTCTACCATCTCCGCAGACTGTCTGCACGCCACCTCTACCATCTCCGCAGACTGTCTGCACGCCACCTCTACCATCTCTACAGACTGTCTGCACGCCACCTCTACAGACTGTCTGCACGCCACCTCTACCATCTCCGCAGACTGTCTGCACGCCACCTCTACCACCTCTACAGACTGTCTGCACGCCACCTCTACCATCTCTACAGACTGTCTGCACGCCACCTCTACAGACTGTCTGCACGCCACCTCTACCATCTCCGCAGACTGTCTGCACGCCACCTCTACCATCTCCGCAGACTGTCTGCACGCCACCTCTACCATCTCTACAGACTGTCTGCACGCCACCTCTACCACCTCTACAGACTGTCTGCACGCCACCTCTACCACCTCTACAGACTGTCTGCACGCCACCTCTACCATCTCCGCAGACTGTCTGCACGCCACCTCTACCATCTCTACAGACTGTCTGCACGCCACCTCTACCATCTCTACAGACTGTCTGCACGCCACCTCTACCATCTCTACAGACTGTCTGCACGCCACCTCTACCATCTCCGCAGACTGTCTGCACGCCACCTCTACCATCTCCGCAGACTGTCTGCACGCCACCTCTACCATCTCTACAGACTGTCTGTACGCCACCTCTACAGACTGTCTGTACGCCACCTCTACAGACTGTCTGCACGTGAGCGTTGTGTTTACAGCCGAACACCGTGCAGGATGAGAACACCAAGATCGGCAAATTGTCCACTGGCGCCCTGAGCTCTTCACAGATGAAAGCAGGTTGACACTGAGCACATGTGACACATGTGACAGAGTCTGGAGACGCCGTGGAGAACCTTCTGCTGCCTGCAACATCCTGCAGAATCACCGGTTTGGTGGGTCAGAAGGGGGGGGGGCATTTCTTTGGGGGGGCGCACAGCCCTCCATGTGCTCACTTGAGGGAGCCTGACTGCCATTAGGTACCCAGAGGAAATCCTTAGACCCCTTGTGAGACCATGTGCTGGTGCGGTTGGTCCTGGGTTCCTCCTAATGCGAGACAATGCTGGACCTCATGTGTCTGCAGTGACTCAGCAGTTCCTGTAAGATGAAGGCATTGATGCTATGGACCGACCCGCCCGTTCCCCAGACATCATGTCTCCATCCACCAACGCCACCATGCACCACAGACTGTCCAGGAGGAGGAGGATGCTTTAGTCCAGGTCTGGGAGGAGATCCCTCAGGAGACCATCCTCCACCTCATCAGGAGCATGGCCAGGTGTTGTAGGGAGGTCACACAGGCAGGTGGAGGCCACACACACTACTGAGCCTCATTCTGACATCAGAGTGGGATCTGCCTGGAGTTTGTTTTTAAATCTAGACCTCCATTGGTTCATACATGAGATTTACTTTCATCATGTTTGTGTGATTCTGTTGTCAGCACATTCAGTTAAGTAAAGAACAAAGTATTTAATCAGAATACTTCACTCCTTCAGATCTAGGATGTGTTATTTTAGTCCCTTATATAAATACATAGAAACACACCCAGGAAAACACACTTTTAGCAACATGGGCCTTTAAACAAGTAGTCCTCATGAATTCTTTCATTTAGTTTAAAACATGTTGATGTTTGAGCGGAAATACATCTTTGTAGAATAATATTCACGTCAGCTTGGATGACACGCCCAACGTGTTGGGCTTTGTCAACGTAGAGTGATGGCACACTTGGGTCTTAATTCACCTCATCTGGGTCTTTACCTGAGCTTCTCTTTGTCTTTCTTTAGATTCTTCTGACGTTTCTGAGTATTTCCAAATCATTGTGTAAAGAATCCTTCTCCACTCATCAGAGACCTGACGTCCACCACCAATTGGTATTAAAACTGAAACTCACTCAAATGTTCCTAACTTACATTAAAACAACACAACATTCAAAAACGTTTAGATTATAACCATCTTATTTTTCGTCTTTTATCAAACGTGCAAATCTATATGGCAGCAACATTTGAAATGATATTGAAAATCACTTGGCAAGGCCACACCCCCTCACATCTGACATCATTTCAAAGCTCCAGTTTCCTGTTAAGATCAACAGAACGAGTCATGTGTATAGCATGAGAGATAGAAACACAAAGTCCACGACAGAGGACCAAGATAAATAGGTGGGTCGTATAGAGGATTTGCTGATTCATATGCCACTTCCACGTCCTTCTTTTGACGTCATGTCTTATGTCAGTACTCGCGGCTCTCTTTGGAGATGAGGAAGATAGATAGATAGATGGATAGATAGAGCGATACATAGATAGAGAGATACATAGATAGATACTTTATTGATCCCGAGGGAAATTCAAGGCATCCAGTAGCAGTATACAGACAGGCAGGACACAAGACATTAGTTACAATACACACCCGCTGTCCCCCCTCCCTCTCTATACAATAATCCCCCAAACAAGATTTAGCAGCCCCTATGTGACTAAGGGTAAACATAATTACAGGTTAAACCTGTGCAGTTAGCATTAGCATTAACATTAGCATTATGCTTATATAGCATAAACCTACATAACCTGTGAAGGAGAGAAAAACATGTGCTGATTAAAAGAGACCTGTAAACAGTTAAAGAGCCTTAGAAACAAAGTGCTGACCTTCTAGAAACTAGTTCCATGTGTATGTACAGAGGTGTTTGAGGTAGTGCCAGAGGTGTGAGTACAGTCATTAAACAGTCAATACAGGGACGCAGACTGGGCCATTAAAGTGTTCAGCAACATAAAGGAGCAGTGATTAGCATTAAGTGTCCAAAACAATAAGGTGAAACCAGGAGTGATTAGGGTGATTATCATTAAAGTACCCAACTATTGAGGAGCAGATTAGCATTAAGTGTCAAAGACAATAGAGTGAAACTTGACCTAGTTAGGGTGATCATGTCAACCATTACAGATGTAGCATAACACAACAGTAGGATGAAACCAGACATGATTAGGGTGATTATCATTAAAGTGACTTGTGCTCAGTAAGGTGACTATCAATATGCATTACAGTGTCCAACTGGAGGCTGACTCTGAGGTCAGCAGTGCAGATGAGGAGTGAGAAAAAAGTGAAAAATGAGTCCAGGGTTCACCGTGCGCTTCTTCCCTGCCGTGACGGTGAAGTGTTGTACAGTCTTATGGCCAGGGGGACAAAAGAACATCATAGAACATCTGCAGCAGCTTTTTGCAGATGTTGAAGGACCCCAGCCTTCTCAGGAAGTACAGACGGCTCTGTCCCTTCCTGCAGGTAGTGTCCATGTTAGGCGACCAGTCCAGTTTGTCATCCAGCTGCAGCCCCAGGTACCCGTAGGTCCTGACCACCTCCACGTCGACCCCCCCGATGGAAACAGGTTCTAGATGTGGTTTGTTCCTTCGGAAGTCCACCACCATCTCCTTGGTCTTGGAGGTGTTTAGCTGCAGATGGTTGTCACTGCACCACGTCACAAAGTCCTCGATCAGGCCCCTGTACTCCTCCTCCTGTCCATCCCTGACACAAGCAACTATCACAGTGTCGTCCGAGTATTTCTGCATGTGGCAGAGCTCAGAGTTATACTGGAAGTCCGAGATGTACAGGGTGAACAGGACAGGGGAGAGCACAGTCCCCTGTGGTGCTCCGGTGCTGCTGACCACAGTGTCAGATGTGCAGTCCTTCAGTCTGACGTACTGTGGTCTCTCTGTGAGGTAGTCCGTGATCCACCTCACCAGGTACGAGTCCACCCTCATCTCGGTCAGCTTGTCTCTCAGTAGGAGGGGATGGATGGTGTCAAAGGCGCTTGAGAAATCAAAGAACATGATTCTCATCACGCTGCTCCCTTTGTCCAGATGAGAGTAAGCCCTGTGTAGAAGATAGAGGATGGCATCGTCCACGCCCACCTTTGCCTGGTATGCAAACTGCAGGGGATCCTGTGCGTGTTGGACCTGGGGTGTGAGGTGTTGGAGCAGCAGCCGTTCAAAGGTCTTCATAACGTGGGATGTCAGAGCGATAGGTCTGAAGTCGCCTGGCTCACTGGGGTTTTTCTTCTTGGGGACCGGGGTGAGGCACGAGGTCTTCCAGAGCACAGGAACCTTCCCGAGCTGCAGGTTCATGTTGAAGACGTGCTGAAGTGGCTCCCCCAGCTCAGCAGAGCAGGCCTTTAGCATCCTGGGACACACCTTGTCCGGGCCTGCTGCCTTCCTGGGGCAGAGTCTTTTCAGCTCCTTGCTCACCTGGTCTCTGGTGATGGTGGGGGGGAGGGGGGATGGATTGTCTCTGGAGATTGTGTTTGTCCTGGTGGAGGTGTTGGGGGGAGTGAGAGGGAGGGAGGGGGTGTGTAGAGGGGTGCTGGGGGGACAGGCACTGGCTGCAGCGACGGGGCTGTCAAACCTGTTAAAAAACAAGTTGAGCTGGTTTGCTCTCTCAGGGTCCCCGTCTTCTGCGTTGTTGTTTTTCTTCTTGCAGCCTGTGATGGTTTTCATGCCCTCCCAGACCTCCCTCATGTTGTTCTTCTGCAGCTTCTGTTCTACCTTCATTCTGTAATCCTCCTTTGCCTCTCGGAGTCTGACCTTGAGTTCCCCCTGCACACGCTTCAGCTCTGCCTGGTCTCCCTCCTTGAATGCCCTTTTCTTCCTGTTAAGGATCTCCTTGACATCGCTGGTGATCCAGGGCTTGTTGTTCGGGAAGCAGCGCACAGTTTTAGTGGGAACCACAACGTCCATACAGAAGTTCATTTAGTCAGTTGTGCAGTGTGTGACCCCCTCAATGTCCTCACCATGAGTCTCTTGTAGGGTACTCCAGTCAGTGGTCTCAAAACAGTCTCTGAGAGCCTCCTCTGCCTCAGGAGACCAATTTCTGAAGGTGCCTGTTGTTACCGGTTGTCTCTGGATCTTAGTCTTGTACTGAGGTTTGAGTAGGACCAGGTTGTGGTCGGACTTCCCCAGCGGTGGTAAGGGGGTGGCAGTGTAGGCGTCCTTCACTTTTGCATACAGGAGGTCTATTGTCCTGTTCTTCCTGGTGGGACAGCTTACAAACTGGTGAAAGTCCGGTAGTGTAGAGTTCAATGTAACATGGTCCCCTGAGATGGCAATGAAAGCATCCGGGTGCAGTGTTTGTAATCTCGAGATGTTCGAGTGGATGACGTCACATGCAGTCTCGGCGTGCGCTCGCGGAGGGATGTAAACACAAACAACAATGGCGTGAGAGAATTCCCTCGGCATGTAGTAAGGACGGAGACCCACCGCCAGCAGCTCGATGTCTTTGCTGCACGTTGCCTCCTTCACAGTAACATGTCCATGGTGGCACCATCTGTTGTTAATAAACAGCGCGAGTCCTCCTCCTTTCCGTTTGCCGCTACGTTTCGTGTCTCTGTCCGCTCTCACTGTAGTAAAGCCCGGTAGATCCACGGTAGCGTCCGGGGTGTTTTGAGTCAGCCAGGTTTCTGTGAGGCACATTAAACTGCACTCTCTAAATGTCCGGTTGTTCCTCACGAGAGCAGCCAGCTCGTCTGTGTTGTTGGTGAGACAGTTTATGTTCCCCATAACTATCACTGGAACCGAGGGCTTGTACCTCCATCGCTTAGCCGCTAGCCTAGCCTTTAGCTTAGCGCCAGCTCTACAGCCTCTGTACTGCCGCCTCAGCTCCTCAGGTATTGGGTGAACGATGCCAGCTTGTCCCGCTGACCGGAGCGAGAGCAGCGTTTCCCTTGAATAAGCAAGTTTTCCGCTGCTATTTTCCCAAAAACACGAAAAAGTATCCAGAGGATACATAAAATTATACACTGCAAGTATAAAAAACTGTAAAAATAGAAGTTGGCACAGAGCCAAAAACAAACTAATAACACATGAAGACGAGTATGACAGAGACGGAGCTACTGAATGTGTGATCACTCGTGTCAGCACACAGGTGAAACAGGCCCATAGAGCTAGTATGGAGGCTAAACTGTTTAAAATATGTAGACAGATCCATAGCTGTTCTGATTACACATTAGTTAATCTGTGAACGTATTTTAAATAGTTCTGTCACAATAAAAGCTCCCCTCCAATAACGCTTTGTCACGCAGCAGTAGCTTCTGTCTAATCAACGGCGGGCGCCAGCACAAACAGGAAAAGAGCACAAAGACGGTCAGTCATGTCGGTAAATCGATTACTGTTGGCTCCTCTTCTGGTGACATGTTCAGAGTCCATGTTGGGGCTATCATTGACACGTGGAGTATAGATTTCGTGTTTGCATGGTAGAAACTTGAGATGGTAATTTCTTCGTCCTCTGAGGTGGTCTCACGTTGCAGCTCTTCGTCAGAGTCGCAGGGTTTGTTGCTCCAGGTTTTAATCTGGAAGTCCAGTGGTGTATTTTTCTGTGATTTAATCTGACGCTGGTTTTAAATGCCCTTTCTACTTTTATAAACACAGAGCCTTAAAAAATAATTGGACCTCACCGTATTGTTTGTGTCTGAGCTCCTGCTGCCCTCTGCGCCGTGTGTGTCAACATCTTCCATGATCAGCTCTTTTCTCTGTGGTGTGACGCTTTCTTACATTAGAACTTCAAATCCCTGTTTCATTCAATGATTGACTGTTTCCTGACTGTTTCAGATAACCTTCCAGTCGCACGCCTTCCCTCCCTTTTACTTTGTCTCCTTCTGTTCTACACTTCTGTTGTTTTCACACTTGGGAATCCTCTAATTGGTTGAGATCCAGAAGGCTCTGTGTGCACATCAGGAAAGTGTCCAATTAGTCCTCGGAATAAATTCAGACATCAGCCCTCGCCTCACCAGACACGGAGGCTGTGGCCAAGACGATCATGGCTCACGTCTGTCGTTCTGCACGATGAAAACATGTCACAAACGTGTGTGTGTGTGTCTTTCTCATCCTGCCCTATTTTACCAGTACGGTTGTTTGATCAGTCAGTGTTCTCGTGATATCACTGTTCAGTTTGAGGCCGACGAGCAATCAGACCGGGCCCTCATGTGGATGATCCATGAGCTTTATCAGGGCCTGGACACAAACGGGCCTTAGACCTAGACACAAACGGGCCTTAGACCTAGACACAAACAGGCCTTAGACCTGGACACAAATGAGCCTTAGACCTAGACACAAACGGGCCTTAGACCTAGACACAAACGGGCCTTAGACCTAGACACAAACGGGCCTTAGACCTGGACACAAACGGGCATTAGACCTGGACACAAACGGGCCTTAGACCTGGACACAAACGGGCCATAGACCTGGACACAAACCTGAGTTCTGGACACAAAAGGGCCTCAGACCTAGACACAAACGGGCCTTAGACCTGGACACAAACGGGCCTGAGACCTGCAGCACATGTCCCTCTTAAAAGCCATTATTTATTGTTTGATAATACTGCGGAGGTTTTCATCAAAGAGCTTGGTCTTCTTTCGTTCTTGATTCTGTCTCTTTAAGTTGTCACTTTCGGATCTCAGCCGACTTTTTCTGCAGCGTCTTTTTTTATGTCCAAGATTAATAACTCTTCCTTCTCCCTGTCTGTCCCTGTGTTCTGATTTTCTGCAGGTATCCCATCCAATCTCCTCGTCCCGGTTGCTATGGCGACCGAGAGGACTCACCTGGTGTCCGTAACTATGGCAACAGGTCCCCTGAGGAGCTGTTTGATGTCTACTGCTTTGCTAAGCAACTTGAAGGTAGTTAAGTCACAAGCGTCGGTCATAAATTGAAGGTTTGAAATGTGGGTTGACCATGAGCAGATCTTTTTTTTTTTTTTTAAAGATTTATTTTTGGCCTTTTTGCCTTTATTGATAGAGTCAGAGGACAGTGGATAGAGTCGGAAGGGGGGAGAGAGTGGGGAGAGACATGCGGGAAAGAGGCCACAGGCCGGACGCGAACCCGGGCCGCCCGCGCGAGGAGCAAAGCCTCGCAACATGAGCAGATCTTAATGTTTTTAGCACAGAAAGGAGGAAGAGGAGGAGGAGCTTGTGGTTGTGAAAGAGCGAGAGATGCACGATGTGGCGTCCTTAAACTTGACTTCTTTACTGTCACTCCAGAAATGAAACATAAAAGAGGATAAACAGTGTGTCCTCATGACCTCTCCTTCAGAGCACTTCTCACACCAACAATCACTGTTGCTAGGTTACTAAAGGTAACTGCTGCTTTCCTGGGTGACGTCTGTTAGGTGTGTTTGATATTTCATTTCATTCAAAGAAACATCAAGAAGACATGAAGATGACGTAAAGAGTCCTGAGACCAGCAGCAGCTCTACACCTGGAATCTGACCAGCGTCTCCTCCGCCATTGTTGTTGACAAAGCTGATATCATAAGTCCCGCCCCTTCTTGATTTTGATTGGTCAGTGAGGTGGAAGTGTCATTGACTAGCGCATTGCTGTTCCAAAAACTTGAACTTCTTTCAATCAAGAGCGCAGCGGCAGAAAAACTGCTGATGTGGACAGTACGTTGAAAATGCTGAACTACATCCGTTTGACTTGAAAACAGGCGCCGTCATGGACACGGGCTGAAATGAGTATGTGACATGGCGTGATGAGCATAGGTTAAAGCCTCTCAGTGATAGGCTGTGTGTGGTGTCTCCTGTATGTACAAAATACAAAAGAGAGAGCTTCAGACTGGACTTGTACTGTTCACATCTCGGTGGAACAAGGACGGCGTTTAGAGAGGAATCCCTCCACATGATGCCTGCTTCTCTGAGTTTGGCTTTGACTGGCGGCTTAGCTCGGGACTCATGTCAGGGAAAATGTCTGTGTAGTAGTGCAGCCGCAGTATCATCAGTCTGGGTCGGTCACAGGGTTACTGTTTAGCTGTCAGGCAATTTGACGGTCCAGTGCGCCCTCTATCTCCTGAACAGGAGTGACCGTCTCAGTGTGAGATGAATGAAGAGATGCCTACTCGACTCGTGAAGGCGGCCGTGTGGCAGTGCAAGCATTAACCATTAGTGTTTGTTTGAGTGCAGGGCTGGTTAGGCTTTATGATGCAACTTTGGCTGTCTCTTTTTCTGGGCTTTGCTCACCATTATTTCTGTATTTTAGAATTTATTATGCTCTTGGACTGAATCAGAGCATGTGAGACTTGCCACTTCACCATGCCAGGTGCAGACCGGACCTCTGGGGAGGGTATTTTATTTTCCAGAATCCCGCTGTGACATCACAAGGAGAGCAAATTAAAACCAGAGCCTTTTTCTCTGAATTGTCAGACTTCTGCTGTTACGATTTCTACTTTGGGACCCAAGTGCAACAGACAAACACAGTGGCTGGCGTAAGGGGTGTTTATTGTCCAAAAAGAGAGGGGCGTGCGGGCAGGCAGACAACTAAAGCAAAAAGAAAACAAGTATTAGATGACAGGAATAATTCTTTTGAAACCATCAAAGATACGACTGGTTCTCAAAGGAGCCGACTCTATCTACCACTGGTGGTGAGCAGACGATCTGGCAGAGAGTGGAGGGAAAACCGGGCTTATGAACACTGCAGGCTTGATAGTGGCATTGGAAACAGGTGAGCAGCAAGGAGGAGGTGGAGAGTCTTGACCAGGTAACAAGGAGGCAGGACCGGAGAGTGATGAGCCACACCTGCCACACAAACAGGAACAGACAGACACAAGAGGGGGTAGGGAAACACAGGAAAACACAGGAAAGGCTGATGTAGCAGCCAAGGCTGTAACATCTGCAGACCACAAACAAAGGACTGGATGGATTTAATTCACATGTTGTGGCACAGTAGACACTCAGGTTGAACCAAATATATGTTCAAAAAGACTGGAACTGTAGATTTTCATTTCATGTTCCCTTTAAATGTCACTTCGTCTTGCACAGTTGACCAAACTGTCTCGCAATCATAAGCCAAACGAGAAAAAAGACTGGAGGCTGTGATATCTTCAGGTTCCTCCCTGTACCCTGTAAATCCCTAAATTGAGCAAATTCTCCTCTCTCTCCTTCCAGGTGAAGTCTTCCACTCTGCAGTCCAGGAAAAGTTGAGTCTGGCTACAGCGTCCACCCACTGTCATTCACTGGGAGCCCAGCTGGCCACTGTGGGGCAGCTCTACTTGGCCTGGCAGGCCGGCCTGGATCAGTGTGATCCCGGCTGGCTGGCTGACGGCAGCGTCCGCTACCCCATCAACGTCCCACGGAAGAACTGTGGTGGGGATGAGCCCGGGGTGAGGACGGTCTATAGCAACCCCAACCGTACCGGCTTCCCCGACACCATGGCGCTGTTTGACGCCTACTGCTACACAGGTACGGATTCAGTACATGCACCATCACTGTGCTAGTTACCATGACAACAACAGAGGGGACTGCAGACCTGCTTTCAGATTTGGTTATTGATAAACACGACATGTTTCTGTCATACATAAAGTAGTTACAGAGATAGAGTGCGACATTAGAGTCTCTCAGGGGGAATTAGAGGGCTTGTATGTTCAGTGAAATGAAGAGAGCGAGAGAGTGATAGAGAGGGGGGGAGAGAGAGGGAGAGAGAGAAAAACCTTTATTAACTTCTCAAAGAGAAGTCAGATTACTGTTTTACAAACAGCCAACAAAATAAAAATCACCAACAAAACAACAAAATCAGAATGTTTCCAGCAGTTGTCCCCCCTCCCCCACTGAGCACAGAGCCCCCCCAACAGCCCACACATGAGTGAAGGTCTGCACATCAGTCATCATATTATAATAGGCAAACTCCACCCTCAGTCGGGTCTTCACAAGTCCCTTCAGAACCATCACAGGATCCACACACCCAGAGTCCTTGTCCTGGTTCTTCCTGCTCAGCCAGCTTAGCAGAACCTGACAGAAAGTTCATCAGTGTGTGAACGGCCTTTTTCTTATCCGAGTACTTCGGTCCACAAACAAACAAAACAAAAGAAAAGACCTCCCCAAGAGCCTGAAACCATTTAGTTAAAATCTCAAAGAGAGGAGCGAGACGTGAACAGTCAACAAACAAGTGTGTGAGAGTTTCAGGCTCCGAACAAAACCCACACTGCCCCCCCACCCCAGGATCAATGTGCGCCTTGTTTGTAGCTATAGCTCCGTGTACGACCCTCCACTGGAGGTCAGCTGTCCGTTTTTCAACAGGCAGCTTGTACAGGGACCGCCAGCAGCCTCTCAGGGAAACATCTGGGCCAAAGAACTCGGTCCACCTGGACTCCCCGACTCCTTCCAGAGACCGGACATTCAGGACCTTCACACACACCTGGTACATGGCCTTCTTCTCCAGGTCCTTAAAATCCTCCAGGTGAAGGGCTGTGAAGGACAGCAGCTGACCTCCGCCCTCCTGCCAGTCCCCCACAGCAGGGGAGACAGACAAAGCTGTACTCCCCCCCCCCCTCAGCCCACTGCTCACACAGAGTCCTCACAAAGGTCCTCTGATGGTGTGACAGAGCAGCACACACTTCCTCCAGCACTCTGTGGATCAGCCTGACTGAGGTGATGTTGGTCCTCTGTCTCAGCAGGTCCACAGGTGAAGACGTCAGCCTCATCAGGTGTCCCAGTTTGGTACATCCTGCCTCTCTCAGCCCGACCCTCAGGCTGGCAGACTGCAGGGTTTGAGTCCTTAAAAACGCGCGCGCACCATGTTGCGAGGCTTTGCTCCTCGCGCGGGCGGCCCGGGTTCGTGTCCGGCCTGTGGCCACTTGCCCGCATGTCTCTCCCCACTCTCTCCCTGTTTCCGACTCTATCCACTGTCCTATCAATAAAGGCAAAAAGGCCAAAAATAAACCTTTAAAAAAAACAAAAAAAAAACAACAGCTCCTCAAACAGCCACATGCCCGGAGTCTCACCTGTGACCCGAGACGTCTGCAGGGTCCTCCAGGCCTGCAGCACGGAGAAGTAAAAAGACGTTAGTCCACTAAGGTCCATGTCCTCCGACCTCAGCAGAAAGAGCTGACGGTCGTATCCCCAGCGTCCAGCCTTCTGAAGCAGCAGGCGAGCCGTGTCCATCCAGCTGGGACCACAGTCATACAGCAGTCTTTGTGCTGTCCGCAGTCTGAAAAAGGCCATCCGAGACTGGATATCTATAAGTGCCCATGTGCCGTTGATGTGTTGTAATGTACAGTAGCTGTCATTGCTGTCGTTCCTTTTGCCCTAAAGATGTTTGTGTGTAAGTGTTATTGTTGTTGTTGGTGTTCTGCTTGTTGTTTTTTATGAGACCAAAGACAAATTTCCACACTGAGGGCCGCTGTGGCTCAGTGGGTAGAGTCATTGTCTCTCAACCGGAAGGTTGAGGGTTTGATCCCCATGTGCAGCAACATGTCCGATGTGTCCTTGGGCAAGACACTTAACCCTGAATTGCTCCCCCTGCTCTGTCAGTGTGTATGCAGTTCAACCGAGCGCACACTTTCTCCTTTACTCCCTCCCAGTTCTTTTTTTGAAATCCTCAGTGCCCAAAAATACCCCCAACACCTTCAACCCCCCCTCCTCCACTCAAGACCACCAGGCAGACAGCCTGGTCCCTCCACCGTCCAAACAGAGCCTCGCTTTGCCCAGTTCACCTGTGCAGACGTTCAATCAATCTAAATCAATCTTTATTTATATAGTGTCAATTCATAACAGGTGTTATCTTGAGACACTTTACAAAAGCAGGTAAAGGACCTTACTGATGGCTATATGACAAGAACCCAGCTTAATCCATCATAGAAGAACAAACTTCCCTTTAACGTTGAGCAGTAAGAAGTTTCTGGTCATCCAGGTCCTGATGTCCTTGAGGCTTCTAGTTTACGAAGCTGGTTGGTGTCTTCTGGCTTCATTGATATGTAGAGCTGAGTATCGTCTGCATAGCAATGAAAGTTTATGGAGTGTTTCCTCATAATACTACCGAGAGGAAGCATCTATAATGTAAAGAGAATCAGACCAAGCACTGATCCTTGAGGCACTCCATGACTAACTTTGGTCTACATAGAGGACTCATCATGAACACACAGAGACCTGTCTGATAAATAGGATCTAAACCAACTTAAAGCAGTCCCTGTAACTCCAAGTCATTGTTCTAGTCCCTGTAACTCCAAGTCATTGTTCTAGTCCCTGTAACTCCAAGTCATTGTTCTAGTCCCTGTAACTCCAAGTCATTGTTCTAGTCCCTGTAACTCCAAGTCATTGTTCTAGTCCCTGTAACTCCAAGTCATTGTTCTAGTCCCTGTAACTCCAAGTCATTGTTCTAGTTCCTGTAACTCCAAGTCATTGTTCTAGTCCCTGTAACTCCAAGTCATTGTTCTAGTCTCTGTAACTCCAAGTCATTGTTCTAGTCCCTGTAACTCCAAGTCATTGTTCTAGTCCCTGTAACAGGATGTGATGGTCGATGGTGTCAGAAGCAGCAGTCAGACCTAACAGGACGAGCACAGATAGAAGTTCCCTGTCTGAGGCTAACAGAAGATCATGTGTTACTCTAACTAGTGCTCAGTTCAATCTCAATCAATCAGTCCATGTATTAGAACTTTTTAAAAAAGTCAACAGATAATCCGTCAATACCAGGCGCTCTGCCTGATGTCATCTGACCCACAGCAGCCGTTAGCTCCTCCAGAGTCAGCTCACAGTCCAGAGCAGCTTGTTCCTCTGGGCTGAGCTGAGGAAGACCCTCCAGAAGCTCCCACTGACACTCCACGTCACAGGGTTCAGAACCGAAGAGGTCCGCGTAGAAGTCCATGGCGTGACCCCTCATCTCCACTGGATCTGTCATCACTCCGCCCCCTGGAAGCTTGAGGCAGGACATCAGCTTCCTCTGAGCCACTGACCTCTCCAGGTTAAAAAAGGAGTCAGAGCGTCCATGTCACGACCATTTGTTTGTCGGAGGCCCAGCACAATGGGAGGATGGAAGGAATTTGAGTCCTTTTAAATCCATTGTTGAGTTTTATTGAAAGAAAGCTGCAGAAAGTGGTTTTATAAAAATCCTTGTAATTTATCCAAACGAAAACATTGATGAATGGTACAAAAAAAAAGGTACAAACAGTGTGGTCAAAAAACAATGTGGTCGACCATACACCACTTTACATTAGCCCTGCCCCAAACCAGGGCTCGAGACTAACGGCGTCCCGTCGTCCCGGGGACGATAAAAAACGGGTTTGGGACGAACTGAAATCTCCCCTGGGACACCGTCGGGACGGGCATTTGTCAAAACCTCCGCTAAGTAAATGAGATACTACACCACCAGCTGACTACAAGTCAGCGCATCTCCTCGCGCTACAATATGTATATTTTGGTTTCTGTGCGCGAGACCCAATATAAACATTTTAAAGTTTTCCCGCCGCTTGCCGGTCCATATATCCCCTCATTAAAAAACGGCTTGCTGACAGGACCAGCACAAGTATGTTACGTCGGTTAAAGGTTACGCCGATCGAGCCTGGAGAGGGCACTTCCGCTGCCGCATCATTGTCTAATGTTACAAACCCCGACTGTGAGGTAAGGACACATTTCTTTAGTTTTTTTAATCGTCATTCATTCATTCATTCAAGTTACGTTAGAGTAAGAAACTGATCATAACCTCGCTAAGTAACATTAACTTAAGGCAGCCAGGCACTGTTGGCTGTGATTAAAGTTGTATTAGATCAAGCATAATGTTATTAAGACGATTTTAATGTTACATTGCTGTGGTCTCTTTTAGTTATTCGTGTTATTTGGGGGTCTTAAACGTAAAAGGCAATGTGACGAGAAGAAATGTAAAATAAACGGGCACTTTGAACTATTTCTCAGCAGGGAGAAAAGAGCGCACGAGCTGCTCTTGTATTGCTTTAATAAGCAATCAGGCTGCCACTGAACAAAAAGAGAGAGCTTATACAGAATGTAGATTTTCAAGAGATTGAAGGAGAGGTATTTGTTTTGTCTTATTTGCTCAGTTGCACAGGACCTCTGTGTGATCGGACCAATCATACAGAGGCCTGTGGTTTAGCCGCAGAGCAGCGCTATGACGCGTCCTCAAATGACTCTGTCCACGGAGCTCGCACAGATTCATGGCGCATAAAAAGTCAGTGACAGGGTTAAATTATCATTGTAAGGACACGTAGAAGAACAGACTACACGGCTCATAATGAAAACCCTTTTACTGAGTTGAGGTCTATTAGTAAAAGAACGTGACGCAGCAGCGCTGAAGGAAAAGTTCACATCTGTTGGTTTGGGCACATTTGATCATGTTGTAATGCCCGGCCCTAAAATACCTTAAGATGACTTTGTTTGAATCAAGAAACTCAAAGTGTTTATGACAAAATGGGAGCAGGTTTTATCTGTGACAAACCTTAGCGAGTGCAAACTGTGTTCTCTTTCTCTCTCTCTCTCTCTCTCTCTCTCTCTCTCTCTCTCTACCTCTCTCTCTCTCTCTCTCTCTCTACCTCTCTCTACCTCTCTCTCTCTCTACCTCTCTCTACCTCTCTCTCTCTCTCTCTACCTCTCTCTCTCTACCTCTCTCTCTCTCTCTCTCTCTCTACCTCTCTCTCTCTCTACCTCTCTCTCTCTCTCTCTCTCTCTCTCTCTACCTCTCTCTCTCTCTCTCTCTCTCTACCTCTCTCTACCTCTCTCTCTCTCTACCTCTCTCTACCTCTCTCTCTCTCTCTCTACCTCTCTCTCTCTACCTCTCTCTCTCTCTCTCTCTCTACCTCTCTCTCTCTCTACCTCTCTCTCTCTCTCTCTCTCTCTCTCTCTCTCTACCTCTCTCTACCTCTCTCTCTCTACCTCTCTCTACCTCTCTCTCTCTACCTCTCTCTCTCTACCTCTCTCTCTCTCTCTCTCTACCTCTCTCTACCTCTCTCTACCTCTCTCTACCTCTCTCTCTCTACCTCTCTCTACCTCTCTCTACCTCTCTCTACCTCTCTCTCTCTACCTCTCTCTACCTCTCTACCTCTCTCTCTCTACCTCCGTGCATGTCAATGATCAAATTTACCTGTATCCATATTATATCAGAAAATGTAAGGGTCTATTACAAAATAAAACTTAAAGCAGTTAAAATGGATTCCTTTAAAATGAATCCTCATCTTTTAGTGTGAATTTGTATTTTCTATGGGGTTTATATATGTGAATAATAAAGATTGTTGTAAAATCTTTCCACGTATGCAACGTTTTGACCAAATATGTATTTTCCACTTCTCCTCAGAAACAAAACAGCTCTGGCTATGAAGCCAAACGAAAAAGAAAATTTCTCCCTGACTGGAAAAAGAGCTATTCATTTATTGAATATGATGAAACTGCACAACTAATGTACTGCAAAACATGCAGGAGCTGTCCAGCTCAGGCCATGGGGAACAGCCTGTTCCACGGGGTGACAGGAGAGAAGGTCAGAATCAGGAGCATCAAAGAGCATGCAGCCACAACTTTACACAAGTCAGCTGAAGATGCCCTAAAAGTTCGACTAAACCCAGAAAGAGGAGCACTAGTGTCAGCTTTAGACAGAATGGATGTAGCAATAAAAGAAAAGATGATAAAACTCTTCAACATTGCCGACTTTGTTGCCAAAGAAGAAGCCACCTTCACCATGTTTCCGAAGCTGGTGAATCTGCATCAAACAAACGGTCTAGATCTCGGCACAACTTATAGCAATGACCAGGCATGCCGCATGTTTATCGAAACCATTGGTTTGTGCTTCATCGAGGACCTTCAAGAAAAGTTGCGATCAGCCAAGTTCTTTTCAATCATGTCTGACTCTTCAGTTGACCGATCTGTGAAAGACCAGGAGCTAATCTATTGCACCTACCTCGAGAATGGCAAACCAGTGAACAAGCTCATCCAGTTAACTGCCCTGGACCACGCTCATAGCCAGGGCATTTTGGATGCCCTTCTGGCAGGGCTGTTGAAGGTTGGGGTGGGAGAGGAGGACCTGAAAAAACGTCTGGTTGGCTTTGGGTGTGATGGTGCTGCTGTTATGCTGGGTGTCAATAACGGAGTGACTGCCAGACTCCAGCGTTTGTGCCCGTCCCTCGTCCCAATTTGGTGTGTAGCTCATCGCCTAGAGCTAGCTGCTCTAGACTGTGTTAAAGAAATTCCTCAGCTGAAGGAAATAAGACAAACGCTACGTGCCATCCACAAACACTATACCTGCTCTGCAAAGGCCTCACGGGAGCTTCAGGAGATTGCTAAGGCGATGGAGATATCGATTGTGAGGCCAGGCAACATTGAAGGTACTCGCTGGCTACCACACATGTCCCATGCATTGGAGGCCTTGATGAGGAACTACAGGCCCATTTTGGTACACTTTGAGAACCATGCAAGTGACCCTAATGACAGGGAAGCAAGTGCAGCCATGAAGGGGAGGGCAAAGCTTGTGCAGCAGTCCCTGAAGCAGTTCAGTATGCTGCTATTCATCCACCTCATGCTTGATGTCTTGCATGAGCTAAAACACCTCAGCCTGTTGTTCCAGCAAGAAGGCCTCACCTTGCAGATGGTCACAGATGGACTGCAGACAACATCTCTGGCTCTTGTGGCCATGCAGGTGAATTTTGTGTTTTTATGTTTTAGTTTGGCATTAACTGCTTAATGTCTGATTTGCCATTGACACACATATTCACATGTTATAATTGCCCAATTTCATTAAATATCATCACAGCTCAACATAATTGAAGTTGTATGTTTTTTAGTGAGATTACAGTTACTATTAGTAACATGTTCTATACATTTCTTCTTTTTTAACTGCAGACTAACCCAGGTCCAAGGCTATTCAAGTTCATGGAGGAGGTTGGAGCTGGAAGTACCTGGCAGGGTGTCCAGATTTGCAGAAGCAACACTGCATATGACACCTTCAACACCCTCAAGCTTAGCCTCACCAACAACTTCTGTGAGTTTGTGTCAGAGAGGTTCAAGAGTCTGGAGACTGGTGTTTTGAAGGCAACCTCCACCCTCTTTGACCTGTCCAACTGGCCAGAAAACACCACTGATCTGGCAACATTTGGCACTGTTGAACTGAGTGTTTTTATGGAACATTTCCATCCACTACTTGTGGCATCTGAGGACTTTGAATCAGTGGAGGCAGCTAGGCGAGAGTGGCTTTACCTCGAGATTCTCGTTGCCCGTTGTTACAGGCACCTCAATTCCCAGGTGCTGTGGCAGCGTCTGATACAGGATGCCATAGGACAGGAAGGCCAGTTCCAGCACATGCAGGTGGTGGCAGAGATAGGTCTTGTCCTCCCCATGAGCTCTTCTTGCTGTGAGCGTGGCTTTTCTAGCATGAAGAGGATCAAGTCAGACTGGAGGTCCTGCCTGTCAAATGAGATGCTCAACAGCCTACTGCAAATCTCTGTTCATGGTCCTCCTGCACAACACTATGACTCAGTGAAAGCTGTCACCAAGTGGTGGAGCAGCGGCTTCAGGGCACGAAGACCTACGTACAAAGACTGAGGGCATTTTGTGAAGTTCTGGGGCACATATTGTTCTGTTTTTAAATAACTGTAACAGTTATAGATACATCAAATTACTGAAATTATATGTTCGATAAGCTGAAATGTGTGTTCATATTGTTACTAACTTTGCCCCTGTATTTCTCTGATACTTTCTGTGTCCTCAGTTTTATATCAAACATTTATTTATATTTATATTATATATATATATAATATAATATATATTATTTTTATCTCCTTGACATTCTAATGTTGTTTTTATTGTGCTACTAACAATTACAGAAGATAAGCAAAATGTTTTTGGGACGGTTCAAATTCACTTCGGGACAGTTCTGGGACGGTGGTGAGAAAAGTTAGTCTGGAGCCCTGCCCCAAACCAAAAAAACTCAAAAACGTTGGTATATGCTGCTCTGTTTGCGTCATACTCCATGTCATCATAGCACGTAAAATAAAACATAAGTAGCCCCAGTCATAAATACACTGAGTAATAATGATAATAATATAAACTCAATAAATAATCAATATAATTTACCAAATAAATATTCCACATCTCTCTTAAGATCAAAAATAAACTAGAAAGGCTTGAGTTGGCTTGTTCCTCCTTCAGCTGGAAGAAGCGTGACCTGAAGCGTGACCTGACCAGGGCTCCTTTCACCCTCTCCTGCAGGAAGGAGCTTAGATCCATCTTCTTCTCCTGCAGACGAGGACCATGGCTGGGATCAGGACCCTGATGCAGCCCCTCCTCAATGTCTCTGATTTCTCTCTCGAGGTCTCTTACTGCAGCTTTCAGGCGAGCAGATTTTTTTTGTTCTGCCTGTTCCCAGAAAGTTTTAAAGCTCTGGCAGAAGAAGCTGTCCTTTATCAGTTTATTATTAAAATGCCAGCAGGATTTAACCCTTTCCCCTGGAGACAGGATCAGCTGGATGCTAACCAGATGGTGGTCTGAGAAGCCCACAGGGCTGATGGTGCAGTGAACCAGTTTGGGGTTGAGGGTTTTAGAGATGTAGATCCGGTCCAGTCTGGCTGCTGGGACTGTGTTGTTGATGACCCTGATCCATGTGTACTGTCTAGTCTGTGAATGTTTGACCCTGAATGTGTCTAACAGATGGAAGTGAGAGATGACAGAGCAGAGTGAGTGTGATGACTGTGGGTGTGGTTCCTCTCCTATCCGGTCTACAGTGAAGTCTAGAGTGCAGTTAAAATCCCCCCCTATGATAATCTGGTCCTGATGGTAGACCATCAGCTCCCTCATTAGCAGGGAGTAAAACGCTCCTCTATCAGCTCCAACATTAGGAGCATATACATTAACAAAACAGAACACAGAGTCCTGTATCTGAGCCCGGACCAGCAGCAGCCGGTCCTGAACCAGCTCCCTCCAGGACCTGAACATTAGCAGAGGCTTTAAAGAGCACAGCTACACCTGCACTGAAGTTTGTGCCATGACTCAGGTGAGCCCTCCCACCATAAAGCCCAGTCTGTGTCATCAGACTGAACAGTGTGTGTCTCCTGGAGAAACATCACGTCTAACCTCTTCTGACGACAGACTTCAGATATGAGCGCCCTCTTCTGTCTGTCCCGCCCACCATTAATGTTTAAGGACCCGATATTAAGGTTCTGCATGAGGAGGGCCGAGAAGAGAGACAGACACCAAAGAACAGAACAGTGTGAGAGAGAGAGAGAGAGAGAGAGAGAGAGAGAGAGAGAGAGAGAGACAGACACCAAAGAAACGATGAAAGGCAGTGTGATGAAAGTGACACCTTGTGATCCATGATCATTTTACTTTTTAGGTTTCTGAACAGTTTTCCTTTTACTCTTCCTCAGAGCAGTCTGCTGCTTTGAGAGAGGGAAGCGTTTCTGTTGGTCTCAGATATCAGACCCTACCTGTTTGTTCAGAGTGTTGACGGTCTCCATGAACTTCTCTGTATCGCTAAAATAATCGCTCACTTTAACATACTTCTTGTTAAAAGTTGAGTCCATGAACTGATTGATTTCCTGCACAGAGTAAAGATCCTCTGATTCTGTTTCATAATCCTCCTCCATGTCGTCTCCCTCACATGAAACCTGGCTGTTCACTACATCACATTCACTCTTACCTGTCCCACCTGTGAACATGCTTCACTTTAGGATCTTTACATCCTAAATTTTATGATTTAAACTCACTGGCAAACTTACCAAAACTACAAGATCACAGGAAGAACTACAAGATCACAGGAAGAACTACAAGATCACAGGAAGAACTACAAGATCACAGCAAGAACTACAAGATCACAGGAAGAACTACAAGATCACAGCAAGAACTACAAGATCACAGGAAGAACTACAAGATCACAGGAGAACTACAAGATCCCAGAGAACTACAAGATCACAGGAGAACTACAAGATCACAGGAAGAACTACAAGATCACAGGAAGAACTACAAGATCACAGAGAACTACAAGATCACAGGAGAACTACAAGATCACAGGAGAACTACAAGATCACAGGAAGAACTACAAGATCACAGGAAGAACTACAAGATCACAGGAAGAACTACAAGATCACAGGAAGAACTACAAGATCACAGGAGAACTGCAAGATCACAGAGAACTACAAGATCACAGGAAGAACTACAAGATCACAGGAGAACTACAAGATCACAGGAAGAACTACAAGATCACAGGAAGAACTACAAGATCACAGGAAGAACTACAAGATCACAGGAGAACTACAAGATCACAGGAGAACTACAAGATCACAGGAAGAACTACAAGATCACAGGAAGAACTACAAGATCACAGGAAGAACTACAAGACCACAGGAAGAACTACAAGATTACTTGTGAATAAAGGGGAAAAACATGCAAATATGTTGTTTTTATGTTTTTGAGGATATTGTTAATTTGGTGCCTGTTTTGACGCCATGTTTCCACCATGCAGTCCGGTTTGGTTCAGTACAGTTTGGTTAACTTTTGTAGGGTAAACCCTGGTTTTCGTTCCCACAGCCAACTTGTACCCTTAATTCTTAAACGGAGTGTATGCCAGATGGAGATAGCCACGCCAGCTATGTAATCACAGCTTATGCTATATAAGTTTAAGTCTAATGCTAATGCTAACTGCACAGGTTTAACCTGTAATTATGTTTACTCTTAGTCACATAGGGGCTGCTAAATCTTGTTTGGGGGATTATTGTATACAGAGGGGAGGGGGGACAGCGGGTGTGTATTGTATCTAATGTCTTGTGTCCTGCCTGTCTGTATACTGCTACTGGATGCCTTGAATTTCCCTCGGGATCAATAAAGTATCTATTGATCTATCGATCGATCTAATCTAAGTCACATCATAGCAGCCCAACACAGTGCACACCGCTTTAAATTAACCTCAACATAGAAGAAGAAAGGGACACAGTAAAGAAAAGGGACCCTTTCGGGTCGGCTCAGTACCCTTGGCACTCCAACAGAAGCTTACCAAAAAGTAGGACAGTACGGATCACTTATTTTGGTACCATTTCCAACTTTTGAAGCTGGAAATGGTAAAAAAATGGGTACCGAACTGAACCAGACCTCTCATGGAAACAGGACGGAGCGGCTCAGTCACTGAATGCAGGCGCACACACCAACACACACGCTGACATGTACACTGACACACACACCAAACTTTCCCCTCTGCCAATGCTCCTTATCACGCTATTAAACGCATCATCTTCTTCCTTCCTCCTTCCCGTTCCATAGCGCGACTAAGGGTGCACACTTGTGAGCTCTATTTGTTTGATTTTTCATACATTTACATCAGCTCTCAGCGCACTCACCATTCAGGGCGTTGGATATGCACGCCGCAGCGTCCCGTTCTCAACCAAACAGAGGTGGTACATATCCGCCAGGTAAATAGGCGGACGTGGCGCGCAATGACAATTGATTGTTGATTGATTGATTGTCAATTATGATGTAATTGATTGGTGAAATGTTTGTCTTTAAAATATATGTCGACAGAAATGTTGCTGTCTTGTGAATAAAATGTTCATTTAAAAAGGGTAAGTGAGTGTTGAGGCATCCACAGAGAGGTACATGTTAAAACTCCATTCATTTATAAGAAAATGCCTTAATAATGAAATATTATGTAAATCATAATGCCCGGTGGGAGGGGCTTCTTGTTTAAAAAGAAGGCTGCTTGAGACCTTGGAGTGAGTGAAGTCAAGTTACAGAGGAGGTAACAGCTTTTTGTTTGCTCGCTCAATACTCATGTTGGAGTTTTGTTTTGGATTTTTCACATTTTTTTGTAAATATTGTGCACTCGTGGAGGCCGGTGAAAAATAAATCCACCAATCACAGTCTGCGACTACGCCTGTGTGTGTTTTCAAACTTTTTGGGTGTTTAAGAAGAGAACCCCGTCACAAGGAGTCTTTATGTTGTGTTTTCTTTTGAAATTGACAGACTCTCTGTGCGTTACTTTGTGAGACTTCTTTTTTGTCCAACTTGATGCTTGTTTGCTTGGATCCATCAACAGACTTGGAGTGTACTTGGTGGTGCCTGCTGTAGAAACAGGAGCATAGACCCAGAGTGTCAGAGAGCAGCACTGTAGTTCTCGGTGCTGATGGACTGTGGTGTGCACAGGAAGGCTAAGCAGCAGATGTTATACCTGTTTAATGCAACAACAGTAGTGTTGTATAATATGATAAATCTGTCATGACATGACATGCATGTTTAGAGAGTAGAGGAAACACATGAGGTTTAGTTCTGTGGTGTTCGTGTCACGTACAGACAAGGAGACCCAAACGCATGACTCGAGGGCAAATGCAATTTCAAAAATCCATTTAATTGCAGGCAGGGTTCGGTACACGGTAGTCAAATCGGTTCAGGCAGAAGTACAAAAACGGCAGGCAGGAATCAAAAGTCAAAAACACATAAGGTCAGAAACAGGAAAGTTAAACAGAAGAATGCTGGTACCACTGCCACAAGAGACGAGACGAACTGGCCAGGAGTGAGGGGAAACACAGACACTTAAATACTGAAAGGGGGCGGAGTTAACAAGACACAGGTGAGACACATCAGGTAATCAGACAGGAAGGAAACAAGCAACAAAGAGCATAAGACCAGAAAACTGAGGACAAGTACAAAGTAAAACACAAACATACAACATGATACAAGAGGTAACAGGAACAAACTAAACCATAAACCAGGGGATGAGCAGGTGAACTGAAGAATAGTGTTTGTTTGTTTTTGTGTTGCAGCTCACCAGCCTGCAGGGGTCCAAGCTGCAGAATCACAGACTTCATACCAGACAAACCCAGCAGCAGAGTCCATCTCCTCAGTGACTGAAGCCCAGCACAGAAACCCTTCCTCCAAAACATCCACCTGGACTGGTCTGGTTGATTTGGACAGCACAGGAGCCAACTCCACTGTTGGAAGGAAAAACTCTTCTGAGATCTCTGAAGAGAACGTAGTCTTCCACTTAAAACCAGAAAAGGGCTTGGGTGAAAACCTGGATGGGCCTAGAAGCAGCCAGACCACTGACGGCGCAAAGAGCGACACCACCTTCGGCCTTTGGGACCTGGAGAGCTATGGAGGTTCTGCTCATGAAAAAGAAGATGGAGGTCATGTTGGATCATTGGACACGGCTACATTATCCTCTGTCGCTTCTTCCCCTCCTCAGCCTCAGACCAGTAACAATGTGTTGGCTGAGTTTGTGCACACTCTGATGAAACCCTTCAGGTCTTGGAGGGGGGGTGAGGAGGAGACAGAAATGAGACCTTCAGTGTCTGAAGAAATAACAAGAGAGAACCAGACACAGGGAGATGCATCCACCATAAACCAGAGCGAATCAAAAAACAGCGTGAAGAAGAGTCACATGGACAACGCCATCATGGAGCACAGGACTTTTTCCTTCAGGTCTCCAACCAGTGGGCTCCAGAGTCCAGAGGACGGTCTATTCAAGCACGAAAAAGAGGTGAGGCCACTGGTTCCATTAGTAAAAATCAGCGCGAGTCAGCCAGGAGAAGGAGCCTCCATCACCTCCGCCCTCAATGATCCATCCACCGTGAATGGTAAGAGCTCAGCACTGTTAGTGTTCTGTATGGATTCAGGTACTGTGTTAACCTAACTTAAACCTTTTAGTGTCACAAGAGAGCTTCAGTCTCTCTCTCTTAATATCAGTCCTCCGTGGGGAAGTTTGAATTAACAAGTCATTACAAACAAACAGTCACAGGAAGGTTGAGAGCACACTGCTTTCATTCTCTTTGTTTATTGATGATGTTTGTGGTAGAGGTCGTCAGAAAGAGTAGAAGCCAAGTGGGGATTTTGATTATATTAAAGGTTTGTTTTGCTTCTGTTTGTTTAGAAGAAAGCAAATCTGCGTCACAGTTTACAGCTTGTGGAAGAGTCAAAGACATATTTTATTTGAAAGATTGAAGGGAATAACAGATGAGAAGGAGAAACACTCGAGGGACTAAGCATAGGCCAGACTCACGCAGGGTTACTATTGAGGCCTCCTTGACATGTAAAATAAACCCAAACAGTTCCAAAAAAGTGGAGACCAGAAACATCTCGGACACCACACAGATGTGAGCCCCAAGTTTTAAAGAGGAAATATTCTTGTTTCAAACAGTCCCCTGTGCTCTAAGTGAAACATCAGTGTTTCTGTGCTTTGGTGTAAATATAACATGAATCAAGCAGCAGAGGAGGTTTGTGACCCTGTAGAAACCAGCTCTCTCTGTTTTGGTGTGTGTGTCTCTTTAAATGCAATGAATGGTTTTTAACCCCCCTTTCAGTGCATGCAGGACTTTGGTGTCTGAACCAGTCCGAGCACCGAACCACTCACTCTACTTTAACGGGAGATGGCTGAACAAATATCTGCGCCTTACGTTAAAGGTCAAATATAATGTAAAATCCACTTCACCACGTTTCTCTAACATGGTGGAGTGGCGGTTTGGAGATGTTCCCTTCGTGACATCACAAAGGGCAGTAGCCCCTCCCCCAGGTGGGTGACACTCCCACAGCTAGGTGTTTGTTCTGCCCTCTGAGTCTGCCTTCTCACCGTAAACAATAGGACATGGAGATCTATTTATCTGTCCGTCTCTAAACATGTACATATAGAGACAAAAAGGATCTTAGTCTCACTTTTCTTCACATTGTCACCACATATGACTTCTTAAAGCTTGAGCTGAGGTCTGGACTCCGACTGAAGCCTGAGCTGAGGTTTTGTGGAGCCCAGGGTAGAGTCACTGGGGCGCTGGGAAAACAGGAGCCATGGCGGCCTCTCTTTCTTGGGTCCCTGCGGTTCCCAGTGAAAATGGACAGGTGGGTGCCAGTCCACGGAGGCTGCTCAGATGAAGCAGAAGGACGGTAGACAAAGGGTCCATGTTTGAGGTCAGTTCATTCTGTCACGGTTAGGTGTAGAAACACAGGGAGGAGGACCCAGAACCACGTAGAAATGGTGTTTATTTAAATAAAAAGGCAAAACAAAACTCTCATAAATAAATCCAAAAAGCCATTAGCAGAAAACAAAGTAAATCCAGGGGGAGACAAACTACGGAGCACAGAAGAAATACACAACACTCAATGAGCTGACACAGAGAGGAATGAACACAGGTGAGACTGGTTACACAGGTGAGGACAATCAGACAGGAGGGAAACACACAGGAGCAAAGAACACAAGTCCAGAAACACTGAGGACAACTACAAAGTAAAACCTGACAACCTAAACTAGATATTACAAAATAAAACAGGAAACACTTAAGACTCGACGGAGAAACACTAAACACTAAACTAGGAGTCTAAAAACACAGGAAACAAACTTACAGACAACATGGAAGGACACAAGGATACAAGGAAACACACTAAAGACTAAAGTAAACACTAGACTAGGAAACATTAACACAGAAACACGAGGGGAAAAATGAAAACTAATGAACGACTGATGCTGTGGACAGTGTTTCACGCTGTCACCTGAAAAGGTAGTGGACCACTTCATGTACATAAACAGCTCTGACATGGAGAAAGTCATTAGCTTGTGTTGATGGAAGGGCTCCTGTGTTTGGCTCTCTCCACAGGAGAGCATGTTGCTGAACGAGGCTGTTAGGAAATAATAAAGTGACTGTGTGTGCAGTCGCCTGTCTGCTCTCCCTCACGGGATGTTCGGCTTCTTGAGCTTCATGTTGAGGCTTTCTGATCAGAAAGACTCTGAGATATTAAACGCACAGTCAGACAGTTTCCTGCTGCGTTCAGTCAGGCAGGAAGTTAAAATGTTCTGTATGTTATATTTCTGTACACAACGTGTCTTTTAAGATGTAATAATTACAAACAGGCTGAAATCTGCCTGCAGCCTCCCCTTCATGACTCTGTGTTCATTAGTCTGCTCTGTCGCTCTGTTCCCCTTAGACTCACCACCCCGTGAACCTGTCAACATATCTGAACCTCAGGGTCCCAAAAAAAGCTTGACCTTTGATCCCACCCCCGGCAGTCCTTTCAGATGGGCCATCAAGTCAATACTGGGCTCTAAACTGGGACCCCCAGGACATGTGACCTATGTGGACAAGCATCCCACCTGGGAGCCCATGGAAGTCAAGGCAGGGCCACTCGAACTGATGACTCTGCCCACCTCAGTTAGACCGGACCGTCTGGAAAACTACTCGGGCCAGGGAAGGGACCAGGAGGAGGGAGGCGATGTGAGCACTCCATCAGCTGCCAGGACTGCATCAGGGGAGGAGAGGGAGGTGGAGGGGAGCAGTGACGGGACTATCTTTCCAGGTGGGGTGGGATTAAAGAAGATCTTGAACAGCAGTCGTGTCAAACTGATTCCTAAAACCCAGACTGAGCTTGTGACTGTGGCCGAGGTCACGACTCTGTTCCAACGACCCAGCACCCCACCTCAGGGCCTCCAGGAGGCCGACTCAGCAGGGGAGGCCCGGGGAGAGATCCTCTACGTCCACAGGCCTACCGAGAACCTCTCTGATGAGTCTTTGCAAAGAGAAGTGGGTATTTCGTACTCAGGTTCCACTTCAGTTTTTAAGAAGCACAAAGAGGGCAGAAAGGAAGTGTGGTCTACGCCTGATGTCTCCATGGAGCTGCTGACCACCTCTGAAGTGACCACGGTGGAGCTTCTCACAACCAGGGACACCCAGAGGACAGATCAGACTGCCACATCAACACCAGAAAATCCCACTAACAACGTGCCCTCTGAGGAGTCGTCTATTTCCATTTCATGGGCTCAGCACGAAAAGGAACAACCGACGAGCAGAGCTGAGCTGCACGGCGACCTCTCAGCGACCTCAGCACCCGGCTCTCACACGTCTACGGATGTCCTTCATTTCAACACCTTTGTCTCAAATGTTGGTGCAACAGAAATGGAGTCCAGGTCTGCAGTTACTGAGTCCTTCATCATAGGAAGTCGGGGGACTCCTTTCAAAGGCGTGAGCACAAAATCAGAGTCTTCAATGACGACAGACAACAAGCAACACAACCCGTTTGGATTTGTGGTACCGGACTGGGCTTTTGGACTCAGGCCCTCAGGTACGTAAGCTTCCTGTGTTCTCTCAGTGACTACTCTTCCCTGTCGTGATAATCATCATGATTATGGTCTGTTATGTAATCAGCAGCGATTGATTTAATGATGTTTGAAGCAGCTCTGCTTCAAAAACAAACATCTCCAACAACATCCACTGTTTCATTACAACCCTAACCCATTACATTCCATCTCCTCAAATCGATTCAAAGGGCTTTAGCATGGGAAACATACATTCATACTGCGATAGCTTATGAAACACAAAATAACGTACATTAAAAGAATAAACAAAGATTCAATATTTAACAGAGCTGGAGGTTTACATTTTGTTTTTATATACAAGAAAGAAAATTAAATAATTATTATAATTTCATTTATCATCATGTACAGATGAATTAATTAACTAACTAACAGTTAATTAATTAATTAATTAATTAACTAGCTGTGCATGTTTACATTGTTGTTGTTTTTTTAAAATAGAATACATGAATAAAATAAAAGATCACAGTGGTCGGATATTCTGCCACTGTGTCTCCTCTTTTTACATCCCCCTCCCTGTTGGTGCAGACAGCAGGGCACTGAGCTGAGACCAACCAGGTCTTTGTGAAGCCATTAGTGGGTCAGAGTGAGATCAATTAGGTGAACTGGGAGAGGCCGAGATCCTAGCAACCAACAAATCAATGCAGACACCAGCTACAAGATTGGACTCGTAATTGAGTGCAGTGTCTTTCTCTCGTTTTCATCTTTGTCCGTGTTCATTTGGCTCTTTGTCTCACGTCTCTTCGATCACGACCTGTTCCTTCACCTCTCGTTTAGAAATCAAGTTTAATGAACAAAACAAATGTTTTATCCTGCGTAGTTAAATTATTCTACCTTAAAAACCCAGATATGTTTCTTTAAAGAGCCAATCAGAGAGCTGTGTAACTTAAAGGACCAATCAGAGAGCTGCTCTCTTCCTGTGTGATCAATCAGCCAATCAGAGAGCTGCTCTCTTCCTGTGTGATCAATCAACCAATCAGAGAGCTGCTCTCTTCCTGTGTGATCATGAAGGAAACCTGCTGTGTTGAAGCTTCTCTTCAACAAAGCAGCAGCCAGTATGTCCTCCTTCTAACTTTAGATTCTGCTCCTGAATGCTCTGGATCTGATTGGACCAGAGAAGGTAGGCGGGGCTTTGAAGGCCGTTTTGGACGCCCCTGGGTTTGCCAGATATGAGAGCAGTTATCAGGTGAACAGGTGTTGCAGCGATGGAAGCGGGCAGTGGAACTGCTTCAGATAGAAGTGATTGTACCCGAGCTAAAAAGCCTCTGCATGTTTCTAATAAGCTCCAGCAGCAGAAAGCTGCTCAAACTAGGATCAATGTTGGAGATGAAACATGGAGAGAGGTTAGAACGCAGAAAGCTTTACAGACCCATGCAGAGCTGGCTAAACACTGAAGCTACAGTGTCCACCACATGCAGAGCTGGCTAAACACTGAAGCTACAGTGTCTCTACATGCAGAGCTGGCTAAACACTGAAGCTACAGTGTCCACCACATGCAGAGCTGGCTAAACACTGAAGCTACAGTGTCCACTACATGCAGAGCTGGCTAAACACTGAAGCTACAGTGTCCACTACATGCAGAGCTGGCTAAACACTGAAGCTACAGTGCCCACCACATGCAGAGCTGGCTAAACACTGAAGCTACAGTGCCCACCACATGCAGAGCTGGCTAAACACTGAAGCTACAGTGCCCACCACATGCAGAGCTTTGTGAGAGGAGGGGGGAGACAGCTCTCTGTGATGATTAGAGTTTAGACTGCAGTACTCATTTTAAACACTAGGGGGCAGAGTGCTGACATTATTCATGTGTCCATAATAACT
Organism: Symphodus melops; assembly: GCF_947650265.1. Lineage (NCBI taxonomy): Eukaryota > Metazoa > Chordata > Actinopteri > Labriformes > Labridae > Symphodus > Symphodus melops. Next base: position 28,883,098 of record NC_136698.1, on the reverse strand, counting down.
CAGCGTGTCGGCCATCACAGAGAATTCAAGCTTTACTCACATTGAGCTTCATCCTGCAGTTGATTTCTAGTTTGTTGTTTCCTCCTGCACAGACACTCTCTGTTTGCCTTCAGTAGTTCTGATGTGTTCATATTTGAATGGACTGAGCGGTCCTGCTTGTTGAGTGATTAGCAGCATCACGACTCCGTCCCTCTGAGTGACCTTCACACTCATCATCATAGTTCAGAGAAAAGGACAGCAGTGATGCCTGTTACAGCAGAAGGACACGGAGGGGTGGGAGTGTCCTCTACCATGCTGCAGGAGGGAGCAGGTGGGAGAACGCCTCCAGAGAGCACATGGTTCTTCATCATCTCTTCACCCTCCTCCTCTTTCTTTCTTTCTTCCCCGTATTTCAGACTCCGTTATCACAGCAGCCTCTCTGTGTCCTGTTTGGACATTTATCATAGTGATAAGACGAGGCTCTATAATTCTACATCCACCTTTAAATTCCCCGTCTCTCTGGCCTCCAGCTAAACACACACACACACACACACACACACACACACACACACACACACACACACACTAACAACAACTGTAAATATGTGAAGATGCAGCGGTGTGCCAAGATTACTCTGGAGTAAACCTCCATAATCCATCCCACATGACACACACACACACACACACACACACACACACACACACACACACACACACACACAGGATATGTCTTCATCCTTCATTGTGAGAAACAGAAACATTTCCTTACCCATATCTTCATTTCCATATTGTTTAATCCTAAAACACCAGATTAACAAAACTTTGAATCACAAAAAATAAAACTTAGAAAGTGAATGAAGTGTCCTCTACAGACAGAGGACAGGACACCTCTGTGTGTGTGTGTGTGTGTGTGTGTGTCTGATGGACTCTTTACTCTGCAGCCTCTACCATCTGTGTGTGAATGTGTAGGTGTGACCTGCAAGCTCAAATGCACATATGACCAATGCCAAAAAATACCAAAGCGTTGCACGGTGGTGCGATGGTTAGAGCTGTGACCTCACAGTGAGGAGCTTCCTGTTTTGAATCCCAGTCTGACAGGAGCATCTCTGTGTGGAGTTGAAGCCGGCAGGAAGCTCAGGACATCTGTCTTCAGAATCTTCACTGAATTGATTTATATTTGTAAAAGTTTTATTTTCTCCATCAAACATTCTGTTTGGATATTCTGCAGGTAGCCTGAACATCTCTAACAGTCGTGTTTATGGATTCACAAAGATGCTCCATTATCTTTGCTGCCAACACAGGACCTGCTGATAATTCAGCCTGTCGGAGCTCCATCACAGGGTGCGGTCGGACTGAATGACCAGGGGGTCTCATGAAGACAGATCAATAATTGAATCTCGAGACTGATTCTGGGAACAGCTCTGCGGTAGAAAAAAACCCAACTTTCTTTTAGTTGTTGTTTTTATGAGCACTTCATCATCATCTCACAGCTCTCTAAAGATCAGAGAGGAATCTCCAGAGGTTTTCAGTGTCTCTGGGCATGAAATGTCTTTTTCATCATGGGTTTGTTTCGTTGTGACGCCGCCTTCTGCATACTAATATAAATCTCTGCTGCAACAGACTTTTTTTCCTTTTGCATTCATGGAGAGGAAGCCACCCCAATAACGAGCCCATAACAGAGAGATGGTGAACATGAAGTCCTCGATAAAACTACAAAGTGAAACTGAGGAGCACACAGAAACCATCAAGTGCTCGTTGGAGCATTCACACGCCATCATCTCTCCTGATTTTACTGTCATCTTTTTAAATGAGCCGTATCTGTAAACCTGATAAGAGCCGACCTGCTGGGCTTCATGTCACCCCATAAAAACCACAGTCAGAGATTCACTGAGCAGTTTTTCCTCCCTGATGAGTTTATGCTCCTGTTTCCTCAGCCAGGGCCGTTTCACACACTGTATGAATGAATTACAACATACAGACTCTGTCCATCACTTTATCAACATGACATCAAAACAGGCACCAAATGAACAACAGAGAAAAATAAAGCAACACGTTTTTTCTCTTGCTGTTCTCCAGTGATGAGCGTACATCTGTTTATAGCTGCGCTATAAGTGAGGCAGGACGGGCAGGTCAAGCTCCTGAGGGTGTGTAGACTTTAATTAAGCAACAAACAACATCTCTGTTTGCACTTCATCTCACACGTTTATTACTCATTCAGACACACCTGTCTTAAATACCTGCAATGAAGGTTTACTGTGAGACGTACGGTTTAGGCTTGAAGTCTATTCTTAAAATAGTTTGTCTGCCTCCCGGACCCCGACTGGTAGACGATTCCAGAGACTGCAGACTCTACCTCCTGTAGTACATTTAGAGACTGTAGGTACCAGCAGGTCTGATAACTGCAGACTCTACCTCCTGTAGTTTAGAGACTGTAGGTACCAGCAGGTCTGATAACTGCAGACTCTACCTCCTGTAGTTTAGAGACTGGAGGTACCAGCAGGTCTGATAACTGCAGACTCTACCTCCTGTAGTACATTTAGAGACTGTAGGTACCAGCAGGTCTGATAACTGCAGACTCTACCTCCTGTAGTACATTTAGAGACTGTAGGTACCAGCAGGTCTGATAACTGCAGACTCTACCTCCTGTAGTTTAGAGACTGCAGGTACCAGCAGGTCTGATAACTGCAGACTCTACCTCCTGTAGTTTAGAGACTGTGGGTACCAGCAGGTCTGATAACTGCAGACTCTACCTCCTGTAGTTTAGAGACTGTAGGTACCAGCAGGTCTGATAACTGCAGACTCTACCTCCTGTAGGACATTTAGAGACTGTAGGTACCAGCAGGTCTGATAACTGCAGACTCTACCTCCTGTAGTACATTTAGAGACTGTAGGTACCAGCAGGTCTGATAACTGCAGACTCTACCTCCTGTAGTTTAGAGACTGTAGGTACCAGCAGGTCTGATAACTGCAGACTCTACCTCCTGTAGGACATTTAGAGACTGTAGGTACCAGCAGGTCTGATAACTGCAGACTCTACCTCCTGTAGTTTAGAGACTGTAGGTACCAGCAGGTCTGATAACTGCAGACTCTACCACCTGTAGTTTAGAGACTGTAGGTACCAGCAGCAGGTCTGATAACTGCAGACTCTACCTCCTGTAGTTTAGAGACTGGAGGTACCAGCAGCAGGTCTGCGTTCTGGGAGCGTAATGTTCTCGATTGGTAGTACGAGGAAGCACATATAATGTAAAGAGAATCGGTCCAACAAGTGTTAATGGATCTGTCAAAACATCCATGTGCTGTGTCAAGACAGGAACATCCAAGTTGTAGAGATCTTTAGTGGCTGGTTGCAAGATGATCAATTATATCAGTTACTTGCTTTTTGTTGACCTAATGATCTCTGTCTGTGCCTGTAAATGAGTCAGTTAGGATAGGATTCCTAATCTGCACTTTTCCACCTCTCAGACAGTGTTGTTTATTTAGGTTGAAGTGTCTTTATGAGACAACGACCTTCAGTCAGTCTGACCTGCTGACTCGGGTTGGGTTGAATCTCTGGCATGTTTCGCCTCCCTCACGAGGCGTTTACGAAGAGGGCTCATCGGCGGCTTTCTGCTGTACCAGACTTCTGGTTGTGTGGCTAATAGCAAGAGCTTGTTCATGGTGTGTGTGTGTGTGTGTGTGTGTGTGTGTGTGTTTTCTCCTGCAGGAAGGAGGAACACGCTTTATACAACCTAAAAGACGTGAAACTGAAAATGGAAAACTGGTGTCCGTCTCTGAGGGCGAACCTGAGAAAGCCACTATGTGAAACACGTTGTTCTCTCAAATGTTTTATATGTATGCATTAAATTCAACATCAATCTGAACACTCTAGTCTAGTGTGCATTACTCTGAACTTGGAAGCTGACTTCCACATTATTATTGTAACATGAACAGAAGAAGCTGCAGAGCTCATCAATCCTCGTCTGTCAGAGGCTGCTCAGACGTACCGTCATCACATAACTGACGATCATCTCAACAACAGAACGGCACAGAACAGAATGCCTTTATAACTAGAAGAGATGCTTTCACCTGGATGTAGAAAACAATGATGTATCCACAGTGAGAATATAAGACATACGAAGAAGAGGAAGAACTTTATTAATTGCACCAATGTAAATGACTTTGACTCTGTTACTGAGACAAAGGATCCTATGGACTGTGGAAAATCGTTATTGTCCCTGAGGGGCCCATACAGGCAATACATCCATAAAAACAGCACAGTGACATAAATGCATCAAAGATAACTCCCATGGAAATAATCTTGATGGGCGTGACTGAGGTGAGGACACAATGACCAAGAGTCCATCGAAAATGTGTACAGGCAACAGTGCCTACAGCTTATTGACAAACCCAACAGCTAAACGGGTATCTCTCTCCAAACACAAGTGAGCCTCCTGCCGGTCCTTACTTGTGGTCAATCGTGTTACAAGCCCTAATTCAGGAAGTAACTGAGTCATCAGCTGTACTCGAGGAGTGACTTTCTGCCAGCTCTGACCACACTCGAGACATCATGGAAGTACTGCAGACAGGAGCGACCCCAGCGATGATGTCATTGACTGTATTTAAGCCTTGTACTGTGAGCCGTCCATACGTCTCTACCAGCTCCTCTTAGAGAAGTCACTATAGCGTCACGTTTGAACAGGGAGCTGGGTGCAGGTGATGGCTTATCACGCTCATCGGCAGAGAACACTTGAACAGGCTGTGGTGAGATCTCTGCCTCAGCAAAGCTATTACAAGCATCAGTGAGCCTGTGTGTGTGTGTGTGTGTGTGTGTGTGTGTGTGTGTGTGTGTGTGTGTGTGTGTGTGTGTGTGTGTGTGTGTGTGTGTGTGTGTGTGTGTGTGTGTGTGTGTGTGTGTGTGTGTGTGTGTGTGTGTGTGTGCGTGTGCGTGTGCGTGCGTGTGCGTGTGTGTGTGTGTCATAAATGCAGAGTTCTGTGTTTCTGTCAACACCTCTTCAGCACGCTCTCATTATGTTGAATGTGTTTCAATCCTCCTCAGACTTCACAGGGCGCGTGACGCTCAGCTTATCTCAATCCTCTTTCTCTGCCACTCGGGGTACTCTCCTTCCTGAGAGGGTAAGAAAATACATCATCTGAGAATAAGTTAAAGGAGCAGTCTGTTGCTCTGCCCCCTAGTGTTTAAAATGAGTACTGGAGTCTAAACTCTAATCATCACAGAGAGCTGTCTCCCCCCCTCCTCTCACACAGGTCAGCATGTGGTGGACACTGTAGCTTCAGTGTTTAGCCAGCTCTGCATGTGGTGGACACTGTAGCTTCAGTGTTTAGCCAGCTCTGCATGTGGTGGACACTGTAGCTTCAGTGTTTAACCAGCTCTGCATGTGGTGGACACTGTAGCTTCAGTGTTTAGCCAGCTCTGCATGTGGTGGACACTGTAGCTTCAGTGTTTAGCCAGCTCTGCATGTGATGGACACTGTAGCTTCAGTGTTTAGCCAGCTCTGCATGTGGTGGGCACTGTAGCTTCAGTGTTTAGCCAGCTCTGCATGTGGTGGACACTGTAGCTTCAGTGTTTAGCCAGCTCTGCATGTGGTGGGCACTGTAGCTTCAGTGTTTAGCCAGCTCTGCATGTAGAGACACTGTAGCTTCAGTGTTTAGCCAGCTCTACATGTGGTGGACACTGTAGCTTCAGTGTTTAGCCAGCTCTGCATGTGGTGGACACTGTAGCTTCAGTGTTTAGCCAGCTCTGCATGTGGTGGACACTGTAGCTTCAGTGTTTAGCCAGCTCTGCATGTGGTGGACACTGTAGCTTCAGTGTTTAGCCAGCTCTGCATGTGGTGGACACTGTAGCTTCAGTGTTTAGCCAGCTCTGCATGTGGTGGACACTGTAGCTTCAGTGTTTAGCCAGCTCTGCATGTGGTGGACACTGTAGCTTCAGTGTTTAGCCAGCTCTGCATGTGGTGGACACTGTAGCTTCAGTGTTTAGCCAGCTCTGCATGTGGTGCACACTGTAGCTTCAGTGTTTAGCCAGCTCTGCATGTGGTGGACACTGTAGCTTCAGTGTTTAGCCAGCTCTGCATGTGGTGGACACTGTAGCTTCAGTGTTTAGCCAGCTCTGCATGTGGTGGACACTGTAGCTTCAGTGTTTAGCCAGCTCTGCATGTGGTGGACACTGTAGCTTCAGTGTTTAGCCAGCTCTGCATGTAGAGACACTGTAGCTTCAGTGTTTAGCCAGCTCTGCATGGGTCTGTAAAGCTTTCTGCGTTCTAACCTCTCTCCATGTTTCATCTCCAACATTGATCCTAGTTTGAGCAGCTTTCTGCTGCTGGAGCTTATTAGAAACATGCAGAGGCTTTTTAGCTCGGGTACAATCACTTCTATCTGAAGCAGTTCCACTGCCCGCTTCCATCGCTGCAACACCTGTTCACCTGATAACTGCTCTCATATCTGGCAAACCCAGGGGCGTCCAAAACGGCCTTCAAAGCCCCGCCTACCTTCTCTGGTCCAATCAGATCCAGAGCATTCAGGAGCAGAATCTAAAGTTAGAAGGAGGACATACTGGCTGCTGCATTGTTGTCAGAGAGTTTCCCACACATAGATGATCGCTGGGCGGGCCGATCAAATATATATCTGACCAGCAGCATATATCTGATTCATAAAAATGCTGTGTGTGAGAGAGCGAGAGAGAGTCTGTACACCTCTATCGTAAATGCATCCAAACCAAAGCTTCCCATGCTTCGTTTGAAAAATGTTCATGTTATAATAATAATAATATTTAAATGTACCCTAAGATAAAACAAAAGGTTAATCCCTGTGTCATTCTGCATAGGATTAAAGAGATGCTCTATTAGTATCACAGCAAAATCCTCATTCTGTGTGCACTCACTTCGAGTGAAACATCGGGAAGTTTGGTGCCAAACTTCGAATAACTTCAAAAAATAAGTAAAAATAGACAAATAGCTAATCAGTGGTGCTCCTGACAGGTCTGGACTTAAGATCTGCAGTCTGTCTGAGATCAAGACGAGACTGAGTGAAAATGCTTTTGAGACCGGTCTTGAGACCGAGAGCAGTTTAGAGTATATTGCACCCATGTCATTTATATCAGGTCTCTACTTTCCTCAGGTCTTTGTCAGTCTCTGTTAACTCCATTTTAATTTTGTATTCTCTCTCTTACACGGAGTCCTTTTTCTCTCCATCAGGATTTATCTGTTTACATGTTGAATATCATTTTTAGTTTCTAGTATGTGCACTTTTTTTATCACCCTCCTGAAAACAGCTCAGATTCATCGGGAGAAATCCCTCGATGACTGAGCTGCTGCTGCAGCCTCTGCTTCACTGAGGCTTCATGTGCCCTGTTCAGAGTCAGCACTGCACTCAGCTGTTTGGCCAGATGGTGAAGAGCACAGTCTCATCTGTGTGTAATGAGTCTTTACTAATCGTCTGCAGATTGAATCAATGTCCTGCTCTGCTACAGCTCAGTGTGTATCTGCACACACTCACATTATTATCTGCAAGGTAACCTAAGTAGACATCAGTGAACCTTTGTGGGGAAAATGGACCGACATGGACAAACATCTTTTAGTAGCAATACTGTGACAACATTCAGATTAGCTCTGTGATCGTCTGTGTTTCAGTTCTGACTGGTTTCCAGTTGTGATCCTCCAATCAGCTGCTCTTTACAATGACATTCACAGAAGCAGGGCGCTGACAGGTTGCACGTCTGCTACATGGTCAGCGAACATAACAATAGCAAACTAAAACAAGCTAACCGCTGGTGTTAGTCAGCTTCCTGTCCAAACAGGAAGTAGAGCAGCTCCACGTCTACGGGTAAAAGACAACACAAGGTTCAGCCTGGTTGTAGAAGCAGCTTTCTCCTCTCGCTGTTTCTCTTCACTCTGATTAGATTTTCTACGTCCACGTCCGTCAGATTCACCGCTTTGAATCTCCTCCAATCACTGAGCTGTATCCTAAACTCACCTGCTGCACTCTCATTGGCTGGAGGAAACACACCAGCTCCGCCCACAAACGTCCCGAGTCGACCAGAACAAATCAGAAGAGTGAAATCCAGTCAGAGGACAGAGTCTCTGCAGACACAGTCACACATGTACGGAGGCCCAGAAGGGACAAAGCTTCACTTTAGGAGGAGACTGAGTTTTATTTTGAAGGGACAAAGAGCAGCTTCACTTTAGGAGGAGACTGAGTTTTATTTTGAAGGGACAAAAAGCAGCTTCACTTTAGGAGGAGACTGAGTTTTATTTTGAAGGGACAAAGAGCAGCTTCACTTTAGGAGAAGACTGAGTTTTATTTTGAAGGCACAAAGAGCAGCTTCACTTTAGGAGGAGACTGAGTTTTATTTTGAAGGGACAAAAAGCAGCTTCACTTTAGGAGGAGACTGTGTTTTATTTTGAAGGAGACAATGGAGCAGCTTCACTTTAGGAGGAGACTGAGTTTTATTTTGAAGGGACAATGGAGCAGGTTCACTTCAAGAGGAGACTGAGTTTTATTTTGAAGGGACAAGGAGCAGCTTCACTTTAGCAGGAGACTGAGTTTTATTTTGAAGGAGGAATTGTCTGACTCTTTAATGTGTTTAAATATGTTGATATTTATTTAAATATGTTGATATTTATTTAAATATGTTGATATTTATTTAAATATGTTGATATTTATTTAAATATGTTGATATATATATATATTGACTGGAGGCATGTTTGTGAAAGGGAGGATGTTGATTCAGCCTAAATACCTTTTTGACTTTATAGCATAAGAATTGTCTCATTCAGTAACCAAAGAAAACATCTAAATGCCCAGAGAAATGCTGGTTAAAAAGGGGTATAATTATTTATATAAAAGCTTTATTAATCTTTACACAAACTACAGGCCAATTTTATTGCTTTCACAATTGTCTAAAATCTTGGAGAAGATATTTTCCACCAGATTGGACAGTTTTATTGACAAATATGGGCTCTTAACTGATAGTCAATATGGTTTTAGACGAAATCGATCTACATCTTTGGCTCTAATCGACCTTGTGGAAGAACTAATAACCAGTATTGATGAAAAGAAGTTTGTCATAGGTGTATTCATTGACCTTAAAAAGGCCTTTGACACAATAGATCGTCATATTTTGGTTCAAAAACTGGAAATGCATTGAATTAGAGGAATAGGGCTCAGTTGGATAAAAAGCTATTTAGAACATTGACAACAGTTTGTGCAGATGTAAGAAGGAAAAGTCAAAGCTCCTTAATATAATGTGTGGTGTACCACAAGGTTCAATATTGGGACCAAAAATGATTGTACATTGTATATTGTACATAAACAATATTATCAATATTTGTAATATTTTGAAATGTGTCATTTTTTCAGATGACACAAACATATGTTGTGAAGGAGAGAACCTCCAACAACTGTTGAAGATTATCTCTGGAGAGCTAGCCAAGCTAAAAGTGTGATTTGATCTAAATAAATGATCTCTCAATATAAAGAAAACCAAATTCACCATTTTTGGGAAGAAGAATTAACCATCGAAGTACTGTGTGGTAACATGCAATTAGAAAACTCCTTTTTGAGAGTAATGATTGACGACAATCTCAGCTGGAAACTGCAGGTCAAACATTAGCTGTAAATTGGCAAAGGCCAATAGTATACTTTGTAAAGTAAGACATATATTGAATCAGAAAACAATGCTGGGTAAAACCTACAACATGCACCATGCAGAAAAGGGCAATGAGAATAGTTAGCAATAATATATAATATATAATATGTTGGCTATAATGCAAACACAAATTATTAATTTATTATTTATTTACTATATTTGATATATATATTTAAATATGTTAATATGTTTAAATATGTTGATATATTTTAATATGTTGCTATATATTTAAATATGTTATATATATGAATATGTTGCTATATATTTAAATGTTATATATT
>NC_136698.1:28853195-28868195 GCF_947650265.1 Symphodus melops | reverse complement strand
TTGTTCGATGGTTGTTTGATGGTTGTTTGATGGTTGTTTGATGGTTGTTTGATGGTTGTTTCCTGGTTGTTTCCTGGTTGTTTGATGGCTGTTTGATGGTTGTTTGATGGTTTTTTTCCTGGTTGTTTGATGGTTGTTTCCTGGTTGTTTGATGGCTGTTTGATGGTTGTTTCCTGGTTGTTTCCTGGTTGTTTCCTGGTTGTTTGATGGTTGTTTGATGGTTGTTTCCTGGTTGTTTCCTGGTTGTTTCCTGGTTGTTTGATGGCTGTTTGATGGTTGTTTCCTGGTTGTTTGATCGTTGTTTCCTGGTTGTTTGATGGTTGTTTCCTGATTGTTTTTGATGGTTGTTTGATGCTTGTTTGATGGTTGTTCGATGGTTGTTTGATGGTTGTTTGATGGTTGTTTCCTGGTTCTTTCCTGGTTGTTTGATGGTTGTTTCCTGGTTGTTTCCTGGTTGTTTGATGGTTGTTTCCTGGTATTTTGATGGTTGTTTCCTGGTTGTTTGATGGTTGTTTCCTGGTTGTTTGATGGTTGTTTCCTGGTTGTTTGATGGTTGTTTCCTGGTTGTTTGATGGCTGTTTGATGGTTGTTTCCTGGTTGTTTCCTGGTTGTTTCCTGGTTGTTTCCTGGTTGTTTCCTGGTTGTTTCCTGGTTGTTTGATGGCTGTTTGATGGTTGTTTGATGGTTTTTTTCCTGGTTGTTTGATGGTTGTTTCCTGGTTGTTTCCTGGTTGTTTGATGGCTGTTTGATGGTTGTTTCCTGGTTGTTTGATGGTTGTTTGATGGTTGTTTCCTGGTTGTTTGATGGACGTTTGATGGTTGTTTCCTGGTTGTTTGATGGCTGTTTGATGGCTGTTTGATGGTTGTTTCCTGGTTGTTTCCTGGTTGTTTCCTGGTTGTTTGATGGCTGTTTGATGGTTGTTTCCTGGTTGTTTGATGGTTGTTTCCTGGTTGTTTCCTGGTTGTTTCCTGGTTGTTTCCTGGTTGTTTGATGGCTGTTTGATGGTTGTTTCCTGGTTGTTTGATGGTTGTTTGATGGTTGTTTCCTGGTTGTTTCCTGGTTGTTTGATGGACGTTTGATGGTTGTTTGATGGTTGTTTCCTGGTTGTTTCCTGGTTGTTTCCTGGTTGTTTGATAGACGTTTGATGGTGCTCGTGTGTCTGAGCTCTGACGTTTTCCTCGGAGGGCTTTTTAATGGCCTCTCTAAGTGTTGTTTTGGAGCTGATTGTGTTGCTGAACGGCTTCATATCTGATGTTGGCAACATTAATTATGACCAAAGCCAAGAGGTTAATTGTCCATAGCAGCAAGTGCTTGACCACAGTCAGCTGAGCACGGCGCTCTGATAGAGGGATTAAAGAGGGAGTCTTCATGCTCACACACAGAGACAGGCTGGCTGCAGGACTCGGCTTGGAGCTGCAACTGTTTGTGCAGCAGCGTTTTTGTGCTCTGTATTATTGATGGCCTGTGAGTCTCTAGTTATTATTAATGAGGGTAGAAGAAGCTGTTGACTTCTCAGCGTGTGCGTTCCTTTAAGCATCCTTCTCTTTCTAACTCGAGTTCAACATGATGTCAGTTCAGAGCCGCAGACTCTATTGGTGTTGCGCTATTCAAACAATCCAAGCTATCATTTATAGTCTCCCATCATCATCAGCAGCGACTGCTGAAGTCTGGCTGCTCTGTGTGAATTTTGTCCTCCTTTGGTTTCAGGCCTACCATGGTAACTTTCACTAACACTGAGACAACAGCTTCCTCCCTCTTTGAATGCAGCTCTCAGGTTGTTCAGCGCGCACCCGCAGGAAACACACCTGATGCTTTTTAAAATGTCCCTCACACTGTTGGGCCTCATTTCCATTCACGATGATTTTTCCACTCCCCTATTTACATTTCATTTCTTTATTTTTAAACATTTGACAGGCCCTGCTCTCACCTCAGTCCATCCTCCTGTCCAGTCCATCACCCTCCAGCACGATGATCTTTGGCCAGAACTGCAGTACAGTGATGGAGTGAAAAATAACGACAACCTGCATTTCTATACTTCATTTTCTCTCCCTGCTGCAAACCCTGACCTCCCTCGTCTTCTTCCACTGACCCCACCCCCCATTCTCTCTCTCTCGCTGCCATATTTTCCTGTCAAAGGCCGATACAATTATTCCTTCAGAAATGTCATTGTACTCATGCATCAAATTAATGTTATTCAAGCTCTCACGCTGGATGCCTGCAGACTGGAGAGGCTAGATATGTTGACAGGAGTGTGCACCAAATATATTCATAAATGACTGTATATTCACTCGTTCTCTCTGCCTCACCCTCCCACACACACACACACACACACACACACACACACACTGTTTGGACTTGTCTTATATAAAGCTACTATGTTCCAGCCCATATGAAGAAACGCCCCCGCTGATCTTCTGTATTCATCCACAGTCCCGCTCCTCTCTCATGATTGAGCTTGAAAGATTCATGAGGTTGAAGCTATTAATACCATGGAAAACTCACCATGTGTCCACAGACCGCCGTTTTAAGTTCACGTCCCTTCCAGTGAGGGGGCGTGGTCAGACACAGCTCATTTACATTTAAAAGAAACAGAAACAAGCTGTTCTGAGCAGATGCTCTGGTTTAGTTTACGGTCCTTTTCAGATAAAGATTTATCGTATTCATAAATGATTTCACCATCACGATGGATGGATGGATTGATGGATGGATGATGGATGGGTGGATGGATGATGGATGGGTGATGGATGGATGGAGGGATGGATGGATGATGGATGGATGGATGGATGGATGATGGATGGATGATGGATGATGGATGGATGGGTGGATGGATGATGGATGGATGATGGATGGATGGATGGATGGATGGATGATGGATGGAGGATGGATGGATGATGGATGGATGATGGATGGATGATGGATGGGTGGATGGATGGATGGATGGATGGATGGATGATGGATGGAGGATGGATGGATGGATGATGGATGGATGATGGATGATGGATGGATGGATGGATGGATGGGTGGATGGATGATGGATGGGTGGATGGATGATGGATGGGTGGATGGATGATGGATGATGGATGGGTGGATGGATGATGGATGGGTGGATGGATGATGGATGGATGGATGATGGATGGGTGGATGGATGATGGATGGATGGATGATGGATGGGTGGATGGATGATGGATGGATGATGGATGATGGATGGATGGGTGGATGGATGATGGATGGATGATGGATGATGGATGGATGGGTGGATGGATGGATGGATGGATGGATGGATGATGGATGGATGGGTGGATGGATGATGGATGGATGATGGATGATGGATGGATGGGTGGATGGATGGATGGATGAATGGATGGATGATGGATGGATGATGGATGATGGATGGATGGATGGATGGATGATGGATGGGTGGATGGATGATGGATGGGTGGATGGATGATGGATGGGTGGATGGATGATGGATGGATGGATGATGGATGGGTGGATGGATGATGGATGGGTGGATGGATGATGGATGGGTGGATGGATGATGGATGGATGGATGATGGATGGGTGGATGGATGATGGATGGAGGGATGGATGGATGATGGATGGATGGGTGGATGGATGATGGATGGATGATGGATGATGGATGGATGGGTGGATGGATGGATGGATGAATGGATGGATGTATTTGTTTTCTCTTCATGTTTTGTATCACCACAGAAATAGAGACAGGATGCTAAGAATAGCCTCTAACTCACCAATCAGATGAGCTACTTTAAAAACAGCTATTTTTATTTCTGAGTTCAACATTCACACAAGAACGATCAAAGGAGGAAGAAGAGAGAGAGCCGACAAAACAGGCCGTCACAGTCTGACTCTGAGTGTACCATGCCTCGCTGTGATTGGTCTCTGGTGTCTGATTCAGTGTACCATGCCTCGCTGTGATTGGTCTCTGGTGTCTGATTCAGTGTACCATGCCTCGCTGTGATTGGTCTCTGGTTTCTGATTCAGTGTACCATGCCTCGCTGTGATTGGTCTCTGGTGTCTGATTCAGTGTACCATGCCTCGCTGTGATTGGTCTCTGGTTTCTGATTCAGTGTACCATGCCTCGCTGTGATTGGTCTCTGGTTTCTGATTCAGTGTACCATGCCTCGCTGTGATTGGTCTCTGGTTTCTGATTCAGTGTACCATGCCTCGCTGTGATTGGTCTCTGGTTTCTGATTCAGTGTACCATGCCTCGCTGTGATTGGTGGAGAGAACTTAAGTTTGATTAGGATATATCTTCTTTAAAAGAGAGCTCAGCATAAAGACAGTCAAAGCTACAGGGAAACAGAAAAAGAAACATATTAGGAACCAATGAATCTGCAGAAGATGTTTTAAAGTAAGCCCTTAAAGCTCGAACATGGTGTTTCCTGAGATAGCAGAAGAAATGAATCTCCTGAGAAGACATGATCCTCTCTGTGAGTTCGTCCTGCTGCAGAGACATGATGTGTAGAAGGTTTCCAGCAGCTCAATGCTCCTGTGTCCCGGTTGCTCACTAACTTCACCTGCTGTTTGTGTTGGTGAGTATGAAGACGACTTAGCCCAAAACAATCAGCTTAAAGATCATTAAACACATTTTGAGCTGAGGAGATCTGCAGAATATTTCTGTGTGACCTCTGCAGATGTTAGTGGTCATCATGTTTCAGGGCCCCTCGTGCTGATATGTGTTTTATTTCTGACTGACGTCTCCTACAATAAAGACAAACAGGAGAGGGAGGAGTCCTTCAAAGAACACAGCTTGGTACCTGTGCTCTGACCTCCACGCTCATCACCATGCTCAGGTGAACTTCCCTCCCACAGCAGATAACAAAGAGAGCTATTCCAAGATAACGTCTGTGCTGACAGCTCAGCTTCCACCCTTCTTTCAGCTCGTCTCCAGCAGCCTCACCTGAAGGCTCATCCAGAGCACAGGAAATGATGTTTATCTCTGAGAGAGGTCAAAGATCCTTCTTTGGATGACCATCTCTTTAAAGTTTCATTTCTCACTCAGACGTTTTAATGGTTTCATGAATTTGAACAATGCTCAAAGAAAAGTGGATGCAGGTGTGTCACAAAGTCTGAATACAAAGAAAACTTTCTCCGACAGAGCCGTGAACAAAAACCCACTCGGGTACTAAAACCACGGAAACAAGGGTTGTTTAGACTTGAATCAGTGACTTGGTCATCGTGAGGGATGACCACTGAGCAGCTCTTTTCATGCTCACACTCATTAATGCTGATGTACACACACAAGCATTATACACACGTTAAGGCGAGGCGCCCTGCCACTGTTTCTGGACCAATGGCAAGGAAGGAAGTCAATCATTCAGGATCTTTCACAATAAAAGCTGAAACACACAAAGATCCTTTCCAAGGTCCACACAGCCAGCTGTGATCGTGAGGAGGAGCCTGTGTGTCTCTGCTGCACACACTGTGTCCTCCTACGCAGCATTAATAATGTGCCTCCATGGCCTCCGTACTTCTCTGTCTGACATGAAATCTCTGCTGACATTTAGCGGTTCAAAGGTTCTCTGCGTAATTGATCAGACTGCAGTTTGATCTGCTCGTCTGACATTCAGTGGACAGAAAAACGTGTTTTTATTCTGCTCTCAGAAAGCAGGACTGGGAGCGCTTCTTCTACTTGAGCATGGTGAGATTTCATTGGCTCAGCACACATGGTGACACATGTATTCACAGAAACCCTTCAAATGTGTGCACAGTCACTTCTTCTCTCCTTCCTCTGCAGCAGGAAGTTCTCTCACCTTCTTTTTAAAGGTCTTCATTGTTGCTGTCCGCCCGTACGCTTAATGAAGAGCTTATTCACTATTCGCTGACACGATGAAGTCCAAGACATTTACAGAACTCCTCAAATGTTAAATGTCTGAAGAATGGGGTCTAAAAGTTCGATGCAGTCCTCCGTGTAGGGTTCTTTGATGTTGATGACAAAAGACGACCATCTTGACCTCGTTACGTACGATTCTGTCATCTTAACATTCAAAACGAGACTCTCAGCGTCCAGGAAGCTTCAGCTGTGTCTTAAGCAGCTTCTTATTCATCCACAGACCTATCAATGCGTGGAAGCTGGCGTGGAAGCTGGCGTGGAAGCTGGCGTGGAAGCTGGCGTGGAAGCTGGCGTGGAAGCTGGCGTGCTCACTGCGTGTTGCTCTAAGTAGGAGTGGAGTGGTCTCTGAAGTGGATTTCCTTGAGCTCCAGAGAGATCCTTCACAGACATTTCCGAATGTCCGTGAAGCGTCTCTGTTGCTGCCAGCTGGCAGAGCACAGAAGTTAAAACATGTTTATCTTGGGCGCTCCACGATGTCAAAGCGCTGCATCCAACAGAAGAGAAGATGTCTAGTTTAAAGACAGCTGACAGTTTGGGCGTAGCAGGTGGCGTGTTCGTGAAGCGCTTGTTTTAGAGCAGATCTCATGATGCCACGCCCTCTTTTTCTTCACTGCTCGTCTTCTCCTCAGCAGCAGAACGATGGACACGTACAATCCTACCGTGCATCATCGTCTCAGTCACCGAGAAATGTGCCATTGTTCTCTTTATTTTTTTAAGTCACAGTGAGCGCCGCGTCCTACCTGATGGTCCTGAACAGTGAACTCTGAAATGTTCGAGACAATCAGCCAGTTATTAGCGTGGACTCTGATTCGTTCACAGCACGTGCGTCCTCTGTGTTTAAGGTTACTGAAACACTCAAATAATCGGCCTTGTTTTATGCCGTCATCGGCTGAAATATGGATCCTTGAGTACTCTCTGCATGGACTCTGTCTTTGCTGGACTCAGTCACCTCCCTGCATCAAGACGCTCTCAGCGCTTACACACACTGGAGGTGAGGATGTGGTTAACGCACACACAGAGAAACACGCACACACACACACACATGGTTAAGAAGTGAAAGACCCTTTAAAGGTGTCAACAGCACCACCACTTGGTCCTGTCTAAACAAAGACCAGGAGCAGGTTACTGTCTGAAGCTCCCTGTCGTCTCCTCCTCTTCAAAGTGTAACACTGATGATGAATCTTCAGTGTTTAGCCAGCTCTGCATGTGGTGGACACTGTAGCTTCAGTGTTTAGCCAGCTCTGCATGTGATGGACACTGTAGCTTCAGTGTTTAGCCAGCTCTGCATGTGGTGGACACTGTAGCTTCAGTGTTTAGCCAGCTCTGCATGTAGAGACACTGTAGCTTCAGTGTTTAGCCAGCTCTGCATGTGGTGGACACTGTAGCTTCAGTGTTTAGCCAGCTCTGCATGTGGTGGACACTGTAGCTTCAGTGTTTAGCCAGCTCTGCATGTGGTGGACACTGTAGCTTCAGTGTTTAGGCAGCTCTGCATGTGGTAGACACTGTAGCTTCAGTGTTTAGCCAGCTCTGCATGTGGTGGACACTGTAGCTTCAGTGTTTAGCCAGCTCTGCATGTGGTGGACACTGTAGCTTCAGTGTTTAGCCAGCTCTGCATGTAGAGACACTGTAGCTTCAGTGTTTAGCCAGCTCTGC
The DNA here is from genome assembly GCF_947650265.1 of Symphodus melops. Lineage (NCBI taxonomy): Eukaryota > Metazoa > Chordata > Actinopteri > Labriformes > Labridae > Symphodus > Symphodus melops. The sequence continues at coordinate 28,860,685 of NC_136698.1, read as the reverse complement.
ATGGGTCTGTAAAGCTTTCTGCGTTCTAACCTCTCTCCATGTTTCATCTCCAACATTGATCCTAGTTTGAGCAGCTTTCTGCTGCTGGAGCTTATTAGAAACATGCAGAGGCTTTTTAGCTCGGGTACAATCACTTCTATCTGAAGCAGTTCCACTGCCCGCTTCCATCGCTGCAACACCTGTTCACCTGATAACTGCTCTCATATCTGGCAAACCCAGGGGCGTCCAAAACGGCCTTCAAAGCCCCGCCTACCTTCTCTGGTCCAATCAGATCCAGAGCATTCAGGAGTGTGTGTGTGTGTGTGTGTGTGTGTGTGTGTGTGTGTGTGTGTGTGTGTGTGTGTGTGTGTGTGTGTGTGTGTGTGTGTGTGTGTGTGTGTGTGTGTGTGTGTGTGTGTTCAGTGACACACTGCACCTGTTTGTCCCTCCATTCATTTCTGTGCCAGCAGACAAGTGGAGCTCCGCTCTGCTCCCCAGAGACCGAGCTGCTGCCGGGACCAGTTAGAGACACACACACACACACACACACACACACACACACACACACACATAGACGCACACGCACATGCACACACAGAGACACACAGTTTGCTTAGGATTTATAAAGGGGTAAATTAAAGGGATGTTTTTGTTGTAGACCTGATTAACGCAACATAACAACAAAAATATCCCTTTAATTTAGTTTAAATAAGGCGAATGGAGACACACACACATAGACACACACACATAGACACACACACATAGACACACACACACACAGTTTGTTTAGTTTGAATGGAGACATTTGAGGAAGTGTTGGATAAGCATACGCTTCAACACTTATTTAAAGCTAGCCGATGCTTTTGAGACTCCGGCCGGAGATAGTGTGGCTTTGAGCGTGGACACAGGTGCGACCCTAACCCTAACTGCCTGCATCAGGTTAAACACATCCTGGAGCTTTTATCTGAACACCTTCAATCAGAGTTGAAGTACAATACAAGCAAGGACCTAGAAGAGAGAAAACTGCAGCTTCCAGACAGAAGGACACAGGTCCCTCCACTCGCTCTGCTCATGTAAGCTGGGCTGTTACAGCTGGACTTTTTCTATCACACAGTGAAGCTGCAGCCAAAAGCCTTCATTATTTAGATGGATTTACAGTTTCCGTTGGTGGTGTTGTGAAGATGCAGACTCTCTCTCTCCCTGAAGTCTCTCTCTCGTTTTACCTTTCATCCCACTCATCACTTTCTCCGCCTCCTGCTGCTCAAGTCTGACAGCAGACCGGCAAACATATTACAATTAGCATAATGCGCTTTGGTGGATCCCAAACCGCTCACTCGTGAAGTTCAATCAGTCGGCTTTAATTATAACTTTCTCAGAAACATCTCTAATCTGGCCAACAGTTTGATCTCGCAGGGTTTGTGGCAGCTCGTTTAAAAATGTGCTTTTTTCAAATCTGACTCTCTCCTCTCTCTCCCTCCAGATATTGATGACTGCCAGTCTAATCCATGCCAGAATGGAGGAACCTGCATCGACGAGATCAACTCCTTCGTCTGTCTCTGTCTGCCCAGCTACGGAGGAGCGACCTGTGAGAGAGGTAACTCTGAGGGGTATGATGATTGGAGGAGGAGAAAAGAAGGGAAGGGGAGTCAGAGATGGACAGGTGAGGAGGAATGGTGGAAGAGTCTACCTGTAGGTGAAGTGAAGGTGCAACACCTCAGAGGAGGAAAAGGAAGAGATACTAAAGGACATGATTAGTGATCAGGGCCCATGTCCATCCCTGTAACGTACGTAAGCCTGTGTGGACACCAGAACTCGTTCATGGTGTGAAAGATGTGCTCGCTGTGACCGTGTATGTGATGCTCTGTGGATGGAAGCATGAAGACGTTCGTGAGAGCGTTTCTCTATTTAAAGCCTAACCCTGTTCGAGACTTCTGTGCACAGGGTGTCTTCTCTCCAGTATGACAGGGAGCTGTGTGTGGATAGTGTGAGTGTCAGGGTAGTGTGAGTAGTAGTTAGGGTTAGGTAGTGAGTGTTTTGGCTTCTTTTGACAATCTAAACAGACACATCACTGTAAAGATGCTCAACATTTCAAGTTTCACTTCTCTGGGAAGAATCCTCCAACAGACCCGGACCAAAGACCCTCACACTGGGTTAGGGTTACTGGGTTAAATCCTTGCACTCCACGTCTGACACAGCAACATGGCGACCGCACTCAGCGCTCTATTACAATCTGCCATTCACTATTCAAGGCCTATAACAGCCAATGAGAGCCTGAGTTGACATCTCGACAGCCAACCAGTAGCTTGTGACTGTAATGAGAATCTGCTGCTTCCATCAAAACCTCCTGTTGGGGGGCGACTTGGACTTGGGTTGGGAACCGGAGGGTCGCTGGACCATGTCCAGAAATTGGACTGTAAGCTGGAGAGGAGCCTCAGCACTGCCAAGGTGCCCTTAAGCAATGCACTGACTCCTCTCACCAGCTCAGGAGTGCTCAGTCTGTGTGTGTGTTTCAGTGTGTTTCAGTCTGTGTGTGTAGATAGATAGATAGATAGATAGATAGATAGATAGATAGATAGATAGATAGATAGATAGATAGATAGATAGATAGATAGATAGATAGATAGATATAGGCAGGAAGGGACAGAGTTGTCTGTACTTCCTGAGAAGGCTGGGGTCCTTCAACATCTGCAAAAAGCTGCTGCAGATGTTCTACCAGTCTGTGGTGTCCAGCGTCCTCTTCTACGCCGTGGTGTGCTGGGGAGGAAGCTGCAAGAAGAGGGACGCAGCACGCCTGGACAGACTGGTGAGGAGGGCCGGCTCTGTGGGGGGTACAGAGCTGGACTCACTGGTGACAGTGGTAGAGAGGAGGTCTCTGGACAAAATGCTCTCCATCATGGACAACACACACCACCCTCTGCACAGCACCTTCACCGGGCAGAGGAGCATGTTCAGTGACAGACTGCTGTCACAGTCGTGCTCCACGGACAGACTCAAGAACTCTTTTGTCCCCCTATAGGCCATAAGACTGTACAACACTTCACTGTCACGACAGGGAAGAAGCACACGGTGAACCCTGGACTCTTTTTTCACTTTTTTCTCATTCCTCATCTGCACTGCTGACCTCAGAGTCAGCCTCCAGTTGGACACTTTAATGCATATTGATAGTCACCTTACTGAGCACTGGTCACTTTAATGATAATCACCCTAATCATGTCTGGTTTCATCCTACTGTTGTGTTATGCTACATCTGTAATGGTTGACATGATCACCCTAACTAGGTCAAGTTTCACTCTATTGTCTTCAACACTTAATGCTAATCTGCTCCTCAATAGTTGGGTACTTTAATGATAATCACCCGAATCACTCCTGGTTTCACCTTATTGTTTTGGACACTTAATGCTAATCACTGCTCCTTTATGTTGCTGAGCACTTTAATGGCCCAGTCTGCATCCCTAACTGCAGGTAGTGTCCATGTTAGGCGACCAGTCCAGTTTGTCATCCAGCTGCAGCCCCAGGTACCCGTAGGTCCTGACCACCTCCACGTCGACCCCCCCGATGGAAACAGGTTCTAGATGTGGTTTCTTCCTTTGGAAGTCCACCACCATCTCCTTGGTCTTGGAGGTGTTTAGCTGCAGATGGTTGTCACTGCACCACGTCACAAAGTCCTCGATCAGGCTCCTGTACTCCTCCTCCTGTCCATCCCTGACACAAGCAACTATCGCAGTGTCGTCCGAGTATTTCTGCATGTGGCAGAGCTCAGAGTTATACTGGAAGTCAGAGGTGTACAGGGTGAACAGGACAGGGGAGAGCACGGTGCCCTGTGGTGCTCCGGTGCTGCTGACCACAGTGTCAGATGTGCAGTCCTTCAGTCTGACGTACTGTGGTCTCTCTGTGAGGTAGTCCGTGATCCACCTCACCAGGTGCGAGTCCACCCTCATCTCGGTCAGCTTGTCTCTCAGTAGGGGGGGATGGATGGTGTCGAAAGCGCTTGAGAAATCAAAGAACATGATTCTCATCACGCTGCTCCCTTTGTCCAGATGAGAGTAAGCCCTGTGTAGAAGATAGAGGATGGCATCGTCCACGCCCACCTTTGCCTGGTATGCAAACTGCAGGGGATCCTGTGCGTGTTGGACCTGGGGTCTGAGGTGTTGGAGCAGCAGCCGTTCAAAGGTCTTCATAACGTGGGATGTCAGAGCGATAGGTCTGAAGTCGCCTGGCTCACTGCGGTTTTTCTTCTTGGGGACCGGGGTGAGGCACGAGGTCTTCCAGAGCACAGGAACCTTCCCGAGCCGCAGGCTCATGTTGAAGATGTGCTGAAGTGGCTCCCCCAGCTCAGCAGAGCAGGCCTTTAGCATCCTGGGACACACCTTGTCTGGGCCTGCTGCCTTCCTGGGGCGGAGTCTCTTCAGCTCCTTGCTCACCTGGTCTCTGGTGATGGTGGGGGGGAGGGGGGATGGATTTTCACTGGAGGTTGTATCTGTTCTGGTGGAGGTGTTGGGGGGGAGTGAGAGGGGGGGAGGGGGTGTGTAGAGGGGTGCTGGGGGGACAGGCACTGGCTGCAGCGACGGGGCCGTCGAACCTGTTAAAAAACAAGTTGAGCTGGTTTGCTCTCTCAGGGTCCCCGTCTTCTGCGTTGTTGTTTTTCTTCTTACAGCCTGTTACAGTACATGAAAACATGGCCGCCCTATCAATACATCAGTGATTGGGTCATTCTCTAAATGCTGTGCAGCCAAACTCCTGTTCATTTCCCTCTGCTTGGAAATTCTTCTGAACGTTGTTTATTATTATTATTTATGTATTTTGTGAAATGGCGACTGGTGCATCGACGAAGAAGACAAATGTCTTAAATCCTTTGTATAAGCTGCGTTTATATGACACATGATTTAACCAAGCAGTAACCTCTGCTGTAACATGAAGCTGATGCATTAGTGTAAAGTCCTGTAGTACCTGGAGTGTCCACTAGAGGCTGGCTGCAGTACCTGGAGTGTCCACTAGAGGCTGGCTGCAGTACCTGGAGTGTCCACTAGAGGCTGGCTGCAGTACCTGGAGTGTCCACTAGAGGCTGGCTGCAGTACCTGGAGTGTCCACTAGAGGCTGGCTGCAGTATCTGGAGTGTCCACTAGAGGCTGGCTGCAGTTCCTGGAGTGTCCACTAGAGGCTGGCTGCAGCAGCACAGGAAGTCACATACACACCCATTCAAACAGCCTGTTTTTACAGCAGACATGAACATGTTTACAGCCTGCTTCAAAAAACCAAATAGGTGTGATTAGCTCATGTCTCCATCCACACACACTGTACGGGGGAATGTTTTGATGACTCAGCAGTTTTGATTGGATGAAGGAAAAGAGTTATTCACAATAAGGCTGAGACAGCATTTCCAGCACAGAGACCCCTGCAGGGACACACTGGGGGACTCCAGCGCCCCCTGCAGGAACACACTGGGGGACTCCAGCGCCCCCTGCAGGGACACACGGGGGACTCCAGCGCCCCCTGCAGGGACACACGGGGGACTCCAGCGCCCCCTGCAGGAACACACGGGGGAGCATTATTAAATTAAACAACAGAATAATGAAATACATGAATGTTTGGCGTTGCCTCTCCTGCCACTAAGAGTAAAAGTGAGTTTTCTAAACTGTACATTTCTTATATCTCATTACTAAAAAGATTTTGAACAAAGACGAAGTTCGGGACTGAAAAGGAGAGTTCGAGATCTTAGCAAAGGACGCTTTTCTTCAGGGGTCGAGTGAGAGAACAAGAACGGACGTTTCTCGACTGCTTTGAGTTCCATCAAATCAGCTGACCTTTGGCCTAGAGTGTGAGAAGAGGGCAGACGTTCAATAACTGTCTTTTTATATGTCTGGCTCTGCTTTTTACTGCTCTGCTCAGAGAGATCTGGGAGTTTGTGGGCTGAGTAATCAATACACAGAGGAATGAAAAAGCAGGACATTTCCAAAGGGCTTTGAACTGCTGTAACTTTCAGACAGAAAAAAATCCCGTTTGCATAGTAAAAGTTTAAAGGACCAATCAGTGAGCTGTGTAGAGACATGAAATGATAACATGATCAGACATGAAGGAAACATGTCATGTTGAAATGCTGGCTTTTCTCACAACAATGCAGCAGCCTCCTCTCTAGAGTGGATGCTCACACAGGTCAGCATGCAGAGACACTGTAGCTTCAGTGTTTAGCCAGCTCTGCATGTGGTGGACACTGTAGCTTCAGTGTTTAGCCAGCTCTGCATGTGGTGGACACTGTAGCTTCAGTGTTTAGCCAGCTCTGCATGTAGAGACACTGTAGCTTCAGTGTTTAGCCAGCTCTGCATGTGGTGGACACTGTAGCTTCAGTGTTTAGCCAGCTCTGCATGTAGAGACACTGTAGCTTCAGTGTTTAGCCAGCTCTGCATGTGGTGGACACTGTAGCTTCAGTGTTTAGCCAGCTCTGCATGGGTCTGTAAAGCTTTCTGCGTTCTAACCTCTCTCCATGTTTCATCTCCAACATTGATCCTAGTTTGAGCAGCTTTCTGCTGCTGGAGCTTATTAGAAACATGCAGAGGCTTTTTAGCTCGGGTACAATCACTTCTATCTGAAGCAGTTCCACTGCCCGCTTCCATCGCTGCAACACCTGTTCACCTGATAACTGCTCTCATATCTGGCAAACCCAGGGGCGTCCAAAACGGCCTTCAAAGCCCCGCCTACCTTCTCTGGTCCAATCAAATCCAGAGCATTCAGGTGTGTGTGTGTGTGTGTGTCTGTGTGTGTGTGTGTGTGTGTGTGTGTCTGTGTGTGTGTGTGTGTGTGTGTGTGTCTATGTGTGTGTGTGTGTGTGTGTGTGTGTGTGTGTGTGTGTGTGTGTGTGTGTGTGTGTGTGTGTGTGTGTGTGTGTGTGTGTGTGTGTGTGTGTGTGTGTGTGTGTGTGTGTGTGTGTGTGTGTGTGTGTGAGAACCCCTGAAGGTGGGTTAGGGTTAGGGTTAGACTCTGAGACAGACAGAGACATGTGGTCATCACTCCACTCTGGAGTTCAGTCACAGTTCATTGAACAGCGTAGCATCACTTCCCTGGTGAGTCGTGACTCAGCGTCTGTGTTCACAGGTTCAGAATAAGGTCAGCCACATCACATGCTTCTCTGCTCCATGTCTGACAAACCCGCTGCTGTGTGAACAGTGACTCAGCAGAAAGCTGGCGTGTTTGTGCCCCTCACCTTTAACTCCAACACACGATGTGAATCAGCTGCTTTATATGGGCCTGGTGTAATCTGTTTTACATGCTGTTGTGAGCATGTGACACTGACTTCAGGATGTTATTGGATGTTTTTAGCCTCCTGTAAATAAAGTGCTGTGTCATCAGCATCACCCTGCAGAGACGCCTCTCTGAGCTGATTACACAGATTAACCCTTCTGACAGAGCCGATCATCAACACTGCACTCATAGCACCCATGAATAATCTGAGGACAGAACCATGAATAATCTGAGGACAGAACCATGAATAATCTGAGGACAGAACCATGAATAATCTG
>NC_136698.1:28831756-28852995 GCF_947650265.1 Symphodus melops | reverse complement strand
GGCCCCTCTCAAACAGCACACTGAGCTGTCAGCTGTAGAGTGAGGAGGGAGAGTCAGCATGAACAGAGATTAAATCTCTATATCTATATCTATATATAGAATCTCTATAACTCAGTGAACAGTTTCCTGCTGTCTGACACTGAGAAGAACTCCCTTCAATAAACCTGAGCCTGACAGCGGGGGGGGGGGGGGGGGGGAGGTCCTGGGTCCTGGGTCCTGTACCTGGGAGGTCTAAAATAAAGGTAGTAAATAACAACAGACTGCGATCAGGGTTCAGAGGTCATGACAGGTCACTGGAGAGAAGCAGCCTTAGTGTCACTTTAGTGTTTATGACCTTCACTTTCTTCATCTTAAAGTTGTAATGGAAGCTACTTCATCTCAGTTTGTCATATGACTGAAGTGGATTTAAGTTCTGTTTCATGTTTTAAACCTCATTTCATATGTAAAGGAGAGATAAGTCTGCTGTGAGTGAACCAGTGAAATCCATCGAGGCTTAGCCCCAAGAGGAAATATTTAACACCTAATGTGAGGATTTGTGTTTTAATGAAACAAACTCACTTTTAAAATGATGCTTTAATAAGTCTGTCAGCTGGAAGATTTACTTTCTGTAGAAGGTCACATATTACCCAGAATCCTCTGTTTCCCCCCCAGTGATGACAAAAGTCCATCCTCTCCGTCACTTTTCAGAAAATGTCTGCTCAAACCGTTATGGTGTGAAATCTGTCATCCTAGAAGGAAACAGTGTCAGGCACCAGCAGAACATATGAGTATGACTGATTGCACCTGTACAGGCATCACTCACTGTAGACTACATCCTAGATCACTGACGGCCACATATGGACCAGAGAGCCGAGTCCCACTGTTGATCCGTTCTGACCACATTCAACTCCAGGTTTTTATTAAAGTAAGAGAGTTTGTGGTGAACAAACATCGAGAGTTCTACAGTGCTGAACTGTCTTCTGTCTCGTGTCCACAGTTAAAAAGACGTTGGTCAAAGTTTGGGGAGGACAATTTGGAAAATGGGGAAAAAGCTTCTTAACAAAGTCTCTAGTCTGGAAGAATGGAAAAAGGGGGGAGTTGGTTAATTGGTATCTGGATGAAAGTCAACTGGAAGTCCACATCCTGACATGATGTAAAGCTCAGTGGGAGCGTGGTGCAGTGAGACCAGTTGATGGTGTAATCAGAGTTTTGGGAGACAGTGATAATGAGGTGATATAGAGTCATATAGAGGATGATGTCGTCTGCATATCGAGTGATCTTCTGTGCTTACTGTGAAGGATGTTTTTTGGCAGATGGCTGTGGCATGTGATTGGAAGAGTGGGCATCCTTGCCTTGTACTCGTATTGGTTGTGACGTGGCTCACCAGTGAACCCCTTTGTGAGCCAGGTGCCCCTGCAGTGCATTATTATTCTCCCTGTTCTCTCCTCCTATTTCACCTCCATGCAGAACACACACAGGCTGAACGCCAGGCCGCTAACGGACCCAGGACAGACCGTCCTGTTTTTGCGTGTTCTTCTGGTTTACGTCACAGAGAGTTTGTTGTGGGCTGTGAAGAGACGAGCGCAGCTCTGGAGAAGCAGCAGAGACACGTAACCAGAGAAAATGAAATGTCCAGTTTAAAATGTGATGTTGGTGAGAAGAAGGAAACAGGACGACATCATGTCAATGTGTAAATTCTTTAGAACAGACGCTGTGAATGTTCACAGTTTAATCAGGACGTTTCTTTAAACTATTATTGAAACAAGATACAAAATAAAATCATCCCATTGTCCCTCCCTATGTCTCCTCCTACCTGCAGCCTGCAGTGTGTCTCACTGTGTCTCCTCCTACCTGCAGCCTGCAGTGTGTCTCACTGTGTCTCCTCCTACCTGCAGCCTGCAGTGTGTCTCACTGTGTCTCCTCCTACCTGCAGCCTGCAGTGTGTCTCACTGTGTCTCCTCCTACCTGCAGCCTGCAGTGTGTCTCACTGTGTCTCCTCCTACCTGCAGCCTGCAGTGTGTCTCACTGTGTCTCCTCCTACCTGCAGCCTGCAGTGTGTCTCACTGTGTCTCCTCCTACCTGCAGCCTGCAGTGTGTCTCACTGTGTCTCCTCCTACCTGCAGTGTGTCTCACTGTGTCTCCTCCTACCTGCAGCCTGCAGTGTGTCTCACTGTGTCTCCTACCTGCAGCCTGCAGTGTGTCTCACTGTGTCTCCTCCTACCTGCAGCCTGCAGTGTGTCTCACTGTGTCTCCTCCTACCTGCAGCCTGCAGTGTGTCTCACTGTGTCTCCTCCTACCTGCAGCCTGCAGTGTGTCTCACTGTGTCTCCTCCTACCTGCAGCCTGCAGTGTGTCTCACTGTGTCTCCTCCTACCTGCAGCCTGCAGTGTGTCTCACTGTGTCTCCTCCTACCTGCAGCCTGCAGTGTGTCTCACTGTGTCTCCTCCTACCTGCAGCCTGCAGTGTGTCTCACTGTGTCTCCTCCTACCTGCAGCCTGCAGTGTGTCTCACTGTGTCTCCTCCTACCTGCAGCCTGCAGTGTGTCTCACTGTGTGTACTAACTTACCTTCTTTACATTTTCTCCTCCAGTATTTGACACTCTGAGGCAGAAACACCTCCTTTTACATATTCATTAAGGCTAACGTGCTAAAGGAACAGTACGTGTTGTTTAGCTCATATAAAGACTCAGTCCTCTCTGCACGCTGTTAGAAAGCACATGTTGATCATAAGCTGTTATAATTCAGCTTCACTGGAGGAGGCAGCGTTGCTGTGAAGACATTCATTGTGTTTGGTGAAATAGCGTCAGTGCACTTGAAGGCATTGTTCCTCAACAACAAAGTGAATGAAGGAGCTTCAGAGGATGAAAGAAACGGACACTCTGAATGCAGTTTGAAGGTTTCAACGTCCTCTTTTCATGTTAGAGTGCAGACAAGCTTTCATAATGGACTCCTCTCCTCGGCATCTCTCTGCATACTAAGCAGAGCCCCATACGGCCCAATTTACACCACCCAATTTACTGGTGTCGCTTCAGATTTGTGGGAGGAAAATGCTGAGGTCTTTTCCTGATTCAGACACTGCAGGGGGGGAGGGGGAGAACTGGTGCTGGCTTTGCTGACAGATTGAGCCTGAACCACATCAACACATACATCCATTTCAAAAGTTAAGAAAAACACACATTTTGACATTACAAGCGAGGCACGTCACACTGCTAACCTTCAGACAGATGAAGCAGCAGAGCAGGATGCTGACAGGACTGTCACACGGCTTCAGTGCAGTGGAAGCTATTTTTAAGGATTGTTGTCATTTGAATAGATTATAACGCCCCGGCCTGAGCTTCATCACCAGTTGGTCTCAGCTGTGGGTTTAAAGTTAAATCCAAGATGAATAGAAAGAGACAGAGAGGACATTCACAAAAGGAATTATAGAAGGAGAATAGAAGGAGAGGAGGGACAGAGGAGGGACAGAGGAGGGACAGAGGGGGGACAGAGGAGGGACAGAGGGGGGACAGAGGAGGGACAGAGGAGGGACAGAGGGGGGACAGAGGAGGGACAGAGGAGGGACAGAGGAGGGACAGAGGGGGGACAGAGGAGGGACAGAATACAAAAAGAACTTCTGTTTGAAGTCCTCCTTCTCTGTTCCAACAGTTAAAGAAACATTCTCCTTAATCACTGTCGTTTTGTCCTTGTGGTCACAGACACGGAGGGATGCGAGCACACGTGGAGGAAGTATCACGGTCACTGCTACAGGTACTTCAGCCGGAGACACACCTGGGAGGACGCCGAGAAGGGACTGCAGGGAGCACAGTGGACACCTCGCCAGCATCCACAACGTGCCGAGCAGAACTTCATCAGAGGTGAACCCTCCTCTACACGGGGGGGGGGGGGGGGGGGGGGGACTGCAGTACCCGTTTTATTCACTAGGGGTCAGAGTTACAGACTGCTCCTTTAAAATACTTTTGTCTCTCTGTGACGTTCATCACTGACTTGTTATTCGTCCCTACCGAGCAGCGAGTCTGCCTGGCGTCGCTCTTCAACACGATACAGTTAGTGTTTGATTATCCTGGAGATCAGGAAGATCAATGGACCTGCTAATGATGTTAGTTACACCATCACTGAAAGCACATAAAGAAGAATATCCCTCATGTGATGTTTCACACATAAAAGCAAACAGAAATCTGATCCCAGCCTCCAAACTGCATTCTTCATGTTTCAGCTGAATGATCCAGTTTCCTGCTGCTGTTAAATCAGAGTCACACCTGAAGAACAATAATAATAACAATCAGCACTTTAATAGTTTAAAGGACCCCTAGTGTTTAAAATGGGTACTGCCACCCAAAGTTCAATTATAGCGTCCACTGGGGCCAAAATCCATGAGGGGGCGCTCCAAGCAGTGCTCAGCAGGGCAATGAGAGGCTGTCAGAGGGGTTTCCCTTAGGGGGGGTTCCTACTGTCATTGCAAAATTTACTCATGATGGGTTTCTTCTTTAGTTACAATTTTGTCAGCCCTCGGGGGCCCCCCTGCTGGTCCGGCGCCCCCAACAGTTGCCTGCCTTGTTGACAAGCAGCACCTCTGAACACATGACTCTTCTTTTAGTTTCATGTGTGTCGAAGCTACTTCTCCGACCTTTTACTGGCAACGAACCTTCTGGTACTTTCAAATTTAAGACGAGAGGTCTTTGCACGCTGAGACCTGTAATCTAGTTTCGCTGGGTTCTATGAAAGGATCCTGTGTGTTTGAGGTCGACACATAAAACGGACATGAGACAACATGTCAACGTGACCTGAAGAACTAAAGAGGATAAAACTACGACAAGCCAAGACAGCCATCTCTTCTTCAGACAGCCATCTCTTCTTCAGACAGCCATCTCTTCTTCAGACAGCCGTCTCTTCTTCAGACAGCCGTCTCTTCTTCAGACAGCCGTCTCTTCTTCAGACAGCCGTCTCTTCTTCAGACAGCGGCGATGCTTCATTTAAGTTCATTTAAGTCACTTTTTAAAATTCCTTTTAAATAATTGCTTTTCTTTGAAATTCTTTGAAAAGCATGTTATGTCTTAAAGTGGTTGTCTTTGTTTTTGCTGTCCTCGTAAAACACTATTTGTAACATGTTGTTTTTAATAAAGGGTTAATATTATTATCACAGTAAAGCACTAATGAGCGTTTTCATGAAGCAGCTTCCTGAACAGCTGGTCGCTGAGCTGTACTTCCTCTCTCTCAGGTCTGAGCCATGACAACACCTGGATCGGCTTGAACGATCGCACCGTGGAGGACGACTTCCAGTGGACCGACAAGAGGGAGCTGGTGAGCGCCAGCCGAGAACGCCACAGTGACCGTTAACAACGTGAACTTTGAATCAATGAATTAAAAAACACACACAGGATATCGAGAAAGACAAGAACTACAAACTGAAACAGAAAGGGTGTGTGTGTGTGTGTCTGTGTGTGTGTGTGTGTGTGTGTGTGTGTGTGTGTGTGTGTGTGTCTGTGTGTGTGTGTGTGTGTGTGTGTGTGTGTCTGTGTGTGTGTCTGTGTGTGTGTGTGTGTGTGTGTGTGTGTGTGTGTGTGTGTGTGTGTGTGTGTGTGTCTGTGTGTGTGTGTGTGTGTGTGTGTGTGTGTCTGTGTGTGTGTGTGTGTGTGTCTGTGTGTGTGTGTGTGTGTGTGTGTGTGTGTGTCTGTGTGTGTGTCTGTGTGTGTGTGTGTGTCTGTGTGTGTGTGTGTGTCTGTGTGTGTGTGTGTCTGTGTGTGTGTGTGTGTGTGTGTGTGTGTGTCTGTGTGTGTGTGTGTGTGTGTGTGTGTGTGTGTGTGTCTGTGTGTGTGTGTGTGTGTGTGTGTGTGTGTGTGTGTGTGTGTGTGTGTGTGTGTGTGTGTGTGTGTGTGTGTCTGTGTGTGTGTGTGTGTCTGTGTGTGTGTGTGTCTGTGTGTGTGTGTGTGTGTGTGTGTCTGTGTGTGTGTGTGTGTGTGTGTGTCTGTGTGTGTGTGTGTGTGTGTGTGTGTGTGTGTGTGTGTCTGTGTGTGTGTGTGTCTGTGTGTGTGTGTGTGTGTGTGTGTGTCTGTGTGTGTGTGTGTGTGTGTGTGTGTGTGTGTGTGTGTCTGTGTGTGTGTGTGTGTGTGTGTGTGTGTGTGTGTGTGTGTGTGTGTGTCTGTGTGTGTGTGTCTGTGTGTGTGTGTGTGTGTGTGTGTGTGTGTGTGTGTGTGTGTGTGATGACAGCTTGTCTTATGAATGCAGCTTGAGAGAGGAGGAAGATCAGACATGACGATGCATGTATGGAGGCTCCTCTCCCTGGTCTCTGTCCACTTTCCTCTTAAAGGCAAAATGCCCAAAATTAATCTTAAAAATAAATCATTAAGATGTTTGACTGGTGTTTAGAATCATTAAGATGTTTGACTGGTGTTTAGAATCATTAAGATGTTTGACTGGTGTTTAGAATCATTAAGATGTTTGACTGGTGTTTAGAATCATTAAGATGTTTGACACGTCCTCTCGTGGTTTGGATCTCTCAGTGTGTTTGCTTCTGTGTTTGTGTTGTGCAGCAATATGAGAACTGGCGTGAGAACCAGCCTGATAACTTCTTCGCTGGAGGAGAAGACTGCGTGGTGATGATCGCTCACGAGAACGGCAAATGGAACGATGTGCCCTGCAACTACAACCTGCCCTACGTCTGCAAGAAGGGGACAGGTGAGAGAAGCAGAGGAGCTATTAAAACTTCAGAAAGCAAGATGAAGAAGAAGAAGTCTAAAAAAAGAGACAATCTGTGCTTCAGCACAGTTCAGTGCTGTCGGTTCTGTTTTTAATGAGCTCCATCCTGTGAAGGTGCTTTCACAGCTGTTGTAAATGTTGGAGCCTCATTGTGTGAAGGTTGTTGGCTCCTCTGCGTGTTTCCGGCTGCAGTCCTGAGGGAGACCAGGAGACTCCTCCCCATGAGGGGAGGAGTCCAACAGTGAAGTTAGAGTCCTTCACTTTAAAATGAATACAATAATGAAGGGAAGGGTTCGGATGAACGGATGAAGCACACAGTAAAGTCATTTTGAGTGTTGAGGTGGCGTGGTGCGCTCTTCACTGTTGGTCCATCGGAGATCTTATTGAATCTGTTCCTCAGGTGGTCTGGGTCTGGCAGGAGAAGCTGTGTCTGTTCACGTATCAGGCGTTTTCAGGATAGTCCTAACAGAGCATGAAAGTGATTATAATCAGCCGTCCCGATGGTCCCGGTGTGACTGATGAAGTGTTGCTGTTATCACCTGTAGACAAACAGGTCACATGATCTGTGAGCTGCAGAGAGCAGCTGATAAGAGGAGATATGATGAAAAGATGGCAGAGATGAATCCTGACTCATTATGATCAGGGAAGCGGTGCATGCTGGGTGACAGTGAGCATCAAAGGTGGTGTTAGAAAGACCATATTAAATCAGGGTAATGTTTCTGGATGTTTCTGAGGATGTGCTCGTTGCCTGAGGCTGTAGAAGTGCGTCTTGCTTCTGGGTTGGATGATAAACTGTCTGCTAAAGGAGGGGTCCAAAACCACCTGGCTTGGATCTGCACCAGGACTCAGGTGGTCTCAAACTGGGCTGCAATCACCCATTCAGAAACAAGATGGTGGATGTAAATGAAAGATTACAGTGTGATTTTCTAAAATTGATTTTTATGAAAACGTTACATCCCTATCACCATGTTAGCAATATTATTTTAGAAACATTATGAACATCATTTGTTTTCTCATGATCCGTGGTTTATCAGGAAACCAGACTTGTGTTTTATTTTGAAAGCCACTGCCTGACAGATTGAGAAGCAGCCCTGCAGGTCTTTCTCTCTCCGACTTTCATCCTCCTTTATTCTCCCGTCACTTCTCTCCTCTGTGAGAAATCACTCAGCATGTAAAGGTGGAAACCTTCAACCTCCCATCAGTGCTGAGTGACTGAATTAGCATCTTTTTACATAACATGTTTTTACATTCCTGTGATCTTGTAGTTCTTCTTGTGATATTGTAGTTCTTCTGTGATCTTGTAGTTCTTCTTGTGATCTTGTAGTTCTTCTGTGATCTTGTAGTTCTTCCTGCGATCTTGTAGTTCTTCTTGTGATCTTGTAGTTCTCTGTGATCTTGTAGTTCTTCTGTGATCTTGTAGTTCTTCTTGTGATCTTGTAGTTCTCTGTGATCTTGTAGTTCTTCTGTGATCTTGTAGTTCTTCCTGCGATCTTGTAGTTCTTCTTGTGATCTTGTAGTTCTCTGTGATCTTGTAGTTCTTCCTGTGATCTTGTAGTTCTTCTTGTGATCTTGTAGTTCTCTGTGATCTTGTAGTTCTTCTGTGATCTTGTAGTTCTTTGTGATCTTGTAGTTCTCCTGTGATCTTGTAGTTCTCCTGTGATCTTGTAGTTCTCCTGTGATCTTGTAGTTCTCTGTGATCTTGTAGTTCTCCTGTGATCTTGTAGTTCTTCCTGTGATCTTGTAGTTCTCCTGTGATCTTGTAGTTCTCTGCGATCTTGTAGTTCTCCTGTGATCTTGTAGTTCTCCTGTGATCTTGTAGTTCTTCCAGTGATCTTGTAGTTCTTCTTGTGATCTTGTAGTTCTTCCTGTGATCTTGTAGTTCTCCTGTGATCTTGTAGTTCTTCCTGTGATCTTGTAGTTCTCTGTGATCTTGTAGTTCTCCTGTGATCTTGTAGTTCTCCTGTGATCTTGTAGTTCTTCCTGTGATCTTGTAGTTCTCTGTGATCTTTTAGTTCTCCTGTGATCTTGTAGTTCTCCTGTGATCTTGTAGTTCTTCTTGTGATATTGTAGTTCTTCTGTGATCTTGTAGTTCTTCTTGTGATCTTGTAGTTCTTCTGTGATCTTGTAGTTCTTCCTGCGATCTTGTAGTTCTTCTTGTGATCTTGTAGTTCTCTGTGATCTTGTAGTTCTTCCTGTGATCTTGTAGTTCTTCTTGTGATCTTGTAGTTCTCTGTGATCTTGTAGTTCTTCTGTGATCTTGTAGTTCTTCTTGTGATCTTGTAGTTCTTCTTGTGATCTTGTAGTTCTTCTTGTGATCTTGTAGTTCTCTGTGATCTTGTAGTTCTTCTGTGATCTTGTAGTTCTTCTTGTGATCTTGTAGTTCTTCTTGTGATCTTGTAGTTCTTCTTGTGATCTTGTAGTTCTTCTTGTGATCTTGTAGTTCTTCTTGTGATCTTGTAGTTCTTCTGTGATCTTGTAGTTCTTCCTGTGATCTTGTAGTTCTTCCTGTGATGTTGTAGTTCTCCTGTGATCTTGTAGTTCTCTGCGATCTTGTAGTTCTCCTGTGATCTTGTAGTTCTCCTGTGATCTTGTAGTTCTCCTGTGATCTTGTAGTTCTCTGTGATCTTGTAGTTCTTCTGTGATCTTGTAGTTCTCTGTGATCTTGTAGTTCTCTGTGATCTTGTAGTTCTCATCTGATCAGGTGAACCTGTCTGTACAGGTTCACCTGATCATGAGCACAGTCATGAGCTCATGACTGTGCTCATGCTCCAGAAAGGAGCAAAACCATTAAGCTAACAGACTACAGCGTGCATGTGCTGTGTAAATTGGCAGACTCAGAGGGCAGAACAAACACCTAGCTGTGGGAGTGTCACCCACTTGGGGGAGGGGCTACTGCCCTTTGTGATGTCATGAAGGGAAAGGTGGAGCAGGCAGAAGATGGAGAGGACTTTTGGGTTGTTTGTAGACAGACATGTTAGAGTTAGAGGAACATGGAGGAGAAGATTTTACATGATATGAGACCATCTAATAAATGCTTTGATCGTTTTAATGAACTGAAGGAGCTCTCAGAAGTAAATCACTTTTAAACTAGCAACCAAGCGTTTTTCACCACAAACTTTTTTATCATGAAGTGACCAGTCATTTAATAGGGGAAGCAATAAAAGCTAATAAAAGCTTTTAAGTCAAAAGTGACTGTAGATGGAAGTGCAGACTGTCATATATGCAGAAAGAGCAGTTCGATCTCAGCAGTGGCCCCTAGTGACTCTCAGAGGTACTACACATTCACCCGCTGTCTCCTCAGGAAGACCGGCACCCTCTGACAGGAAGGTTAAAGATTTTGTGAAACTGTCCAAAAAGCAGCGTTACTTTGACAACCACCTACTCACTGACAGTTCTATCCACGTTTTCACATCTGTGTGCTGTGAGATGACATTTCAATCAAGGACACAGTTTACATTCCCTCTACATGTTCGATCAAACTGAAGATGATCCACATGTCACTCCTCTGTTCATGTCCTTACTCTGGATTTAAACTCTGCCACTCACTGACAGCCACAGAAACATCTCAGATGACCTGAACTCTCTGATCCAGGTCTACACTCCCTCCCCCTTTACGCTCTGCAATGAACTAACTAAGTCCCTTTGCACCTTTAAGAAAAACCTAAAGACCCAGCTCTTTATGAACCTCAGACTTCTCACCTGTGCGCCGACGCGAGTGGCCGCACATTCAGTAGCTCCGTCCCTGTCGTACTCGTCTTGATATGTTACTCGTTTGTTTTGGCTCTGTGCCAACTTCTACTTTTATAGTTTTTATAGTACACCTTCAGTGTATAACTTTATGTATCCTATGGATACGTTTTTGTGTTTTCGCGGAAATAGCAGCGGAAAACTTGCTTATTCAAGGGAGAAGCTGCTCTCACTCCGGACAGCAGGACAAGCCGGCATCGTTCACCCGATACCAGAGGAGCTGAGGCGGCGGTACAGAGGCTGTAGAGCCGGCGCGAGGCTAAAGGCTAAGCTAGCGACTAAGCGATGGAGGTACATGCCCTCGGTTCCGGTGATAGTTATGGGGAACGTAAACTGTCTAACCAACAAGACAGACGAGCTGGCTGCTCTCGTGAGGAACAACCGGACATTTAGAGAGTGCAGTTTAATGTGCCTCACAGAAACCTGGCTGACTCAAAACACCCCGGACGCTAACGTGGATCTACCGGGCTTCACTACAGTGAGAGCGGACAGAGACACGAAACGTAGCGGAAAACGGAAAGGAGGAGGACTCGCGCTGTTTATTAACAACAGATGGTGCCACCATGGACATATTACGGTGAAGGAGGCAACGTGCAGCAAAGACATGGAGCTGCTGGCGGTGGGTCTCCGTCCTTACTACATGCCCAGGGAGTTCTCCCACGTCATTGTTGTTGTTGTTTACGTCCCCCCGCGAGCGCACGTCGAGACTGCGTGTGACGTCATCCACTCGAACATCTCGAGACTACAAACACTGCACCCTGATGCTTTCATTGCCATCTCAGGGGACTTTAACCATGTTACATTGAACTCTACACTACCGGACTTTCACCAGTTTGTAAGCTGTCCCACCAGGAAGAACAGGACAATAGACCTCCTGTATGCAAACATGAAGGACGCCTACACTGCCACCCCCCTACCACCTCTGGGGAAGTCTGATCACAACCTGGTCCTCCTCAAGCCACAGTACAAGACTAAGATCCAGAGACAACCGGTAACAACAGGCACCTTCAGAAAGTGGTCTCCTGAGGCAGAGGAGGTGCTCAGAGACTGTTTTGAGACCACTGACTGGAGTGCCCTGCAAGAGACTCATGGTGAGGACATTGAGGGGGTCACACACTGCACAACTGACTACATGAACTTCTGTATGGACGTTGTGGTTCCCACTAAAACTGTGCGCTGCTTCCCGAATAACAAGCCCTGGATCACCAGCGATGTCAAGGAGATCCTTAACAGGAAGAAAAGGGCATTCAAGGAGGGAGACCAGGCAGAGCTGAAGCGTGTGCAGGGGGAACTCAAGGTCAGACTCCGAGAGGCAAAGGAGGAGTACAGAAGGAAGGTAGAGAGGAAGCTGCAGCAGAACAACATGAGAGAGGTCTGGGAGGGCATGAAGACCATCACAGGCTGCAAAAAGAAAAACAACAACGCAGAAGACGGGGACCCTGAGAGAGCAAACCAGCTCAACTTGTTTTTTAACAGGTTCGACAGCCCCGTCGCTGCAGCCAGTGCCTGTCCCCCCAGCACCCCTCTACACACCCCCTCCCCCCCTCTCACTCCCCCCAACACCTCCACCAGGACAGACACAACCCCCAGTGACAATCCATCCCCCCTCCCCCCCACCATCACCAGAGACCAGGTGAGCAAGGAGCTGAAGAGACTCCGCCCCAGGAAGGCAGCAGGCCCAGACAAGGTGTGTCCCAGGATGCTAAAGGCCTGCTCTGCTGAGCTGGGGGAGCCACTTCAGCACATCTTCAACATGAGCCTGCGGCTAACCCTAACCCTAACCCTCACCCCGGTCCCCAAGAAGAAAAACCGCAGTGAGCCAGGCGACTTCAGACCAATCGCTCTGACATCCCACGTTATGAAGACCTTTGAACGGCTGCTGCTCCAACACCTCAGACCCCAGGTCCAACACGCACAGGATCCCCTGCAGTTTGCATACCAGGCAAAGGTGGGCGTGGACGATGCCATCCTCTATCTTCTACACAGGGCTTACTCTCATCTGGACAAAGGGAGCAGCGTGATGAGAATCATGTTGGGACCGTGCTCTCCCCTGTCCTGTTCACCCTGTATACCTCTGACTTCCAGTATAACTCTGAGCTCTGCCACATGCAGAAATACTCGGACGACACTGCGATAGTTGCTTCTGTCAGGGATGGACAGGAGGAGGAGTACAGGAGCCTGATCAAGGACTTTGTGACGTGGTGCAGTGCCAACCATCTGCAGCTAAACACCTCCAAGACCAAGGAGATGGTGGTGGACTTCCGAAGGAACAAACCACATCTAGAACCTGTTTCCATCGGGGGGGTCAACGTGGAGGTGGTCAGGACCTACGGGTATCTGGGGCTGCAGCTGGATGACAAGCTGGACTGGTCGCCTAACATGGACACTACCTGCAGGAAGGGACAGAGTCGTCTGTACTTCCTGAGAAGGCTGGGGTCCTTCAACATCTGCAAAAAGCTGCTTCAGATGTTCTACCAGTCTGTGGTGTCCAGCGTCCTCTTCTACGCCGTGGTGTGCTGGGGAGGAAGCTGCAAGAAGATGGACGCAGCACGCCTGGACAGACTGGTGAGGAGGGCCGGCTCTGTGGTGGGTACAGAGCTGGACTCACTGGTGAGGAGGGCTGGCTCTGTGGTGGGTACAGAGCTGGACTCTCTGGTGAGGAGGGCCGGCTCTGTGGTGGGTACAGAGCTGGACTCACTGGTGAGGAGGGCTGGCTCTGTGGGGGGTACAGAGCTGGACTCACTGGTGAGGAGGCTCTGTGGTGGGTACAGAGCTGGACTCACTGGTGAGGAGGGCTGGCTCTGTGGGGGGTACAGAGCTGGACAGACTGGTGAGGAGGGCTGGCTCTGTGGGGGGTACAGAGCTGGACTCACTGGTGAGGAGGGCTGGCTCTGTGGGGGGTACAGAGCTGGACTCACTGGTGAGGAGGCTCTGTGGTGGGTACAGAGCTGGACTCACTGGTGAGGAGGGCTGGCTCTGTGGTGGGTACAGAGCTGGACTCACTGGTGAGGAGGGCTGGCTCTGTGGGGGGTACAGAGCTGGACTCACTGGTGAGGAGGCTCTGTGGTGGGTACAGAGCTGGACTCACTGGTGAGGAGGGCTGGCTCTGTGGGGGGTACAGAGCTGGACAGACTGGTGAGGAGGGCTGGCTCTGTGGGGGGTACAGAGCTGGACTCACTGGTGACAGTGGTAGAGAGGAGGTCTCTGGACAAAATGCTCTCCATCATGGACAACACACACCACCCTCTGCACAGCACCTTCACTGGGCAGAGGAGCATGTTCAGTGACAGACTGCTGTCACAGTCATGCTCCACGGACAGACTCAAGAACTCTTTTGTCCCCCTATAGGCCATAAGACTGTACAACACTTCACTGTCACGGCAGGGAAGAAGCACACGGTGAACCCTGGACTCTTTTTTCACTTTTTTCTCACTCCTCATCTGCACTGCTGACCTCAGAGTCAGCCCCCAGTTGGACACTTTAATGCATATTGATAGTCACCTTACTGAGCACTGGTCACTTTAATGATAATCACTCTAATCATGTCTGGTTTCATCCTACTGTTGTGTTATGCTACATCTGTAATGGTTGACATGATCACTCTAACTAGGTCAAGTTTCACTCTATTGTCTTCAACACTTAATGCTAATCTGCTCCTCAATAGTTGGGTACTTTAATGATAATCACCCTAACCACTCCTGGTTTCACCTTATTGTTTTGGACACTTAATGCTAATCACTGCTCCTTTATGTTGCTGAGCACTTTAATGGCCCAGTCTGCATCCCTGCATTGACTGTTTAATGACTGTACTCACACCTCTGGCACTACCTCAAACACCTCTGTACATGCACATGTAACTAGTTTCTAGAAGGTCAGCACTTTGTTTCTAAGGCTCTTTAACTGTTTACAGGTCTCTTTTAATCAGCACGTTTTTCTCTCCTCACAGGTTATGTACATTATGCTATATAAGTTCTAAGTCTAATGCTAATGCTAACTGCACAGGTTTAACCTGTAATTATGTTTACTCTTAGTCACATAGGGGCTGCTAAATCTTGGGGGATTACTGTATACAGAGGGGGGGGGGGACAGCGGGTGTGTATTGTAACTAATGTCTTGTGTCCTGCCTTTCTGTATACTGCTACTGGATGCCTTGAATTTCCCTCGGGATCAATAAAGTATCTATCTATCTATCTATCCATCTATCCATCTATCCATCCATCCATCCATCCATCCATCCATCCATCCATCCTTCATGATGATGAGGATGATGATAATTAGGATGCTGAAAGCTGTCCAAGTGCTCTGCCTCTGATCACTTCCTGTCTATTCCTCTGGTCGCTTCCTGTCAGCGCCTGTTTGTCCAATCAGACTTAAAGCTGTTTGTTTGTACTTCCTGATTTCCTCCTCTCTATGTCCTTTCTTGTGTTGTTCTTGCTCTCTGATGTTCATCACTCTGAACAGAAAACTCTCAGCTTAATGTGAATATTAAATAAAGTGTATCTCTCTGTTCCTACAGTGCTTTGTGGAGCCCCACCCACTGTGGATAACGCCTTCCTGATTGGGCGAAAGCGTTCCCATTATGACATCCACTCTGTGGTGCGTTACCAGTGTGCCGACGGCTTCCTGCAGCGCCATGTGCCCACTGCGAGGTGTCGTGCCAATGGCAAGTGGGAGCAGCCAAAAATCATCTGCATAAAATGTGAGTAGGGTTTATATTTGTGTGTATTTATATTTCCTCCACATGGGTGAGCGCCATCGCCAAAAAGACGTAATGATCCTAACAGCCTGTTGACTTATACATCAGAAACACAGGATCGAGTTTATTTCCTGTATTACCTCGTTCAGAGCGCACAGTCGTTCCTGTTACACTCACATATTTACGAGCCAGTTTGGAGAGTTGCAGGTTGGTAGTGACGCTGTCTCCCTCATCTGAGTCTGCATCTTAACGCCCCCTCGCCTCCTCGCCCCCTCCTCATCCCCTTGCCCCCTCGCCTCCTCGCCCCCTTGCCCCCCTGCCCCCTCGCCTCCTCACCTCCTCGCCCCTTTGCCCCCCTGCCCCCTCGCCTCCTCGCCCCCTTGCCCCCTCCCTTCCTTGCCCCCTCGCCTCCTCGCCCCCCTGCCCCCTCGCCTCCTCATATCCTCTCCCCCTTGCACCCTCGCCCCTTGCCCTCTCGCCCCCTCACCCCTCACCCCCTTGCCTCCTCAACTCCTCGCCCCCTTGTCTCCTTGCCTCCACGCCCCCTTGCCCTCTTGCCTCCTTGCCCCCTCACCTCCTTGCCCCCTCGCCCCCTCGCACCCTCGCCCCCTCGCACCCTCGCCTCCTAGTCCCGTCACCTCCTCGCCCCCCTGCCCTCTTGCCTCCTCACCCCTTGCCCCCTTGCCCTTTTGCCCCCACCCCCCTCTTGCCTTCTTGCCTCCTCACCCCCTTGTCTCCTCGCCCCCTCGCCCCTCACCTCCTCACTCCCTTGCCCCCTCGCCCCTCGCCCTCTTGCCTCCTCACCTCCTCGCCCTCTTGCCTCCTCACCTCCTCGCCCTCTTACATTTCTCTTGCAGCACCTTTCCAAACCGACCTTTCATCCTTCTCCAATAAAAGTCTGAATAACGATTCTTTTATTTCACTGTCCTCTCTGTTTGCTCCACCAGCACGGAGAGTTTCCCGTTACCGGCGCCACCACCACAAGGGCCAGAGGGAGCACAGGAAGCACAAGAGGCATGGCCACAGAGAGCGAGGCCACCGCAGAGGGAAGGCCGGGCAGGGCCACACCCACTTCTGAACAAAAACAACAAAGGATTCATCTCTTTCCTCTGCTGCTAACTCGGCAAACATCTCCCCCTAATGTTGTCTCCTCCTCCTCGCCCGAATCACCAACAGTACTTCACATCTTACAGCCCCGCCCCCCTGCACTACCCCACCTTGCCCCTACAGCTCCATCTGTATCATGGTGGACTGCCGACGTGCTGCCAGTCATCACAAGGACAATAACAACAGTTACTTCCCTTTTCTCCCTCTGAGCTCCTCCCCCTCGCAGCTCAGCAGAGACCTGAAACCCGGAGCTCCCCCAAGTGGTTATCAGCACTGAACACTCTAAACAAGTCAACCTGTTTGTTCAACACATGATTGATTTTATCGCTTGTCTCTTTTTAAGACATTTGCTCCTCTGAAGCTGGTTCATTGACTTGCTTCTCTGTTTTTATTAGCTTGTTGGTGCTGTGTGTTCAGTTTGAGACATTTACTTTAGATCAGATGGAGGACAACCAGAGGAAACCTCCTCGGCTCAGTTTCATCACCCCCCCCCCCCCCCCCCCCCCCCCCCCCCATCACCACGGGTATGAACGTCTGATGATGGCTTTTTCAGCTCAACAGTCTGCGTGCCTCTTCCCTTTTGTAACGTGTGACAGATGATGCAGATATCATGTGGATATATACATGTCATATTCATACATATACATATATGACACAACAACACATACATGATGAGAGGAGCCTTGCTCAACTTTAAATCAATATTCCTTCTGCACTTTAAATGAAAACATTCCTGCATGCTTCTGCTGCTTTTTTATGGCGACTCTTCAGAAAGATTATCGATTGAAAGGTCAAAGGTCATGTTGAAGCAGATCCCTGCTGACAATGCACTTCATTCTTAACAGTGACCAAAAATAACATTAATCTGACACAAACACATTTCCTGAGTATTATTTTCAAAATAAAATGAGGATGAGAAATTGAAATGTGTGACGCCGTGTCTGAACAGCATGTGAGCGCTCGCTGACCTCACTGCGTCTTTAAATATCATGACTGACTGATCGATCCATTCGAGGGGGGGGGGACTGAAACTATCTTTGTAGTTCCGCTCCTGCTGCAGGTCGCTCTTTAAAGAGAGGATTAGGATGGACGAGTGCTTTGCTCTTTTCTTTGACTAAACCTTTAAATTGATGTTTTATTCTGGAGCCAGCACTCAAAGGTCGGCGCTCCAGGATTATACTCTCTCCAGCGTCTGTAAGCTTTGTTCCTCCTCTGCCTTCCTCTTTGATACTGTTCATCACTCTTTTGCTTTATGACAGAAAAAAGGTTAACAGCATGTTGGTGGTTTGAAGCAGCTCAGATATCATTCAGCTGCCTCTCACGTTCCTTTGAAAACAGACTCAGGTTGTGTTCAGTCAAACAAGGTGACAGAATCCTTCCTGTGCACGTTCATGCTCTGCCTTTGTTTGTCTCACCTTGACGACAGAGGACAATAGTGACCCTGCTATCACTTTAATTAATCTACCGCATGCCTAATGAGCGAGGCTGCATTATCAGAAGGACCTCAGGGCTGGGACAACATGGGGAGGGGGAGTTTGACGGACAGCCGCTGAGAGGTTTAGTGATTGACAGGAGGCTCATAGAGTTGTGAGCTGCAAAGGGATTTATGGGAAAGCATGGAGCAGCTGAAGATCCTGTGAAGCGTTTCAGCTGGTTATAAAAGATTCTTTATGACTCCATCCATACAGTCGTTTGACACTTCTGCTGCAGGCTGGGAGTCAGACTCAGGGCTGCATCATGCAGAGAGAATCAAATATTTAACGCAAGTGGACAGCGAGCCCGTGCAATGTGACGCAATATCCGCCGCTCGAGTTGAGCTTAAAAAAAATCAGCTGTCTTAAATCTGTCTTATTTTATTGGCTGTGTCTGAAACCTCGTACTGCATTCTCTAAATATACATACTGCACCGTTAGCATGGCGTTAGCACTGGACTAACAGGCGGCTCAATAAGCTTTCAGGACCGTCAGTCAGAATGCAAACAGTCATGAATATTCAGCCTTATGTTTTCAACACTTTACTTTAAGGCGCGAATTGGCTGGCAAGCGAGCTCTCTGATTGGACAGTCTGAGAGCAGCAGTGCATTGTTGGGTGTTTTACTGTGATGACAGATCCTCACTGTGACCTCATGTTCACTATGAGTAGGAGCCTCGGCTCATACAGACTTTAAAGTTCTGTTTCAGATTTAGAAAAGTTCTCTCATGAAACAAACGATAACAGACACACACGTTTATTTTGGGGATGGTCGCGTGCTGGGTGTGTCTCTTAAAGCGTGCTCTCGTAGGTTTCATCCTCGGGGACTATGAGTGAGATTTCCAGAAGATGTACTTCCTCTAGGTTTCCATGACGATGCACCAACAGTAACTCATGAAGTGTTTTCACACATTCATACACACTGTTCCTCTTCATGTGATTTCTGTGTGTCTGTGTTTGATCTCTCCCTGATGAGCCTGAAGCCCTCAGGGCAGACGCAGCAGCAGCCTCACAGTGATTTAACAGGTTTGTGCCAGCTGCTCAGCAGCGAGCGGCACGCCTGAGGGGCACGAGGAGTCGAAGCGCCCAACGTCTCTGAAGCCACGAGCTGGCGTCTCCCGCTCCGCATCTGATCCTTATTGTGACCAAGTCGTCCCCTCGCTCGCAGCCGGCGAGCTGAAGTCCTCAACAGAGATGAGAGCATCCATTTCTCTTTGTCTCTACTGTGAGACCGCTCTGAGACCACCGGCTCACCGTCTCTGAGGTTATTTGTGACACAAACTGACCCATAAAACTGACACCATTTTACTTTTCACATAGAAACACAACATTCAGGCGAAAAGGGTTTTTGATCAACTATTAGAGAAAACGCCGGGTCACTGCTGTCGAAGGAAACCATTCATTCATCTCCACGCCATTTATCAGACGCTTTAATCCAAAGTGACAACATCAGACGAGAAGATCATCACGGGCAGAGAGAGAGAGACAAACCGCTTTAAATCTGATCGGACACACAAGTGCTGTCAGGAAGTGACCAGAGGTGCTGACAGGAAGTGACCAGAAGTACTGACAGGAAGTGACCAGAGGTGCTGACAGGAAGTGACCAGAGGTGCTGACAGGAAGTGACCAGAGGTGCTGACAGGAAGTGACCAGAGGTGCTGACAGGAAGTGACCAGAAGTACTGACAGGAAGTGACCAGAGGTGCTGACAGGAAGTGACCAGAGGTAATGACAGGAAGTGACCAGAGGTGCTGACAGGACGTGACCAGAGGTAATGACAGGAAGTGACCAGAGGTCACAGGTGCTGACAGGAAGTGACCAGAGGTACTGACAGGACGTGACCAGAGGTAATGACAGGAAGTGACCAGAGGTGCTGACAGGAAGTGACCAGAGGTGCTGACAGGAAGTGACCAGAGGTACTGACAGGAAGTGACCAGAGGTAGATGATAACTTTGACAGCTGCTCTTGAGAACTCTCTTTTTCACCTTGTTAGTCTCCAACATCGGCGTGATGAAGTCCGGCTGTCATTAACCCTTAATCACACATTTGCCTCTTATTACAGTGCATGCCGAGTTTAAAGGTGGACAAAGTCAGATCAGGCCTGTTCAGGGTTTTTTCGGTGTTGGGAGGAGCGAGTCTGGGATGACATGCTGCAAAGGGGTTAGGTGGGGTTTGAACCCACGGCTGCTGGGACAAGGACTGCATCCTCTATACACGAGGAGCTCGACATAACCCTATCCAGCGGCAGGTTGTAACAGATAAAGGTTGCTCGTGATGTTTCAGGGGAAGAGTTGACAGAGAGAGGAAAGGGAGTTATTCAGATGTCTGAAGCTGAGGCGCTGCGTGATGAGAGCACACAGGAAGCTGAGGCGCTGCGTGATGAGAGCACACAGGAAGCTGAGGCGCTGCGTGATGACAGCACACAGGAAGCTGAGGCGCTGCGTGATGAGAGCACACAGGAAGCTGAGGCGCTGCGTGATGAGAGCACACAGGAAGCTGAGGCGCTGCGTGATGAGAGCACACAGGAAGCTGAGGCGCTGCGTGATGACAGCACACAGGAAGCTGAGGCGCTGCGTGATGAGAGCACACAGGAAGCTGAGGCGCTGCGTGATGACAGCACACAGGAAGCTGAGGCGCTGCGTGATGAGAGGCTGGTGTCCTCAGCTGCTCAAAGTCAGACTATTGATTCCACGATTAGGTTGTCTGTCTTGGGTTCCTATTAAGTCTGTCGATGACATTGACGGTACAATCGTGTTGTCGGCTGGATGTTAATGACAGACTGCTGTCACTGTGTTCTCTGCCACATGATTGGTTCTCCACAAACACTGTTTCTGCATCATTTATATTGAGATTTGATTTGTCCTCTGATCTTAATCTTTTAAGTAAACCATTTTCCTCCAGTGGATCATCAATGTTAGTTCTTTGTACAAATACTCACCCAGAGAGGTATTTGTACGACATGAACGAGTTCTTTTGGAAAAGATGGAAATGTTTTTTTTTTTTTGGGTTTTTTTAACGTGACAAGGACATAAATACTGAGCCAATGACAAACACCTGATTTCCTCTGTGATGTACATACTCTGAAGTTAGTCCTTTTTTTAATCCATAGAAACTCTGGATGTGTTTGTAGCTTAGCTTCTTTGGACCACATTCACACAGCCTCAGTAAATCCAAAACCTCCCCCCCTTATTTCACACTCAGCTGTTTGAAGCTGCTGCATCAGAAAGAAAAACAGATCCTGACTCTTTCTGGTCCACACTACATCTCCCAGACAGCCAGAGGCAAGGTGATGGTCCAACAAACAGAAACACTCCTTTGTCTCAGCTGGCTTTGTGTTCATGCTGACTGTCACCACAGATCCAATAAAACTGTAACTGAGCCATCTGTGTCTGTGTGGATCTGGTCCACATGTGTTAATCAATATTTAGTGATGTTCTCATGAAGTTGCTTCTGTCATCGTATTTTGTTCTTTATTAGAGAAAAGATGATTAAAGGAAACATTTGTTTGGTTCTGTTATCACGCTGTGTCCGAGTGGTTGTTCATAAGATC
>NC_136698.1:28824256-28826756 GCF_947650265.1 Symphodus melops | reverse complement strand
ACAATATTAAGGGTAAATATTATAATATTATAATATTAAGGGTAAATGTTATAATATTATAATATTAAGGGTAAATATTATAATATTATAATATTAAGGGTAAATATTATAATATTAAGGGTAAATATTATAATATTATAATATTAAGGGTAAATATTATAATATTAAGGGTAAATATTATAATATTATTTTAATATTAAGGGTACATATTATAATATTATAATATTAAGGGTAAATGTTATAATATTATAATATTAAGGGTAAATATTATAATATTATTTTAATATTAAGGGTACATATTATAATATTATAATATGAAGGGTAAATGTTATAATATTATTTTAATATTAAGGGTACATATTATAATATTATAATATTAAGGGTAAATGTTATAATATTATAATATTAAGGGTAAATATTATAAGATTATAATATTAAGGGTAAATATTATAATATTATAGTATTAAGGGTAAATGTTATAATATTATTTTAATATTAAGGGTAAATGTTATAATATTATTTTAATATTAAGGGTACATATTATAATATTATAATATTAAGGGTAAATGTTATAATATTATAATATTAAGGGTAAATATTATAATATTATAGTATTAAGGGTAAATGTTATAATATTATAGTATTAAGGGTAAATGTTATAATATTATTTTAATATTAAGGGTAAATGTTATAATATTATTTTAATATTAAGGGTAAATGTTATAATATTATAATATTAAGGGTACATATTATAATATTATAATATTAAGGGTAAATGTTATAATATTATAATATTAAGGGTAAATATTATAATATTATAATATTAAGGGTAAATATTATAAGATTATAATATTAAGGGTAAATATTATAATATTATAGTATTAAGGGTAAATGTTATATTATTTTAATATTAAGGGTAAATGTTATAATATTATTTTAATATTAAGGGTAAATATTATAAGATTATAATATTAAGGGTAAATGTTATAATATTATAGTATTAAGGGTAAATGTTATAATATTATTTTAATATTAAGGGTAAATGTTATAATATTATTTTAATATTAAGGGTAAATATTATAATATTATAATATTAAGGGTAAATGTTATAATATTATAATATTAAGGGTAAATGTTATAATATTATTTTAATATTAAGGGTAAATGTTATAATATTATTTTAATATTAAGGGTAAATGTTATAATATTATTTTAATATTAAGGGTTAATAACTGCATACATTTTAGTGAGGAGTTAGATTATACTGAGTTCATTTAAACTAAAGAATAAGAAATGAAAAACATTTTCACCTTGTTTGTTCGTCATCTTCATAAGGACAAACTAAGGGCACCCTGTTGATGAGGCAGTGACCATCAGCTGTACATTACTATCACAATGCATTGTGGGATAGAATGAGGGACACACCTCCAGGATGGCGTGTCAGAGAGGAGGGTCGGCTGGTTCACTGATGAAGTCGGGATCTGTCTGTGTGGATTTCTCCCACTCTTGTTTGATTAAATATTTTTGGTTTTCTGCATGCAGATACTGGGTTTCTTCTGGAGGGGGTCTGGACTCAGTCTTATGGGGGGGGGGGGGGGGGAACTGCTACTCCTTTACATAGTAAGGAGCCAGTGGAGGTGTTCAGGATCCGCCTGGTCGCCTCCCTTTCGGGCACACCCAGCTTGGAGGAGACCCAGGGCCTTTCTCAGTTCCCTTATTTACACCGAGTGTCCTCCGAGTTGTCTCCTCCACTTGCGTCTAAGCCCCGCCCACCAGAGATGCACGGAGGAAACGAAGCCGAGGAGAGAGGACCGAGGAAATCAGCTTTAAGACACATGAGACGTCGTTTCCTCAACAGCGTCACATGACGCCACATCAGCTGATCACGTTCAGCTGTCAATCAGCCGAACAGCTGTTTATGTCCACACACATACACACATACACACACACACACACACACACACACACACACACACACACACACACACTGTATTATTTCTAATCAAACACAGTTACAGTGTTTCTTGATAACAAACACCTGAAGAACAACCTGCAGTCTGTTTCAAACCAAAAGGACAGTTTCTACTGACTCAAAGATTTCATTTTGAATTGTCTATAATTATTGATTATTATTAATCAGTTTGGACTGAACCTAGCCTGTATTTAGACAACCAACTCTGTATTTTATAAACACAGATATTTATGTGTCAGGATACTGAAAATGATTGATTAGAATCTAAATGATGAAACTTTGTGAAGATCAATAAGTGAGAATATAAAACGGACTCCTCTTCATCAAACTGTCATCATCATCATCATCAGACATTCAAACAGTCTGAGGGATCAGACCTTCATCATCATCATCATCATCAGACATTCAAACAGTGTGAGGGATCAGACCTTCATCATCATCATCAGACATTCAAACAGTGTGAGGGATCAGACCTTCATCATCATCATCAGACATTCAAACAGTGTGAGGGATCAGACCTTCATCATC
>NC_136698.1:28796756-28809256 GCF_947650265.1 Symphodus melops | reverse complement strand
ATTATCATTTAGTGTTTGCAGGTGAGCTCCACAGGTGTGACTCATCCCATCAACTGGCTATTTAAGCTGCTCCTTCCAGGAAGCCAGCGCCAGATTATTGTTCATCCCTAGTGTGTTCCCAGTCCTGCCGTCCCGCACCTCGTGGTCCCCGTCGTCCTGTTCGTCCCATCTGGCTTCCTCACGCGTGCTATTGTACACCTCGAGTCACATAGTATTAGTGTTGCACATTTAGAGTCACTTAGTTTCCTTGTACACTTTTCGAGTCACTTTAGTTTCATGTTCCACATGAGAGTCACTTATATTACTTGTATTCATTATCACCGTCTCACTTCTTTTCATTTCTGTCTCTGTTTCGTGCGTTTGGTTCCGATTATTCTAAACCATAACAGTTCATGCTTTTTACACAGGCAACTTTTTAAACTCACTAAACCAAATACCTCAGACAACCTAACTGGACAGACGCATAGTTGTGATTAGTATAGTTGAACTTCTCCAGGTCCACATGTGTCTCTTCAGGTGTCCTAGAACCAGATTAGAGGAACCTTTGAGACTTCAGAGGATGTACTCTCCCGGTACACACAAAAAGATGTTAGTCCCTTAAAGTCCGAGGTCTCAGATCTGAGGTCTTGGGGTCTGGAAACAGAACCAGAACCATCAGGTCCTTGATGATTTTCTTTGATAACCTGGTCCTATTTCTCAGATGATACGGTCCTGAGTCCACAGCTCATTTTGTTTTCTGACTCTTTTGTCATTGGCTGATAACACTCAGGATGAGGTTCTGTCATTGGCTGATAACACTCAGGATGAGGTTCTGTCATTGGCTGATAACACTCAGGATGAGGGTCTGTCATTGGCTGATAACACTCAGGATGAGGGTCTGTCATTGGCTGATAACACTCAGGATGAGGGTCTGTCATTGGCTGATAACACTCAGGATGAGGGTCTGTCATTGGCTGATAACACTCAGGATGAGGGTCTGTCATTGGCTGATAACACTCAGGATGAGGTTCCGTCATTGGCTGATAACACTCAGGATGAGGGTCTGTCATTGGCTGATAACACATTCAATACAACCTTCACTGGGACTTCAAGATCGTCGTCAGAACGGCGTTCACAGCAAAGTGTTGTTAGAGAAGAACATTTCCTTACCGAGCACGTGCACCACCTTCCTTCGTCCCTTCTCTCCGTCTGCAGGCAGCGAGGTCACAGAGAGGGCACAGGTCAGGATGAAGACCAGGACCTGCAGCTGCTTTGAGGACTGCATGAAGGGAGACGAGAGAGTTATGGCTGGTTTAGGGGGACGATGACGAGCTACAGGACGACAGGTGAGGATTATTCTAGTAATACCTGAAGTCAGGTATCATGAGACACATGAGAAGAATCTCTCACATAAAGACTTATCACAGGATGTGAGAGAATAATGACCATCTTCAGTCACCTCACGTGGATGATTATTATAGTTTGAGTAGAGAGGGAAAAAGCTTTGTTTTAGTTTTGGGGGAAGAACTGTCCAGAGATTTAGCCGACTTGTCTCATGGAAAGGAACAACAGCCAATCAGGAAGCAAGCTGACTGACACAGGAAGCACAACAAACATCACCATGGTGACAACAGTAAACGTGAAGAATAAAGTTAGATGGACGTCAGAGCAACTTGTTGATCTGTGGAAACAACAGGGAGCTAACAGCTAGCCACATGTAGCTTGACCATCATGTTAGTTTCCTCTGTGACGTCGTGAGATTAGCTGTTCTGAGCGTGGACACTCTGCTTGTTCATGTTACTTTATTCAAACTGTCACCATGCTTTGGCCCTGGAGCAAGCTCTGCTCATCATCAACTACAGCTGCACATGTGTGTGTGTGTTTTCATGTGAGCTCCCAGGTGGGGCTGCTGTTAATCCATGACAGATTACAAGCATCTGAGAAACACAAAGGTTTTATCCTTTGTTTGGGAGATATCTCATATCAGCATCACCGAGACATTGAGAGGAAGCTACGGCTAAAGGTCACCTCCTCTCATACACAGTAACGTCAGTGCTGCAGTACATAGCACGTGAACAGGCCCCAAAAGAAAGCAGAGTCACTAAAGCAGCTAGACATGCATAGAAAGAAGTCTAAACAGCCTCCTGCATCATTTCCCTCAAGGTGAGTTGAACGAGCAGCGAGCAGCAGCAGGCATGCAGCCGGAGGAGCTGCAGAGCGGAGCCGTATAAATGCAGCACAGACGGTGACTTACCATGGCTTTAACACCAGGATTACAGGCTCAATCAGACGAGTCGCTGTGTGCCGTTTAACTTCTTAGCCAGGCTAAATGTTGCTCTGCTGCATCACTCGCCTCTCTCCCTCCCTCTCTGCTTCCAATCCCATCGCTGATCTCTCACACTGCAGGGGAACCACCGCTGTTTGTGGGACCTGCAGTCCTCAGATGACGCAGCACAGAAAAGGATGAGTGTGCAGCAGCAGTGTTCATGAGTTCATCAGCCCTTTATAAGCTCATCACTGATGACCTGGTAGTGACAGGAGGGGAGCCTTCATTTGTTCCCTAACGACAGGTCGGAGACAGACTTCAGTTTGAAAGGTTCACTGTGTCGAATGTTTACATTTAAATATACAAATTCAATTAAAATGCAGAAAAAAAGGTTGTTGTTTTTTTTTTTTTTACTTTTTATTTAGTTTTTCCAAAACCAGCAAACACAACCAAACACAACAGCACAATAATGAGGGGGGTCTAGATGTTTCTGCACAGCAGAGATCACTGTCCCAGTTCTTATGCCGGTAATCCATCCATTTCTTCCAGCGTTGGTCATGTGACCGTGCTCGAGTTTGTAGATAATAAGACCAGAGAGAAACTCTCCTCCACTATGGCCAGCCATTGTTCCAGACTTGGAGCTTTTCAGCCTGTTCCTTGTGACGGCCTTTTTACAAGCAAGGATCGACATTTGAAAGAGGTAAACATTAAATAGAATGCCAGTCACTGTTTGACATGTTTGTATGTTAAAACTAAATGGGAATTAGAAGTGAATACAATGTATTGTTTCCGTTCTGTGTCTGGAAGCTTCTATAAACAATCTTTGTGTTTTTATAAGCACCAATCAAAAAAGAAGTTTTAAATATTTGTTGTTGTGTACTTAAGTTACAATATTTTCAACAGTTCTCAAAGCCAGGAAAATCCTTCATCTGCCATGACAGAGTCGCCATGTTTATCGTTGCCATGGAAACACTGCATGTTACCATAGACTGTAAATATGAATGACATATTTAGGTTTTTTGTACCAGGCTGGAAACGTCTTTATATATTTGCCAGTCGTGTGTATGTGACTTCCTGTGTTTCTGCAGCCAGCCTCTAGTGGACATTCAGTGAACAGCAGATGTTACTGTCTGTTTGATAAATCAAAGGTTACAGATCAGGACAGGACTGTTGATTGGGCTGTTCTTTGATGTTGGTGGATTTTTTTTCCTGCTGTGAAATCAGCTGCAGGAAAACGTTCTGCCTTCAATGTAGTGCATTTAAAACAGTACAGAACCAGAACCAGGCCTTCTGGTTCAGCCTCTGCTCCCCTTTGAGATCTTAATATGATAAGAGAAACAGAAAGTAATAAAGCACTGACATCATTGCATGTTGTGCTGCTGAGATTCGAGTGGACCTGTCAGGTACTGCAGTCCTGAGCAGCTTCACTGAGAGAGGACTCTGCCCGCCCAGGTCCTCCCTGGAGCAAGGCACACTTCTCAGCATGAGAGAGGAGGAAGAGAGGGAAACATTCTGGGCTGTTGAAGGGAGAAACAACATTTACAAGCTTTCTGACTTTAGCCACCAACATAGTGCTGTCATGAGACGACGTACTAATATAGTAATAGATGGACCAAAGCAGAAGAATTCAGAGTTTAGCTACTTTAAAGTAGAGCAGAAAAACCTCCCTACATGCAGCTGCTAAGAGAATCCCCCTCCAGGCAAAGCTCCTTAAATATTGATGTAGCAGTGAGGATTTTAAAGATTACCTGATAGCCTGGGAGGGAGAACATCTTCTCAAATTAAATGCACAACAAATGAACCGACAATGACCACAGGCTCAGCAGAGATTCAGGAGGCTGTTATCGGAGACTTTTACAGCCCAGTTTGCAAACTGAGGTCAAGAAAAAAAGGAGCATTTAGTGTTTGTGCATCGATGCGTAAAGAGTCCTTTGCAGACGTGTTCTACTCTTCACTTGGTCCCTGGAGAGGCACGGATCAGCAGAGTTGGTTATGTCTGCAAAAATCAATACAGCTATTTATTCAGTGCTCCCTGCCAGCTGAGGTTTGCAGACACGGACTGTTACTTCTACATGCATGTGCAACTAATCAAGGAGTGAGTCTGTGAAATGAGACTCAACGATGTCTCACACTGCATGCCATGAAGAACACAGAAATCCAATAAAGAGCTGTTATATAAAGATAGTTCAATGGAAGTGAAAAGACAGGACACTCTGATGTCCCGCCTGACAGGCGACATCCTCCACAGCTACCTGACAAATCTTCTCCCTTTAACGCTCTATTTCAGCTGCAAGTCATTCGCCCCCGATGCACGCCCCTCCCCCAGCTCCCACCTGCTGGCTCCGGCGAGAGGGAGATGAAATAAATCTGTGAGGAGTGACAATGTTGGAGCCTATAGACGCAAACACTGTTCTGCAGCTGAACAAAGATTTCAAAGCATGAGAACATAAACTGTCTGACTGGATTCTAGTTGACGACACGATGAGCTAAATCTACAGTCTATTTAAGCATGTAACAATAATGACCATGGGCGATGGAAGGGTTGGCTGCAAATTGAAACTTTGACTAAGGTGCAAAAAAGGTAATCCACTCCAGTCATCATTAACCATTAAATCACACTGGCAGAGATCTGTGCTGAGCATCATGTGTGAACTCAACCACTACATACACTATATACACTATATACACTACATACACTATATACACTATATACACTGTATACACTGTATACACTATATACACTACATACACTGTATACACTATATACACTACATACACTGTATACACTATATACACTACATACACTATATACACTATATACACTATATACACTACATACACTGTATACACTATATACACTACATACACTATATACACTATATACACTATATACACTATATACACTACATACACTATATACACTGTATACACTACATACACTGTATACACTATATACACTGTATACACTGTATACACTATATACACTACATACACTGTATACACTATATACACTACATACACTGTATACACTATATACACTATATACACTACATACACTATATACACTATATACACTACATACACTGTATACACTGTATACACTGTATACACTATATACACTATATACACTGTATACACTGTATACACTATATACACTGTATACACTGTATACACTATATACACTACATACACTGTATACACTATATACACTATATACACTATATACACTACATACACTGTATACACTATATACACTATATACACTACATACACTGTATACACTACATACACTGTATACACTATATACACTATATACACTATATACACTATATACACTATATACACTATATACACTGTATACACTATATACACTGTATACACTGTATACACTGTATACACTATATACACTATATACACTGTATACACTGTATACACTATATACACTGTATACACTATATACACTGTATACACTGTATACACTATATACACTATATACACTATATACACTGTATACACTATATACACTGTATACACTATATACACTGTATACACTGTATACACTATATACACTGTATACACTATATACACTGTATACACTGTATACACTATATACACTATATACACTATATACACTATATACACTGTATACACTGTATACACTATATACACTATATACACTATATACACTATATACACTGTATACAGTATATACACTATATACACTGTATACACTACATACACTGTATACACTGTATACACTACATACACTGTATACACTGTATACACTGTATACACTATATACACTGTATACACTATATACACTGTATACACTGTATACAGTGTATGCAGTATATACACTATATACACTATATACACTACATACACTATATACACTACATACACTGTATACACTATATACACTGTATACAGTATATACACTATATACACTGTATACACTATATACACTATATACACTGTATACACTGTATACACTATATACACTACATACACTGTATACACTATATACACTACATACACTGTATACACTGTATACACTACATACACTGTATACACTATATACACTGTATACACTGTATACACTGTATACAGTATATACACTATATACACTGTATACACTGTATACACTATATACACTATATACACTGTATACACTACATACACTGTATATACTGTATACACTGTATACACTATATACACTATATACAGTGTATACACTATATACACTGTATACACTGTATACACTACATACACTGTATACACTATATACACTATATACACTATATACACTATATACACTATATACACTATATACACTGTATACACTACATACACTGTATATACTGTATACACTGTATACACTATATACACTATATACACTACATACACTACATACACTGTATACACTATATACACTGTATACACTGTATACACTACATACACTATATACACTGTATACACTATATACACTATATACACTATATACACTGTATACACTATATACACTATATACACTACATACACTATATACACTGTATACACTATATACACTATATACACTACATACACTACATACACTGTATACACTATATACACTGTATACACTGTATACACTACATACACTATATACACTGTATACACTATATACACTATATACACTATATACACTGTATACACTATATACACTATATACACTACATACACTGTATACACTGTATACACTATATACACTGTATACACTACATACACTGTATACACTATATACACTATATACACTGTATACACTATATACACTATATACACTATATACACTACATACACTACATACACTGTATACACTGTATACACTATATACACTGTATACACTATATACACTATATACACTATATACACTATATACACTATATACACTGTATACACTATATACACTATATACACTACATACACTGTATACACTATATACACTATATACACTGTATACACTATATACACTGTATACACTATATACACTACATACTCTATATACACTATATACACTGTATACACTGTATACACTATATACACTACATACTCTATATACACTATATACACTGTATACACTATATACACTATATACACTATATACACTGTATACACTGTATACACTATATACACTACATACTCTATATACACTATATACACTGTATACACTATATACACTGTATACACTATATACACTACATACTCTATATATTGTATACACTATATACACTATATACACTGTATACACTATATACACTATATACACTGTATACACTATATACACTGTATACACTGTATACACTATATACACTATATACACTATATACACTGTATACACTGTATACACTGTATACACTATATACACTATATACACTATATACACTATATACACTGTATACACTATATACACTGTATACACTGTATACACTGTATGTTCTGTTATGACTGTATTGTATTGTCTTCTATGTCTGTGCCCTGTCATTCTTTTGTCGGCGTGCAGCCCTTCAGAGTTTAGTCCTGTATAGTGAAAAAGACCATAAAGCCTCCATGTTCTCTGCAGCTCACATTCACTTTCTGTTCATCGACACACAGCACTCATACAAACACACTGATTCTCTTTATAGAGATGTAAAGAGGACTCTGCTGCTCCGTCACGTCTTACTCAGGAGACTAAACCTGATGGACCCAAGGAAGGATATGGCCTCCCGTGTTCCTGCAGTGTTGTTTATGTTGTCTTCTGTTGTTGTATGTTGTATATGATCTTATTCCTTTCATTACTGAAAACATCGACTCAAACGAGCCCTCTTCTGTTTCTGCAGACTGTCATGGATCACACACACAGGAGGCACCGCTGTATACTTCATCATGAAGAAGCTGCTGGATTTCATTACTCTGCCTTCCTGTCTGTTGGCCTATTGCTCAGCTAAGTATGAGAGGTCATTATTCATGAATGGACGAGAGACAGAGAGAGAGAGAGAGAGAGAGAGAGAGAGAGTTATCTGGGTATAGAAAACAGCACGCTCACACACACGACTGCAGATCATCCTTTAACTCAGTGGAAAGAGAAGGATTATTGTGGTATACTCTACAAACCTTTGACAGTCACACTGAAAGACAATCAGGCTTCTTACAGCTGCCCACTCTTCATTTCATTCTGTTTGTTTATGCAAAGAAAAACTTCATTTGAAAAGAATGAAACGACGGGAGCAGACTCTTCAGCTGGCTGCCCACGCAGAGAGCGAGCACGCCGCTCAACCACTCAGCAACACAAAGACAATCACGATGAGCTGCTCGCTCAGCTCTGAAGATCAGTCGGAAGGAGAGGAGCTGAGAGGAAGGCTGTGCTTTTCAAACGGAGACAGGACGCCGGCGTGTTCTTCAGACTGACAGACATGTGAGATCTGAGAGGCTCCGCCCTATCAGGTCTACCTTCTGAAGGGGGTCACTATGGTGACAGCTCTAACAGTCATATAAGACAATGAGACACCTATAATATAAATACAGCTTTGAATAATGTCAGCTCATAAACAATCATCTCTGCTGCCTTTTTGAAACAACCCTCCTGACCCAGACCAGAAGTGTGTGTGGCATAAACCCTTAGAAACAAACTCACACAAGTTAAACACCAACCAGAGATTTACTCTGAAAATAAACCAGATGTCTGACTTCCTGTCCTGCTCGACCTTCTCCGTGCTCCGTCATCCTGCAGGAACAGAAGTCTGCTGCAGAGGAGCATTCTCAGATCCTGGCTCGTCTTCTTCATCACTGAGGAGGAAAGAGTCTGCAGAGCACAGCAACAGAAGGCTTGTAGTAAAGGATGCATGGTGTGCTTTATTGTACTTGAGTCAAACTGAATAAACATAAGTTGCACGACCTTTGACCTTCTGTCCAATTCATTATGTTACCACTCATTAGGAATTCCTTCAGGAGGGAGATGCAGCCGACTCTTCCAGCAGTCAATACATCAGCGTGACAGACGAGGTCACTGAAGGACAAATCTTTCTGCTTCAACCAGAATATAATCTGTTGAGCAGTGACACAGACAGCAGCTCATAGAACTTAGAGTATCTACAAAGTCAACAATTTAAATATATTTGTGTTTGATGGTTCGTGCGAGGACAATCTGTGGTGAAGCTTCTAAACCTGTGCACTTCAAATCAGCCCGTTAGACCTCACCATTGTTCTGTGCTATGAAAGGAGCTAACTAATGAAATAGACTTCCTGCTGAACTTCAGACAAACCAGAACTGCCAACATTTTAAGATGACAGAGTTCCTTTAGAGTAACATGTGTAGTCATGTGTTACATGAGGATGTGTGAGGATCACACTGATCTGTGTGCACAAACGTCAGTGCGCCGACGTGAGTGGCGTGAGTTTCAGTAGCTCCGTCCCTGTCGTACTCGTCTGATATGTTATTCGTTTGTTGTGGCTCTGTGCCAACTTCTACTTTTATAGTTTTTATAGTACTATACTATATAGTTTTTATAGTACTATACTATATAGTTTTTATAGTACTATACTATATAGTTTTTATAGTACTATACTATATAGTTTGTATAGTACTATACTATAAAGTTTTTATAGTACTATACTATAAAGTTTTTATAGTACACCTTCAGTGTATTACTTTATGTATCCTATGGATACTTTTTCGTGCCTTCGTGGAAATAGCAGCGGAAAACTCTCTTATTCAAGGGAGAAGCTGCTCTCACTCCGGACAGCGGGACAAGCCGGCATCGTTCACCCGATACCAGAGGAGCTGAGGCGGCGGTACAGAGGCTGTAGAGCGGGGGCCCTGGTAAGGGCTAAGCTCGCGGCTAAGCGATGGAGGTACAAGCCCTCGGTTCCGGTGATAGTTATGGGGAACGTAAACTGTCTAACCAACAAGACAGAATGAGCTGGCTGCTCTTGTGAGGAACAACCGGACATTTAGAGAGTGCAGTTAATGTGCCTCACAGAAACCTGGCTGACTCAAAACACCCCGGACGCTAACGTGGATCTACCGGGCTTTACTACAGTGAGAGCGGACAGAGACCGAAACGCAGCGGCAAACGGAAAGGAGGAGGACTCGCGCTGTTTATTAACACCAGATGGTGCCACCATGGACATGTTACTGTGAAGGAGGCAACGTGCAGCAAAGACATCGAGCTGCTGGCGGTGGGTCTCCGTCCTTACTACATGCCGAGGGAATTCTCTCACGCGATCGTGGTCTGTGTTTACATTCCTCCCCGGGCACACGCCCGAAAACTGCGTGTGACGTCATCCACGCGACCACCTCAAGATTACAAACGCTGCACCCGGATGCTTTCATCGCCATCTCAGGGGACTTTAACCATGTTACTTTGAACTCCACACTACCGGACTTTCACCAGTTTGTAAGCTGTCCCACCAGGAAGAACAGGACAATAGACCTCCTGTATGCAAACGTGAAGGACGCCTACACTGCCACCCCGTTACCACCTCTGGGTAAGTCCGATCACAACCTGGTCCTACTCAAGCCACAGTACAAAACTATGATCCAGAGACAACCGATAACTACACGCACCTTCAGAAAGTGGTCTCCTGAGGCAGAGGGAGGCGCTCAGAGACTGCTTTGAGACCACTGACTGGAGTGCCCTGCAAGAGACTCATGGTGATGACATTGAGGGGGTCACACACTGCACAACTGACTACATGAACTTCTGTATGGACGTTGTGGTTCCCACTAAAACTGTGCGCTGCTTCCCGAACAACAAGCCCTGATCACCAGCGATGTCAAGGGAGATCCTTAACAGGAAGAAAAGGGCATTCAAGGAGGGAGACCAGGCAGAGCTGAAGCGTGTGCAGGGGGACTCAAGGTCAGACTCCGAGGCAAAGGAGGAGTACAGAAGGAAGGTAGAACAGAAGCTGCAGCAGAACAACATGAGGGAGGTCTGGGAGGGCATGAAAACCATCACAGGCTGCAAGAAGAAAAAACAACAATGCAGAAGACGGGGGACCCTGAGAGAGCAAACCAGCTCAACTTGTTTTTCAACAGGTTCGACAGCCCCGTCGCTGCAGCGAGTGCCTGTCCCCCCAGCACCCCTCCACACACCCCCCTCCCCCCCTCTACACACCCCACCCCTCCCCCCTCTCACTCCTCCCCCCCCCCCAGCACCCCTCTACACACCCCCTCCCTCCCTCTCACTCCCCCAACACCTCCACCAGAACAGATACAACCTCCAGTGACAATCCATCCCCCCCCCCCCCACCATCACCAGAGACCAGGTGAGTAAGGGAGCTGAAGAGACTCCGCCCCAGGAAGGCAGCAGGCCAGACAAGGTGTGTCCCAGGATGCTAAAGGCCTGCTCTGCTGAGCTGGGGGAGCCACTTCAGCACATCTTCAACATGAGCC
Source organism: Symphodus melops (assembly GCF_947650265.1). Lineage (NCBI taxonomy): Eukaryota > Metazoa > Chordata > Actinopteri > Labriformes > Labridae > Symphodus > Symphodus melops. The sequence goes on along the minus strand of NC_136698.1, from coordinate 28,797,599 downwards.
CTGCGGCTCGGGAGGTTCCTGTGCTCTGAAGACCTCGTGCCTCACCCCTGTCCCCAAGAAGAAAAACCCCAGTGAGCCAGGCGACTTCAGACCAATCGCTCTGACATCCCACGTTATGAAGACCTTTGAATGGCTGCTGCTCCAACACCTCAGACCCCAGGTCCAACATGCACAGGATCCACTGCAGTTTGCATACCAGGCAAAGGTGGGCGTGGACGATGCCATCCTCTATCTCCTACACAGGGCTTACTCTCATCTGGACAAAGGAGCAGCGTAATGAGAATCATGTTCTTTGATTTCTCAAGCGCTTTCGACACCATCCATCCCCTCCTACTGAGAGACAAGCTGACCGAGATGAGGGTGGACTCGCACCTGGTGAGGTGGATCACTGCCTACCTCACAGTGAGACCACAGTACGTCAGACTGAAGGACTGCACATCTGACACTGTGGTCAGCAGCACCGGAGCACCACAGGGGACCGTGCTCTCCCCCGTCCTGTTCACCACCTGTACATCTCGGACTTCCAGTATAACTCTGAGCTCTGCCACATGCAGAAATACTCGGACGACACTGCGATAGTTTGCTTGTGTCAGGGATGGACAGGAGGAGGAGTACAGGAGCCTGATCGAGGACTTTGTGACATGGTGCAGTGCCAACCATCTGCAGCTAAACACCTCCAAGACCAAGGAGATGGTGGAGGACTTCCGAAGGAACAAACCACATCTAGAACCGGTTTCCATCGGCGGGGTCGACATGGAGGTGGGTCAGGAACCTACGGGTACCTGGGGCTGCAGCTGGATGACAAGCTGGACTGGTCGCCCTACATGGACACTACCTGCAGGA
>NC_136698.1:28735560-28796556 GCF_947650265.1 Symphodus melops | reverse complement strand
AAATGAAAATAGAAAGACTAAGGTCTCCATCTCGTCCAAAGCGGGTCAGCCTCCCTCCCGACAGAATTCACAGAGCTCGGCTGAAAATAGAAACAGGATGTGAAATCTGCTCCAGCTTTAGGATAAAGGTTTTTAACAATCAGTGTTCAGATCGTGGTTAGACATCAACATGACAAAGACATGAAATCCAGTCTGTTTCAGAACAATCAGCTGATGTGTCATCAGAAGATGTGTTGAATAGCAGAAAGCTCTTACCGTCCGGCTGCACTTCCTCTCGATGAATCAACGAGCTGCTCAGGCTCCCATGGCCTTCACTGGGGGAAATAACCAAGTGCAGACAAAGAAGCTTTTAGGGGAACAAGTTGTGCAATTTGGTTTTATCAGAGATTTACATAAGTCGTATTAGAGAATAGGTCCACATTCCTCTGAAGCAACACTCACAGTCCCACTTCATATTATGTGTTTGATGAAATGTGTCATGCTGAAAATGTCATGTGAGTCGTATGAAAGAGAGTGTGTTATATTTCTATAGGGGCTCAAACAGGAAAGCTTTACGTGTCCTTTAACTGCTCCATCTGAACCAATCCTAAAATATCTGAGAAATGCTCTAAAGAGCTTTGAACACATGAAGTCAGGATGGCACACACACTCAGTGTAATTAACACTAAAACACATCAATGCACGAAGGCATCAAGTGACAAAGTTAAACCGTCATTAAAGAAAACAAAGTATATCAAACTGGGTCATTAGAATTAAGTACAGGTACTAAAATTAGAACGACAGAGCCCAAAATACACACGGTTTAATTTAAAGGACCAATCAGAGAGCTGCTCTCTTCCTCTGTGATCAATCAGCCAATCAGAGAGCTGCTCTCTTCCTGTGTGATCATGAAGGAAACCTGCTGTGTTGAAGCTTTAGATTCTGCTCCTGATGATAACAACACTGTGAGATGGTGAGATCGTTTCCACAGATAGAAGTTACACAACACACGGTGTGATTGATTTAATAACACAAAATCAGTTCCTGATAAACACAGGTGCAGATTTAACGTTCCTTTTGATGTATCGGCCATGTTGGATTTTAAATGAGACTACTGAAAGTTCTCCGAGTTTCAAAGTCAGAATTCTGATTTCAGGGGCGCTAATGATAATCATGTTAAAAACCCATAACTTCAATAATCTCCAACTTCTGAGATCAAATAGATTACTGATGGACTCTTTACTCTGCAGCAGCCTCTACCATCAGTGTGTGAATGTGTATGAATGGATGAGTTCATACTGATGGACTCTTTACTCTGCTGCAGCCTCTACCATCAGTGAGTGAATGTGTGTGAATGGATGAGTTAATACTGATGGACTCTTTACTCTGCAGCAGCCTCTACCATCAGTGTGTGAATGTGTATGAATGGATGAGTTCATACTGATGGACTCTTTACTCTGCAGCAGCCTCTACCATCAGTGTGTGAATGTGTATGAATGGATGAGTTCATACTGATGGACTCTTTACTCTGCAGCAGCCTCTACCATCAGTGAGTGAATGTGTGTGAATGGATGAGTTAATACTGATGGACTCTTTACTCTGCAGCAGCCTCTACCATCAGTGTGTGAATGTGTATGAATGGATGAGTTCATACTGATGGACTCTTTACTCTGCAGCAGCCTCTACCATCAGTGTGTGAATGTGTATGAATGGATGAGTTCATACTGATGGACTCTTTACTCTGCAGCAGCCTCTACCATCAGTGTATGAATGTGTATGAATGGATGAACATTCCTGAACATGTGATGTTCGCAGGAAAACCGGAAGTGAAAATAAATAAATCCTCTCATGTTGGGAGAGGAGCAGGGAGAAGAAGACATCTTGTTTTTACCTCCCTTTACTCAAACAAGATGATCTGTCTAATTACAAATTAATGATAAATTTGGTGGCAACACAAAACAATTCTAACAATTCCTGGTTTTTGACTTCACTTCCAAGTTAATGAGGAAAAAAACACAAACACTTATTGCCAATTTCATACCGTCTAAAAACTTTCTCCTGGTACATTTTTTAAACTGAAATATTTGAGCACAGCTCTTTAATTCGTTGGTGAGAGAATAACAAAATGTGATCTCAGAAACACACATCTGTTTTAAAGTTGTCCAAACTGATGTTTAAAATGTTCTCCTCTGCTCTTCCTCTTCTCAACTAAAAACATGCTGCTAATATGTAACTCCACTAAATCTTTCAGTTTCAATAAAGCTGAAGTAAAAACTCTCTGCTGGACTTCATGAATGACTCTTAATGCTTCTTTCTGTAAAATAAATAATTAATGTTTGTAACAGAAGTGTTTCCTCACACTTCAACACAATAAATCAAATAAGGCAAAATGAGTGAACAAAACAAAATGCTCAATGTGTCTCAACGTAAACGTTGCTTTGTTTAAAACAAAGATCTTCTTGGCCACCTTTTCGTTATAAGAGCTCCGTGTGATTTCATCCATGATGAACTTCAGACACTCTTTCAATATTAACTCCATCTATAGATAACTAAACGTTTTCATACTTTTATTTGTAATAATCATGAACTTAGTTTTATTTCAGTTCAAGGATAACTTATTCAAACCATGCTTTTAATTTGACCATTTTCTCTGCTTCCTGTTATGAGGTCATTTCCTGAACACAAAAATTTGTATCATCTGCAAATACAACAAAGTGCAGTAACTTTGAAACTTCACATATATCATTAATGTATAAATTAAAATGTTTAGGCCCCAAAACAGAGTCAATGTTTAAATACATATTATATATATTAATATTATTAATTAATATATTATAGTATAGTACATATAGTACATATTGCTGTCTGTTAATTAAAGAGCTGCTTAACCAGTTCACAGTAATTCCCCTCACACCATTTTTATAAATTTATAAATTAATATTTTATGATCTATTGTGTCAAACACTTTTTTTAAATCAATGAATACACCTATTGTATGATTTTACTGTCTATTGCTGGAGACATTTCTTCTCTGATTTTTGTAACCCAGGTGGAAAACCTGCATTTATTTATTCCTTTTATAATGTTGTGCGTTGTACGTCATCACGTCGCGCCGTCACGCCGTCAGGTGACGGACGCGCGCTCCTAATTACAACTAGATACCCAGCTGCGGCTGGCAGCAGGAGGAGCGAGAGGGGCACACGCTGGGAAAGTTGCTGCAGGTACGCATAGTTTAATTCACTTGATATTAACTCAATATCCCAAACTAAAACACCGTAAATATCAAACTATAGGAGCCGACTACCGCCGCCGAGCGTGTGAGACCGAGCCGTGACAGATTGAACCGCGAAATTGGCCAGGTTGATGGCGAGCTAAAGCCTGATCTTGACAAGAGGCCCAAAGATTGTGCTGGAACCCAACCAACTGAACCTCTACTGCTCAGGCCGGGCTGGTAGGAGGCTCTTTTGTGCAGCCACCCTCTTCCTGCTTCTTGGTTTGTCCCCCTCGCAGCTCACCAACGGCCCACAACTCACTTCACTCACTCACTCACTCACATATGGACTTTTCCCTCACTGGACACTCAGTCGTGGGGCCGTTGAGCTGTGGTAGCGCCTACCATACAGGCCAAAACTTTGAACTCTTTTTTTGGGGTATTTTTATGGACCAGCCTCTGTGAGCCATAATTATCAATGTTTACATAACATATTTGTATATACTGTTTTTGACGAATGGCCATTCGATTTCTTGTTTTTGTATTGCTTAATGTTGTTCACAATTCTAATATATATCACTCAAAAGCTAACCTGTGTTCAGTGTTTTCCTCTCCACTCCTAGAGACAAACCTAGCCTTCTGAACCTAGCCCAAATAATAGTCTGCTATCTGTTTGTATTTAAACCTTATTCCTATAATTTAATAGTTAGCATACATGTTACATAAAGTGGCGAGCTAGCCAGGAGTGGAGAGTGGACTGAACTTTTAGTTTTGGTATTTTTATATTCACTGTGGAAAAATGAACATATTCGAGAAACGTGGCATAAAGATCCCAAATGCAGTTTTGATAAAAGAAGCGACAAAAACTGAAACCGATGACGAGGTAATCGAATTTTTAAACCAGTACGGCTCTATTTTAAAATTCGAACGCATCGATGAACCAGATTCTGCTTTTCACCATTCAATCGTTGTAGAATATACTTCAGGCGCTGCGCTGAGTGTGTTACGCCCAGATTTACCATATACATATGTGTGTAACGATGTCGAGGTTACCTATAAAATCTTAGACTTATCCATAGTCTGCGCACATGAGGTAGGTCAGTTGCAAACCAAAAACTACATTTCTGAACTATAAAAAGTTGCAAAATTGACTGGCCAAGATTTTGCAGTTATTTTGAATGGCGTGATGTCTCTGCTTGGTCAGTCAGTCACCCAGCACAACCTCACTACTACTGCTGTTGAGTCTCCTTCAGGGGACAATGAGAGCGAGCCACCGTCTGCTGCCACAGGGAATCAGCAGACTCCACCGCTGCTCTCTACTGCCAACTTTGGTCACCCTGTCGGTCCTGCTGTTTCAGACCGGAACAGTGAACCACAGTCAAGGGTCCAGCCAGATCCCACAGCCCAATACGCCTCGAGACCCTCTTTGCCAGCCATGTCACACGCCAGCTTCAATCCACCTGAAGTCCAACGCTATGTGGTTGAGCATATTGTCAAGAACGACGACAGCGCTATGCACTCCACACAGCGGCTCAGAGCCTTCTCTGGAAGATCACCCAGATCCCAAACCGAGTCAGACTACGACACATGGCGTTCCGGAGTGGAGCTGTTGCTGAAAGATCCTGCAGTGTCCGACCTACAGCGCTCACGTAAGATCTTTGACAGCCTGTTACCACCTGCTGCGGACATGGTTAAGCATCTGAGGCCTGACACTCCACCAACCGTGTACCTACAGACACTTGACTCGGCATATGGCACTGTTCAGGATGGCGAAGAGCTGTACGCCAAGTTTATGGACACGTTCCAGGACGCTGGGGAGAAGCCGTCCCAATTTTTGCAGCGTCTGCAGGTGGCACTGAACCAGGCCGTGAAACGAGGCGGAGTCTTAAACAAAGACTTTGATCGACACCTACTGACTCAATTCTGCCGTGGCTGTTGGGATAATTCCCTCATTGTGGAACTTCAATTAAAACAACGGAAACATAATCCCCCATCGTTTGCTGAATTCCTGCTACTTCTGCGAACTGAAGAGGATCGTGAAGCTGCGAAAGCCATCCGCATGAAGCAACATCTCGGCTCATCACGACCCAGAGCTGCAACTCACGCACAGTATGCTTACACCGACAGTGCAGAGAAAGGAGAGATTGCTGCACTCACCAACATCACGCAGCAGCTTGCTAAACAAATGGCCGATATTCAGAAACAGCTAGCAACCCTCACTGCTGCCCAGTCAAGATCCAGTCAGTCTGCTGCTGCCACATCGGGCCGCAAGCTGGAGGAGGGACAGAGGGCCGGGAAGCCCACAAAGAACCCGTCCTCTGTTCCCAAGGCCGGCTACTGCTATCGGTGTGGTGAAGATGGCCATATAAAGACCCATTGTGATAACCCCCCAAACTCTGCACTCGTCGCCACGAAGAAGAAGCGGTTCACTGAAAAGCAGCAAAGATGGCAGGTATCGAACTCTACTTCAAGACATTCTTTAAACTAGAGCCAGTTCCAGTTGTGGGGCGAACCGGAACTGTTGTGGACCCACAATGTCCCAACCAGAAGAAACACCTCAAATGTCATGAAGTAATCCAGACCACTCCTGCTGTTCCTGCCAGATTACCCACAGGCTTAATTGGATCTCGCTGCACGGCCAATGTCAAAATTGTTAGATAGATAGATAGATAGATAGATAGATAGATAGATAGATAGATAGATAGATAGATAGATAGATAGATAGATAGATAGATAGATAGATAGATAGATAGATAGATAGATAGATAGATAGATAGATAGATAGATAGATAGATAGATAGATAGATAGATAGATAGATAGATAGATAGATACTTTATTGATCCCGAGGGAAATTCAAGGCATCCAGTAGCAGTATACAGACAGGCAGGACACAAGACATTAGCTACAATACACACCCGCTGTCCCCCCCCCCTCTGTATACAGTAATCCCCCAAACAAGATTTAGCAGCCCCTATGTGACTAAGAATAAACATAATTATATGTTAAACCTGTGCAGTTAGCATTAGCATTAGACTTAAATCTTATATAGCATAATGTACATAACCTGTGCAGTTAGCATTAGCAATTAGACTTAAAACTTATATAGCATAATGTACATAACCTGTGAAGGAGAGAAAAACATGTGTTGGTTAAAGAACCTTAGAAACAAAGTGCTGACCTTCTAGAAACTAGTTACATGTGCATGTACAGAGGTGTTTGAGGTAGTGCCAGAGGTGTGAGTACAGTCGTTAAAGAAGAAGTTGGTGAAGAAGTCACTTGTCTCTTAGACACAGGATCGCAAGTCACTACGATCCCGGTGTCATTCTACAACCAGCATTTTGCAGACCAACCCGTTAAATCCTTGTGTGATTTACTGCAAGTGGAAGGAGCTGCAGGACAAGCCGTTCCTTATCTTGGATATGTGGAGATGGTGGTCACCCTGGCTGGGCTCCCCTCCAACTCCACCTCATCTGGGCTCCCTGCAGAGGTGTCTGTCCGCATGGCGGAGGATCTCAACAACTTTTATTGCAGGTTTGATCGGTGTGACTACTCCAAGGAGAGGGAGGAGCTCACTGCAGAGCTCGTCTCTATGCTTCAGTCCACTGAGGATCTACAGTTGCTGCCTGCAGAGGTGGAGCACTCGCTGAAGCGGATTAAGCCCAACAAGTCCCCTGGACCGGATTACATCAGTGGGCGCCTGCTGAAAGTTTGCTGCAGTCAGCTAGCTGGAGTCTTCTGCTCGCTGTTCAACCGCTCTCTGGCTGAGCACTCCATTCCATCAATATGGAAGTCCTCCATCATCTGCCCTGTGGCGAAGAAGAGCAACCCTGGTACCAACAATGATTATCGGCCTGTGGCTCTGACATCACTGGTCATGAAGAGCTTTGAAAGGCTCGTCATGGCCCAGCTGCAGGCCGATGTAGGGGTGCACTCTGACCCGCAGCAGTTTGCTTACCAGCCACGCAGAGGGGTGGATGATGCTGTACTCACCCTGCTGCATGGTGCCATAACCCACCTGGAAAAACCCAAGTCCCACGTCAGCCTGGTGTTTGTGGACTTCTCGAGCGCATTTAATACAGTGCAACCACACCTCATGGGACGCAAGCTGCTCCAGATGGATGCCAACCCCCACATCATTCTCTGGGTCCTCTCCTTCCTCACAGAGAGGGATCAGAGGGTCAGGGTGAACGGTCACCTCAGCACTGCTCGAACAATATCAACCGGTTCACCTCAAGGTTCGGTCATCTCTCCACTTCTCTTCACTCTGTACACTAACGACTGTAGGAGCACCACCCCGGGAATAACCTACATCAAGTATTCAGATGACACAGTAATCATGGACACCACAAACACTGTCGGACTACTGCAAACAGAACTGGACTCATTCTCACTGTGGTGCAGGGACAACTGTCTAGATCTGAACACATCTAAGACTAAAGAAATGATCATATACTTCCACCATGACCATTTCACTACACCCTCACTTACAGTCAATAATGAAATAATCGATAAGGTCACCTCATATAAGTATCTCGGCTCCATAATCGACCATAAACTTACATTTCAACTCAACTCTGAACAAATTTTTTCTAAATGTCAACAGCGCCTCTTTTTTCTCCGTAAGCTCCGCAAACTTCAGGTTCGCCAATCCATTCTCGCAGTTTTCTATAAATGTTTCATTGAATCCATCCTCACATTCAACATCACCGCCTGGTTTGGTTCACTCACTCTCACTCACCGCAACAGTCTTAGTAAAATCATCAAAATAAGCAGTAAAATCATTGGTCAGGAACAGCAGTCACTCACTAACATCTACAACACCAGAGTCCTGAGCAAAGGCACCCAGATCTCCACTGACCCTTCACACACCCTGCACCCTCATTACACTCTGCTGCCTTCAGGGCGCAGGTACAGGGCGCTCCCACTGAGGACAAAGAGGGCCAGCTCCAGCTTCCTCCCCACCTCCATCCGTCTGTTAAATGGCTGACAGGGACTGTGATCACCTTCTTTTACTTAATTTATTTATCACTTAATTTACCACTGCTTTTAATCTATTGTTGTTTTTAAGCTATTTACTAGGGACTCCATGACCAATCAGAATTTCTAATTTTTGTTGTGTGTGTTGTGTTCTGTACTGGCGCTTTCCCTGCAATGAAGTTCCTAACGGATAAATAAAGTTCATTTGATTTGATTTGATTTGATTTGACATCGAAGCAGTCCGACAACACCTAAGGGACCTTCTGGAGGCTGGTGTCATTCGTGAGTCGGAGTCGTCATTCTCATCACCCGTTGTTGTGGTCCGTAAGAAGAACGGTGACATACGCTTGTGCATTGACTACAGGAAGCTGAATCTACAGACGATTAAGGACGCATATCCCCTGCCCAACCTGGAGGAGTCCCTGTCCGCGTTGTCCGGTTCTAAATGGTTCAGCGTTCTTGACCTAAAGTCAGGGTATTACCAGATCGAGATGAATGAAGCAGACAAAGCTAAAACAGCTTTTGTGACGCCCATTGGATTTTGGGAATTCAACCGAATGCCCCAAGGGGTAACAAATGCTCCATCCACGTTCCAGCGCTTAATGGAGAAGAGTATGGGAGATCTTCATTTGAAGGAAGTCCTGGTTTTCCTTGATCATCTTATTATCTTCTCAGACACACTAGAGGAACACGAGCAGGGGTTGCTGCGGGTAATACATCGCTTGAAGGAATATGGTCTGAAGCTCTCACCCGAGAAATGTAAGTTTTTCCAGACATCGGTTAAGTACCTGGGACACATTGTTTCGGAGGAGGGAGTTGAGACTGATCCAGACAAGATCCTTGCTCTGAAATCCTGGCCAATTCCAAGAACTTTGAAAGAGCTCAAGTCATTCCTAGGTTTCGCTGGATATTACCGGAGGTTCATCAAAGGGTACTCGGCCATTGCAAAACCCCTCAATGATTTGACGCGTGGCTATACACCTACCTCCAAGGCCCAGAAAAAGTCCAGTCCAGTTAACACCCAGGACCCGAAACAGCCCTTTGGAGAGCGATGGTCCCCTGCCTGCCAGCTAGCGTTTGAAACTCTCATTGAGAAGCTGACCAGTTCCCCAGTCCTTGGTTTTGCTGATTCGAAGCTGCAATACATCCTTCATACCGATGCCAGCACCATCGGGCTCGGAGCAGCTTTGTACCAGGAACAAGAGGGTCAGCTAAGAGTAATTGCCTACGCCAGCCGTGGTCTGTCAGCAAGCGAGTCAAGGTATCCTGCACATAAATTAGAATTCCTTGCGCTGAAGTGGAGTGTGTGTGAAAAGTTTCACGACTACCTGTACGGAGCCAACTTTGTGGTAGTGACTGACAACAACCCGCTCACTTACCTGTTAACAACAGCGAAGTTGGACGCCGCGAGTCACAGATGGCTTGCCGCCCTGTCCACCTACACTTTCAAGCTGCAATATCGAGCCGGGAAGCAGAACCTCGACGCTGACGCTTTATCTCGACGCCCTCACAGCCACCCTGCTGACCTGACGACATTACAGAAAGATTGGGACCTGATCAACAAGTTCACTGAAGAGCGTGTCATTGAACCTGGTGAATCGGAAGAACTCGACCCAGACATTATTTCTGCCATCTGCCACCGTGGTCTTGTCACCAGTCAGCCCAACAGTTTGGCGGAGAGTCCCATCGCCTTGGTCGAGTCCCTGAGCCTGTCGGCTAAAGCCGTTCCTGACTGCTATGCCAGCGAGGATCTCCATGGTCTACCAGTTGTTCCTTCCCTGTCGCACCTGGACCTCAAGGAAAAGCAGCGTGCTGATGCAGTAGTTAGAGAGGTCATCCACCAGATGGAGACTGGGGAGACAGTTCCCCCAACGGCAAGACAGGAATTGCCGGACCTTGTGCTGTTGCTGAGGGAGGTGAACCGCCTCGAGCTGCAAGAGGGTATCTTGTACCGAAGGAGGCGAGACGGAGAACAAGTCTCATTCCAACTGGTGTTACCAGAGGAGCTCAGGGCAGTCGTGTTCACAAGCTTGCACGATGACATGGGTCACATGGGCATCGAGCGAACCTTAGACCTTGTGCGCTCCCGGTTTTTCTGGCCTCGCATGGCATCTGACATTGAAACCAAAATCAAGACCTGCAACCGTTGTGTGAGACGCAAGGCACTCCCTGAACGATCAGCACCCCTTGTTAACATCAAGACTACTCGTCCCCTAGAGTTGCTTTGCATGGATTACCTGTCACTTGAACCAGATCAAAGTAATACAAAAGACATTCTTGTCCTCACGGACCATTTTACAAAGTTTGCAATAGCCATTCCCACAGCAAACCAGAAGGCAAAGACAGTAGCAAAATGTCTATGGGAGAACTTCATTGTGTGCTATGGGATACCAGAACGCCTCCACACGGATCAAGGGACCGATTTTGAGTCTAAGTTGATCAGAGAACTTTGCCAACTCGCTGGGATTGTAAAGACCAGAACCACCCCTTACCATCCTCGGGGAAACCCAGTTGAGAGATTCAACCGCACCCTGCTCAACATGCTGGGTACACTGGAGCACAAGCAGAAAGCTAGATGGAAGGACTACGTAAAACCGTTAGTACACGCTTACAACTGTACCCGGAACGATGTCACCGGCTTTACACCATACGAGCTAATGTTCGGCCGTTCACCGCGTCTTCCGGTAGATCTAGCTTTTGGCTTGCCTGTGCAGGAACATCAGTCCACTTCTCATTCCCAGTACGTTGAGAACCTGCGGTCTAGACTTGAAGAAAGTTTCCACCTTGCTTCAAAAAATGCTGTAAAGGCTGGTGAAAGAAATAAAGCCCGCTTTGATCAGAGAGTCACTCCGTCAAGTCTGGAGGAAGGTGATCGAGTTTTGGTGCGCAATGTCAGACTTCGTGGCAAACGCAAGCTTGAAGACAAATGGGAGCGAGATGTGTATGTTGTTTTGAAGCGTGCTGGAGACCTGCCCGTGTACACAGTGCGGCCTGAGAGCAGGGCAGATGGGCCAACTCGTACGCTGCATCGGGATTTACTCCTCCCATGTTCCTTCCTGCCAGCATGTGGCAATCCAGATCCTGTACCAGTTACACCCCCACGTCGTCCTCAAACGTGGAGTCAGAAACCAGCCAGTGTTGATCACACTGAAGACCTGGTTGAGGAGGTGGATGAATGGAATGTGCCTCAAGTCCAGATCCAGCCAGCCACATTCCAGTTCCACAGTTCACCTGTTGAGCCTTCTACTGGATTCAGTTTCCAGCCTTTACCCAGGGCTGCTGTTTCACCTGTGTCCTCTGTGAATCCTGTTCCCGGAACTGTGGAATTACCTGCCGATGGGGAGTCCTCTGCTGAGTCTGAAGCTTCTTTACCTGTGAGAGAAGAGCTTGAGCCTGGTGAATACTTACCTGAACCTGAAAGAACACCTCCTACCTGTGTTCCTGGAACTCTTCCAGTTGAAGAACCAGTGCTCCCTGACCAGGCAGAGACGTCACTTAGCCAAAATGAGCAATTGCTCAGTCCAACCACAGTATCGGTTGAAGCTCCAAACTTACCTGACCCGGTCGTAGAATTGAGTCCTGTCGTCAGACGTTCTGTTCGGCAGCGTCAGCCTCCTAGTCGCCTTCAATATGCGGCATTAGGTAATCCACTTATTTCGGTCGTACAGACATTGTTTCATGGCTGTGTCGATGCTTATAGCAGAGCGCTTAGTACCGCTGCGGCAACTAACCTTAAGCAACCTTGTGTTTATGATGTTTAGCATGCATCAGGAGTTGCATGGTCTAAAGGGGGGAGGGTGTAACCCAGGTGGAAAACCTGCATTTATTTATTCCTTTTATAATGTTGTGCGTTGTACGTCATCACGTCGCGCCGTCACGCCGTCAGGTGACGGACGCGCGCTCCTAATTACAACTAGATACCCAGCTGCGGCTGGCAGCAGGAGGAGCGAGAGGGGCACACGCTGGGAAAGTTGCTGCAGGTACGCATAGTTTAATTCACTTGATATTAACTCAATATCCCAAACTAAAACACCGTAAATATCAAACTATAGGAGCCGACTACCGCCGCCGAGCGTGTGAAACCGAGCCGTGACAGATTGAACCGCGAAATTGGCCAGGTTGATGGCGAGCTAAAGCCTGATCTTGACAAGAGGCCCAAAGATTGTGCTGGAACCCAACCAACTGAACCTCTACTGCTCAGGCCGGGCTGGTAGGAGGCTCTTTTGTGCAGCCACCCTCTTCCTGCTTCTTGGTTTGTCCCCCTCGCAGCTCACCAACGGCCCACAACTCACTTCACTCACTCACTCACTCACATATGGACTTTTCCCTCACTGGACACTCAGTCGTGGGGCCGTTGAGCTGTGGTAGCGCCTACCATACAGGCCAAAACTTTGAACTCTTTTTTTGGGGTATTTTTATGGACCAGCCTCTGTGAGCCATAATTATCAATGTTTACATAACATATTTGTATATACTGTTTTTGACGAATGGCCATTCGATTTCTTGTTTTTGTATTGCTTAATGTTGTTCACAATTCTAATATATATCACTCAAAAGCTAACCTGTGTTCAGTGTTTTCCTCTCCACTCCTAGAGACAAACCTAGCCTTCTGAACCTAGCCCAAATAATAGTCTGCTATCTGTTTGTATTTAAACCTTATTCCTATAATTTAATAGTTAGCATACATGTTACATTTTCATTAAGCTAAAGCTGTAGACTGGCTCTCACTTAACTAATTATTTTTTTCAATAAAATCATCAATTTTTTGTGCAAACAGTTTTTCAAGTATCTTTGAGAATTGTGATATTAAAGATATTGGTCCATAATCAGTGAAGCTGTTTTTGTCTCCTGTTTTGAAAAGTGGAATAATCTTTAATATTTTCATTCTATCTGGAAAAATTCCTGCACGGAAGGAAAGATTGAAAATGTGGTGAAGAGGTTTAATGATGTTGTCTGTTTCACAATAATCAATCCCATCACTATCAGCTGATCTTATGTCACTCTCACACACTTCTCCCACAAACATAGACTTTCATATTTTTTGACCAACATTGTGTTTTTTAATAGATTTTATGATTTTTAATATATATTAGAGGAGCTAGTTGTTTTCTTACACAATATTCAGAGGTTCATTCAAAAATGTTCTATATTCACAAATGTTTGTGGAGCTTAAGTGTCAGCTCTCAGCATGGGCAGCCATTACTCAGCAGCACTGTTTGTAGACTCATCTAAGGCATTGACACAGAAGACACTTTTTGCTTTTACGAAAACGTCACATTTAGGCTTTGATAGAAATAGTTTAAAGTGGTTTCATAAAGACTTTTCTGACAGGCTCCACCTCTCTCAACTTCACAAAGGGAGTTCCCCAAGGTTCACTTCTTACTCCACTGTTGTTCAGCATATATATCAATGACATTAGCATTTCATCATCTTTACACAGACGACACAGTCCTGTATACTTCCTCAAATACTTTTCATGATGCAACTGAAAACCTGCAGGAAGCTTTGAACCTTTGACAAAGTCATCTGCACAAACTGAAACCCTAAACCTGAACTGTGCAAAGACTATGGATGCTATTCTCACATGCAAAGCAAACTGACTGTAATGTTCAAATTCAGTCTTTTAAAGATTCAATCATTGAGCAAGTACAGTATTATAAATGTCTCTGTATCTGGATAGATGAAAACTTTCCTTAAAAAAATACATATTGAAAATCTTTTACCTAAACTGAGACAGCACCAGAGCTTTCTTTTTTAGAAATCAATGTAGCTTCCCTTCTTTTACTAGAGAAAGGATAATTTTCCCATGTTTCCCAAATGTTTTCCCATCAGTTCTTGGTGATGCTGATATAATTTATGGTGCTGCAGCTTTCTGATTCTGTGTTTCGTCTTGTTTTAGTTTTCTGTCCTTAGTGTCCTTCTATGTTGGCTGTAAGTTTGTTTCCTGTTTTATTTGTGTGAATGATTCCTGGTGTTTAGTCTTTAGTGTTTCTAGTCTTGTAAAGTCTTCTCCCCGTGCTTCTGTGTTTTCTTATATCCTTCAGTGTTCATGTTATTAGTGTTGTCTGGTTTCCTGCCTCTCTGAGTTTCCCTCCTGTCTTGATCACCCTGATTGTCCTCACCTGTCTCATTAGTCTCACCTGCGTCTGATCACCCCAGGTCTATTTAGTCTGTGTTCATTCCCTCATGTTGGTGTCTTTTGGAATCTGTTAGTGTGGTCATGTGTGTTCTGAGCCTGTCGTTTCATCTCCCTGGATTCACTTTGTTTCTCCTCATGGTTTTTGGTCTTTTGGATTTTGTTTTTGAGTAAGTTTTGCCTTTTGTTTAATACTGTCATGTTTGGGTTTGTTTGTGTCTCTTCCCCACGTGTGTGTGTTTTGTTTCCCTGTCTGTCATTCCCTCTGTGTCTCTAACTATCAATCAGTGTCCACAGGTGTGGCTCATCCAATCACCGGGTTACTTAAGCTGGCTTCTGCCAGGAGGCCAGCGCCAGATTATTGTTGTTCCATTGTGGTCAGTAGCTCTCTAGTGTTTTCAGTGCTCCAGTGATATTTCTTGTATAATTCCCTGTCGTGTTTATTAACCTCCGTGTTCTCTCTCCTCTTAGTGTTCCCAGTCCTGCGTTCCTGTCCCTGTCTCTGTCGTCGTCTTGTTCGTCTGATCTGGCTTCTTCACGCGTTCCTTGTACACCTCGTGTCACATAGTTTGTTGTTGCACATTTAGAGTCACTTAGATTTTCATGTACACATAGTTGATTGTCACATTTGATAACTTGTACACATTCTTCGAGTCACATAGTTTCATGTTACACATTAGTGTCACTTATATTTCTTGTATTCTTGATCACTCGTGTATAATAAATTGTTCCTTCGTTTTCATTTTCGGTTTCTGTCTTGTGCTCTTGGTTCTACATTATTCTAATCATAACAAATACATTTTTATTTATCTGCATTTGGCTCCTCCTTCCCTGTTTTTCCACCATCGACCGTGACAGCAGCCCTTTAAAGCCCTTCGATGCAGTTTATCACTCTGCTCTCAGGTTCATCTCAGGTGACAGATTTGGTATGTATCATTGTCTTTTAAAAAAACTGACCGTCCTGCACTCAGAATTAGAAGAGATCAACACATGTATTGATTTATTCATAAAGCTCTTTTAAATAAACTCCCTCTATATCTAACTATGCTTTGTTTTAACAGCACTAATACACGCTCTCATTCACGGCCCACCCTGCAGGCTCCAAGAATGCTTTTAGTTACTTTGCACCTGGAAGCTGCTTCAGAGGCATTTTAAGATCAACTCTTTGATAACTTTCATTTCTGATTTGATTGATTTTAATTAGTTTTGCTTTCTTGTCTGTCAATCTGAATTAATCAATCAATCTTTATTTTTATGTTTACATAAAGCAGGTAAAGGACCTTACTGATGGATATATTAAAGAGCTCAGCTTAATCCGTCATAGAAGAACAAACTTCCCTTTAACAGGCAGAAATCTTCAGCAGACCCGGATCATGATGAACATGTGATAAACTGAGCTGGGCTTGAAAATGGGACAAGATGCAGACAGAAGGATAGGATGGGGGGGGGGGGAGTTCAGCTTCATCATTATCCATTCTGTGTCTAGTAGTTCCAGTTTCCTTCCAGAAGAGTGCGCCAAAGTCAAAGTAAAAGAGCGCAAACTCAGAATCAGAAATCATTGTTCCTCAGAGCACAACAAAATTTAAAAAAGAAAAAGTATAAACAAGATGAATACTGAAGAATAAAGTGACTGTAGTGCTGTGATGGATTCAATACAAGACCTGATATCTGACAGAATAAAGTGGAATAGGACATTCAGACCAGAGTAAACATAATCAACAGAATAAATAAATAATGGAGTAGTGCATCAGACCAGGGCTTGTTGGAGTTGTCGGGGTTGTCGGGGTTGTTGGAGTTGTCGGGGTTGTCGGGGTTGTTGGAGTTGTCGGGGTTGTCGGGGTTGTTGGAGTTGTCGGGGTTGTTGGAGTTGTTGGAGTTGTTGGAGTTGTTGGAGTGGTCGGAGTTGTCGGGGTTGTTGGAGTTGTTGGAGTTGTCGGGGTTGTTGGAGTGGTTGGAGTTGTCGGGGTTGTCGGGGTTGTCGGAGTTGTTGGAGTTGTCGGGGTTGTCGGAGTTGTCGGAGTTGTCGGGGTTGTTGGAGTTGTCGGGGTTGTTGGAGTTGTTGGAGTTGTCGGGGTTGTTGGAGTGGTTGGAGTTGTCGGAGTTGTCGGAGTTGTCGGGGTTGTCGGAGTTGTTGGAGTTGTCGGAGTTGTCGGAGTTGTCGGAGTTGTCGGAGTTGTTGGAGTGGTTGGAGTTGTCGGGGTTGTTGGAGTGGTCGGAGTTGTCGGGGTTGTTGGAGTGGTTGGAGTTGTCGGGGTTGTTGGAGTTGTTGGAGTTGTCGGGGTTGTTGGAGTGGTCGGAGTTGTCGGGGTTGTTGGAGTTGTTGGAGTTGTCGGAGTTGTCGGGGTTGTCGGGGTTGTCGGGGTTGTCGGAGTTGTTGGGGTTGTTGGAGTTGTCGGGGTTGTTGGGGTTGTCGGGGTTGTTGGGGTTGTCGGGGTTGTCGGAGTTGTCGGGGTTGTCGGGGTTGTTGGAGTTGTCGGGGTTGTTGGAGTTGTTGGAGTTGTTGGAGTGGTCGGAGTTGTCGGGGTTGTTGGAGTTGTTGGAGTTGTCGGGGTTGTTGGAGTGGTTGGAGTTGTCGGAGTTGTCGGGGTTGTCGGAGTTGTTGGAGTTGTCGGGGTTGTCGGAGTTGTCGGGGTTGTCGGAGTTGTCGGAGTTGTCGGAGTTGTCGGAGTTGTCGGAGTTGTCGGGGTTGTTGGAGTGGTCGGAGTTGTCGGGGTTGTTGGAGTGGTCGGAGTTGTCGGGGTTGTTGGAGTGGTTGGAGTTGTCGGGGTTGTTGGAGTTGTTGGAGTTGTCGGGGTTGTTGGAGTGGTCGGAGTTGTCGGGGTTGTTGGAGTTGTTGGAGTTGTCGGAGTTGTTGGAGTGGTCGGAGTTGTCGGGGTTGTTGGAGTTGTTGGAGTTGTCGGGGTTGTTGGAGTGGTTGGAGTTGTCGGAGTTGTCGGGGTTGTCGGAGTTGTCGGAGTTGTCGGGGTTGTCGGAGTTGTCGGGGTTGTCGGAGTTGTTGGAGTTGTCGGAGTTGTCGGAGTTGTCGGAGTTGTCGGAGTTGTCGGGGTTGTTGGAGTGGTCGGAGTTGTCGGGGTTGTTGGAGTGGTCGGAGTTGTCGGGGTTGTTGGAGTGGTTGGAGTTGTCGGGGTTGTTGGAGTTGTTGGAGTTGTCGGGGTTGTTGGAGTGGTCGGAGTTGTCGGGGTTGTTGGAGTTGTTGGAGTTGTCGGAGTTGTCGGGGTTGTCGGGGTTGTCGGAGTTGTTGGAGTTGTTGGAGTTGTTGGAGTGGTTGGAGTTGTCGGGGTTGTTGGAGTTGTTGGAGTTGTCGGGGTTGTTGGAGTGGTCGGAGTTGTCGGGGTTGTTGGAGTTGTTGGAGTTGTCGGGGTTGTTGGAGTGGTCGGAGTTGTCGGGGTTGTTGGAGTGGTTGGAGTTGTCGGGGTTGTTGGAGTTGTTGGAGTTGTCGGGGTTGTTGGAGTGGTCGGAGTTGTCGGGGTTGTTGGAGTTGTTGGAGTTGTCGGGGTTGTTGGAGTGGTCGGAGTTGTCGGGGTTGTTGGAGTTGTCGGGGTTGTTGGAGTTGTTGGAGTTGTCGGGGTTGTTGGAGTGGTCGGAGTTGTCGGGGTTGTTGGAGTTGTTGGAGTTGTCGGAGTTGTCGGGGTTGTCGGGGTTGTCGGAGTTGTTGGAGTTGTTGGAGTTGTTGGAGTGGTTGGAGTTGTCGGGGTTGTTGGAGTTGTTGGAGTTGTCGGGGTTGTTGGAGTGGTCGGAGTTGTCGGGGTTGTTGGAGTTGTTGGAGTTGTCGGGGTTGTTGGAGTGGTCGGAGTTGTCGGGGTTGTTGGAGTTGTTGGAGTTGTCGGGGTTGTTGGAGTGGTCGGAGTTGTCGGGGTTGTTGGAGTTGTCGGAGTTGTCGGGGTTGTCGGAGTTGTTGGAGTTGTCGGAGTTGTCGGAGTTGTCGGAGTTGTCGGAGTTGTCGGGGTTGTCGGAGTGGTTGGAGTTGTCGGGGTTGTTGGAGTGGTCGGAGTTGTCGGGGTTGTTGGAGTGGTTGGAGTTGTCGGGGTTGTTGGAGTTGTTGGAGTTGTCGGGGTTGTTGGAGTGGTCGGAGTTGTCGGGGTTGTTGGAGTTGTTGGAGTTGTCGGAGTTGTCGGAGTTGTCGGGGTTGTCGGGGTTGTCGGGGTTGTCGGAGTTGTTGGAGTTGTTGGAGTTGTTGGAGTGGTTGGAGTTGTTGGGGTTGTTGGAGTTGTTGGAGTTGTCGGGGTTGTTGGAGTGGTCGGAGTTGTCGGGGTTGTTGGAGTGGTTGGAGTTGTCGGGGTTGTTGGAGTGGTCGGAGTTGTCGGAGTTGTCGGGGTTGTTGGAGTGGTCGGGGTTGTTGGAGTTGTTGGAGTTGTCGGGGTTGTTGGAGTGGTCGGAGTTGTCGGGGTTGTTGGAGTTGTTGGAGTTGTCGGAGTTGTCGGGGTTGTCGGGGTTGTCGGGGTTGTTGGAGTTGTTGGAGTTGTTGGAGTTGTTGGAGTTGTCGGAGTTGTCGGGGTTGTTGGAGTTGTTGGAGTTGTTGGAGTTGTCGGAGTTGTCGGGGTTGTTGGAGTGGTTGGAGTTGGGGGTGTTCAGGGCAACAACAGCTCTTGGGTTGAACAGAACCAGACTCTGCTCCTGTGAACAGAACCAGACCCTGCTCCTGTGAACAGAACCAGACTCTGCTCCTGTGAACAGAACCAGACCCTGCTCCTGTGAACAGAACCAGACTCTGCTCCTGTGAACAGAACCAGACTCTGCTCCTGTGAACAGAACCAGACCCTGCTCCTGTGAACAGAACCAGACCCTGCTCCTGTGAACAGAACCAGTCCTCAGTCTGGAGCTAACATGTTCTTCTGCTATGACATCCTGTATCATCAGACCACACCTTGCAGACAAATAAGGAGGACAGAGTACACACACACACACACACACACACACACACACACACACACACACACACACACACACACACACACACACACACACACACACACACACACCCCGCCCTCCTTTGTTGGGAAAGGGGGGGACTGATATACCAGGAAGGCAGTGGCACTGTGTTTTCTGGAATCGACTGGAGCTCTTCCAGCTCTGTCGCTCGATAAGGTGAAATGGATCATGACTCCGTTTGTCAGCTTAAATGAATCAAAATACTTTGATCAGCGTCGACGGGATCCAAAGATTTGACTGAGATGAAATAAAGATGAAACATGTGACGTGTCTCTGCAGAGGCTGTGTGTTCAGTTAGCTCACTCACACGTGTGCACGTTATGAGTTAGCTGCTTTTACTGTGTGTTATTATACAGGTTAGCTTTGCTATCCTGTAAAGCTGTTTGCAATATGTTGCAGAATCATTGCAGGTATTTTATATTGGTGGCAACATGTTTTGAATGCAATATGTAAGCTTCAGAATAAAGGAGGCTGGTGTTCCTCAGGGGTCAAAGTTGGGCCCAACATGATTTATTCTGTATATAAATGACACATGATACATTTCCACTTGGTGTTGTTTGCTCATGACTACAATATATTTTGTTCAATTCAATTTCAACGTTATTTGTCAGGGTAAATCTGCAATGAAAACATTGATGTCTTTGGCTTGTCCTGAAGGAAACCTGAAAGAATTATCGGAGGAGATAACTTCTGAATTGACAAAATTAAAAATCTGGTTTGCAAAAAAAAGACTATTAAACTTGACATTTTAAAACAGTAGAATGAATAAAAACATAAATCAGATTGATGGTGTTAATATTGAATGAGTTCATGGAGATACGTTTCTTGAGAGTGTTGGAGATGACAATTGAACTGAAAGACATCAAACTATAAACTACTATCTATCTAACTACAATAAACTATCAAAAAGCATTTCTGTATTGAACACAGATAATCACTCTTCATCCTCCTGTTCACGTCTCTGATGATCAGCTGGAGATGCTGGAGCTCCGTCTCTCTGCTGAAGACAACAGGTGAGCAGAAGCTGTGGAGCGTCCGGTCATTTCCTCCTGTTTGTTGAGTCAGTGAGTTCATTTTCTGATTCTGTTTTCTTCCAGGTAAGAAATGATTTATTTCCAGTCCGAGGCAGGTTTTGTTTCATTTATTTGACCTTGGGACAACCCTGAAGTTTAATAGAGTGTTAAGCTTTTCTTTTATTAGTTTCACTTAGTTCAAACATTTTTCTTTTGTATGAACTGTTGTGTTTTACTTTCATGACAGACTGTGTGGAAAGATAGTTTGATAGATTGTCTATGAAAAAATGAAAAAGTGCAATTCAACTTGTTTGTGAAGCGTGCAGACTGAGTTTCCACAGTCACAGCAAATCTTCAAGTCTATGTAGAGTGATCGAGACAGAGGGACGGGATCTGATGCTTTTAACGGTGGTCTGCCTGAATGAACACAAGGTGACAGCTTTTCAAGAAGAGGAGTTGCTTTAATGCATGAAGCCAGAAAAACACTGACTTTCAGGCTCGGCGGCCTCAAGCTGCCCTCCAAGCCCAAAGTCAGGACGGCTTTGTCTTCACGGTCTTTAAAGTGGACATGGCGCTGCTGGTTGCTCTGAAGAGGAGACAACCAAAGCCAGCTCCGTGAAGGTCTCATCCAGACTGTGAGTGAAGGGTTTCTGTCCTTCGCAGAAGCAGGATGAGGTCAACCTGAGGGTCACCTCACAGTCAGCTGTGTTTGGAGCTGATTGGCTCAAACCAGCTCTGGTGTTGACTCATGATAAATAATAATACATTTTATTTAAAGGCACCTTTCAGGACACTCGAGGGCACATTACAGACGAATAAACACAACCGGAGAGAAGAGAGTTACAGATCTCATCTTCAGAGGTCGTGACAGGTTCTCCCTCTCATGTCTGCGTGTTCATTAATCACTTCCTGTGTATTAGCGCCATGTAGTCTCTCTGTACATAATTCAGGGTGCTGGGTAGTTCTGCTGAAACACCTCAGGAGGGGGTTTAGAGCTTCCCTCTCTCTAATATTCCAGGTGAAGGTCACATCAATCAATCAATCAATCAATCAATCAATCAGTTCATAACAGGTGTTATCTGGAGACACTTTACATAAAGCAGGTAAAGGACCTTACTGATGGATATATTAAAGAGCTCAGCTGAATCCATCATAGAAGAACAAACTTCCCTTTAACAGGCAGAAATCTTCAGCAGACCCGGATCATGATGAACAGCCATCTGCTAAACTGTGCTGGACTTGATGCAGAAAGAAGGGTAGGATAGGATGGGGGGGGGGGGTCAAGGCAGGCCATCCTCGTGGGGGGGGGGGGGGGGGGGGGGTTGTTTGGGCAGGCCATCCTCACCAACAGTCCAGAGGAACCTAAGAGAGCTCAGGAGCTCCCAGAAAAAGGAGAGGTTAGAATATAAAGATAGAGACAAGCAGTAATAAGATATGAAAGCTGGGAGAGAGAGAGGGAGAGAGAGATCAGAGATCCTGGTGCCAGTTCCCCCGGTAGTCTAGACCTATAGCAGCAGAACTATGAGCTGGTCCTAAGCCAGCCCTAACTATAAGATTTATCACAAAGAAAAGTTTGAAGTCTATTCTTAAAAGTACCTAGTGTGTCTGCCTCCCGGACCCCGACTGGTAGACGATTCCAAAGGAGCCTGATAACTAAAGGCTCTACCTCCCATAGTACTTTTAGAGACTATAGGCACCACGAGCAGGCCTGCATTCTGGGAACGTCATGTTCTTGATGGATAGTACGGTACAATTAACTCTTTAAGATAGGATGGTGCCTGACCGTTTAGAGCTTTGTAGGTGAGCAGAAGGATTTTAAATTCTATTCTAGATTTTATAGGGAGCCAATGGAGAGAAGCCAATACAGGAGTCATGTGGTCCCTTTTCCTGGTTCTAGTCAGAACACGAGCTGCAGCGTTTTGGACTGCACCACAGGTTTTCTGATATCGGCTTTAGGCTTTCTTTGGCACTCAGCCTCCAGCACATCATGACTCTGAACCCTTGGCCCCCTGCCTGACCCCCCCAGGACCCCCTTACTGTGCGCTCTCCTACAGCTCTGCTAAAGTGACGTCATCATGTAAATACTATGCTCACTCTCTTCTGCACACCTTTAATGTAAACACTGTAACAACTCAACCTGTTCATGTTTGTCTTTAACAACTTCTCAGTCAAATATCTGTTTGATCAGGACTCGGCTGTTTGTCCTGAGGGAATCAGGAAGTATATCAAGAAAGACAACAACAACCACAATACAGTGCAGGCAGCGCTCCATGTGCAGAGGCTATGGCCCCCCAGGTGGGAACCCGGGTTAGTCTGACCTGTGGTTCATTTCCCGCGTGTTGTTCCCCTTTCTATCCACCAAATAAATCTCTAATAAACGATCACCACAGGCAGGACTACATCTTCACCCGCAACTCAAAAACATGACGGACTTGATCCTGCAGAGGAGGAACAGAAAGACCCAGAAGTCTAAATTTATGTTATTCTGTGTTCGTTCTTTGAGCCTAAAATATGAGGAGGTCTACACAGACCCGCTCTCAGCATGTCACCTCCTTTAAGGAAGACCAGATCCACCTAACCCTAACCCTCCTTTAAGGAAGACCAGATCCACCTAACCCTAACCCTCCTTTAAGGAAGACCAGATCCACCTAACCCTCCTTTAAGGAAGACCAGATCCACCTAACCCTCCTTTAAGGAAGACCAGATCCACCTAACCCTCCTTTAAGGAAGACCAGATCCACCTAACCCTCCTTTAAGGAAGACCAGATCCACCTAACCCTCCTTTAAGGAAGACCAGATCCACCTAACCCTAACCCTCCTTTAAGGAAGACCAGATCCACCTAACCCTAACCCTCCTTTAAGGAAGACCAGATCCACCTAACCCTCCTTTAAGGAAGACCAGATCCACCTAACCCTAACCCTCCTTTAAGGAAGACCAGATCCACCTAACCCTAACCCTCCTTTAAGGAAGACCAGATCCACCTAACCCTCCTTTAAGGAAGACCAGATCCACCTAACCCTCCTTTAAGGAAGACCAGATCCACCTAACCCTAACCCTCCTTTAAGGAAGACCAGATCCACCTAACCCTAACCCTCCTTTAAGGAAGACCAGATCCACCTAACCCTAACCCTCCTTTAAGGAAGACCAGATCCACCTAACCCTCCTTTAAGGAAGACCAGATCCACCTAACCCTCCTTTAAGGAAGACCAGATCCACCTAACCCTAACCCTCCTTTAAGGAAGACCAGATCCACCTAACCCTAACCCTCCTTTAAGGAAGACCAGATCCACCTAACCCTCCTTTAAGGAAGACCAGATCCACCTAACCCTAACCCTCCTTTAAGGAAGACCAGATCCACCTAACCCTCCTTTAAGGAAGACCAGATCCACCTAACCCTAACCCTCCTTTAAGGTAGACCAGATCCACCTAACCCTCCTTTAAGGAAGACCAGATCCACCTAACCCTAACCCTCCTTTAAGGTAGACCAGATCCACCTAACCCTAACCCTCCTTTAAGGTAGACCAGATCCACCTAACCCTCCTTTAAGGAAGACCAGATCCACCTAACCCTAACCCTCCTTTAAGGTAGACCAGATCCACCTAACCCTCCTTTAAGGAAGACCAGATCCACCTAACCCTAACCCTCCTTTAAGGAAGACCAGATCCACCTAACCCTAACCCTCCTTTAAGGTAGACCAGATCCACCTAACCCTAACCCTCCTTTAAGGTAGACCAGATCCACCTAACCCTCCTTCAAGGAAGACCAGATCCACCTAACCCTCCTTTAAGGAAGACCAGATCCACCTAACCCTAACCCTCCTTTAAGGTAGACCAGATCCACCTAACCCTCCTTTAAGGAAGACCAGATCCACCTAACCCTAACCCTCCTTTAAGGTAGACCAGATCCACCTAACCCTCCTTTAAGGAAGACCAGATCCACCTAACCCTAACCCTCCTTTAAGGTAGACCAGATCCACCTAACCCTAACCCTCCTTTAAGGAAGACCAGATCCACCTAACCCTAACCCTCCTTTAAGGTAGACCAGATCCACCTAACCCTCCTTTAAGGTAGACCAGATCCACCTAACCCTCCTTTAAGGAAGACCAGATCCACCTAACCCTAACCCTCCTTTAAGGTAGACCAGATCCACCTAACCCTAACCCTCCTTTAAGGAAGACCAGATCCACCTAACCCTAACCCTCCTTTAAGGTAGACCAGATCCACCTAACCCTCCTTTAAGGTAGACCAGATCCACCTAACCCTCCTTTAAGGAAGACCAGATCCACCTAACCCTAACCCTCCTTTAAGGTAGACCAGATCCACCTAACCCTAACCCTCCTTTAAGGTAGACCAGATCCACCTAACCCTTCTTTAAGGAAGACCAGATACACCTAACCCTCCTTTAAGGAAGACCAGATCCACCTAACCCTAACCCTCCTTTAAGGAAGACCAGATCCACCTAACCCTAACCCTCCTTTAAGGAAGACCAGATCCACGACCCACATGAAGAAAGTGACGACTTTCAAAATGAACATCAGTGTTCATAGTTTTTATTTCATTGATAAACTCTTCTCAGAAAGGGCCTACAAGTGTGTCAGTAATGCCTTATTTTGACAACCTCCGAGCAGACTGAGGTCTCAGGCGTCCGCCAAGGGGGGCCAGCACCTCAGTCTGGGTACCAGTGTGCTGCTCTCCCGGCTATACAATTAAAGAGTTATTATTATTATTATTATTATTATTGTGTATGACCTGCAGCTGTGTATAACTGTGTAATTACTGTTTTATTAATCTCTTCATGATATACTGTACATGCACTAAGCACATACACTCGGCTCGCGAGCATCAAGCGGCAGTGCGCGTGACGACAGCGGCGGAAACATTTTTTCGTTTTCAAAATGGCACCGTCTGAATCAGGAAGTGGAGAAAACAGCTGAGAAGAATAAGTTGGATAAAATTCATAATTTCTGAAAGACTTTGAGGCGGATCTTCGCCCTGAAACGGCCCGAACCCCCCGGGTTTAATCTGAGGACGACTTTTAATGGTGAGTGTTGATCGGAGGTTAAAAAACGAGCGACACTTCGGCTTTTCCCGGAGAACGAGATGCCTCTCCTAGGAGCGTTCGATTTACTCCACGGGCCGTGCAGGTGCTATAGCGGCTGTCTTGAATTAAATGTTGTCAGGGGTCGTAGGAGGCTCACATTAACTGAGTTTGAAGAGGAGATGAATGTTGAGAGAATGGCGGCAGATTAAAATAGATGGAAAGGTTTGTTTTTGATGTTTCGCAACTCCTACGTCACCGCGTAGCCGACGTAAGGCCGGCTGCTAACAGAGCGAGTTAGCTGCTTACATGATCGCGGTGTAGCAGCAGGCAAACCATTTAACGTTACATTAAAACACTATTATGGGATGTTTGATTCACTGATTCCAAGTTTAACATGGCGTCAGATTAATTGGCTCAGATTTCCTTTATACAGGCGAGCAGCGACGTTTTTCTGTTAGCCATCAACTCGCTGTGAACAAAACGAACGTACCCATAAGCTATGCTAACACAGCTAGCTCAATTAGCCGTCCAAACAAGGCTTAAATGTTACCATTTACCACCGGATGTTGCTATGAATCGTCACAAAGTCATAATCCATCGACACACCGACGTGGATACGTCTTTAATGATTCGAAGTCATCGCCATGTTTATTGTTATTAATCGTTTGTCGTTGGAGAAGCTAACAGGAGCTAACAGGAGCTGTGACTGGCTCCTTTGTGTTCTCTCTTCACATTTTCTTCTCCTAAAGGAACATTTCTGCTCTTTTCTCTGTCGATTTAAGTAATATTCATCAAACAGTCTGTGAGAGACGTCTATCTATCTATCTATCTATCTATCTATCTATCTATCTATCTATCTATCTATCTATCTATCTATCTATCTATCTATCTATCTATCTATCTATCTATCTTCAGCTGTAATGTTTGTAAAATCAGGTCTTATAAACTTTATTCAGCAGTAATGTTTGTAAAGTCAGGTCTTATAAACTTTATTCAGCTGTAATGTTTGTAAAGTCAGGTCTTATAAACTTTATTCAGCAGTAATGTTTGTAAAGTCAGGTCTTATAAACGTTATTCAGCAGTAATGTTTGTAAAGTCAGGTCTTATAAACGTTATTCAGCAGTAATGTTTGTAAAGTCAGGTCTTATAAACTTTATTCAGCAGTAATGTTTGTAAAATCAGGTCTTATAAACTTTATTCAGCAGTAATGTTTGTAAAGTCAGGTCTTATAAACTTTATTCAGCTGTAATGTTTGTAAAGTCAGGTCTTATAAACTTTATTCAGCAGTAATGTTTGTAAAGTCAGGTCTTATAAACGTTATTCAGCAGTAATGTTTGTAAAGTCAGGTCTTATAAACGTTATTCAGCAGTAATGTTTGTAAAATCAGGTCTTATAAACGTTATTCAGCAGTAATGTTTGTAAAGTCAGGTCTTATAAACTTTATTCAGCAGTAATGTTTGTAAAGTCAGGTCTTATAAACTTTATTCAGCAGTAATGTTTGTAAAGTCAGGTCTTATAAACGTTATTCAGCAGTAATGTTTGTAAAGTCAGGTCTTATAAACTTTATTCAGCAGTAATGTTTGTAAAGTCAGGTCTTATAAACTTTATTCAGCTGTAATGTTTGTAAAATCAGGTCTTATAAACTTTATTCAGCAGTAATGTTTGTAAAGTCAGGTCTTATAAACTTTATTCAGCAGTAATGTTTGTAAAGTCAGGTCTTATAAACGTTATTCAGCAGTAATGTTTGTAAAGTCAGGTCTTATAAACTTTATTCAGCAGTAATGTTTGTAAAGTCAGGTCTTATAAACTTTATTCAGCAGTAATGTTTGTAAAGTCAGGTCTTATAAACTTTATTCAGCAGTAATGTTTGTAAAGTCAGGTCTTATAAACGTTATTCAGCAGTAATGTTTGTAAAGTCAGGTCTTATAAACGTTATTCAGCAGTAATGTTTGTAAAGTCAGGTCTTATAAACGTTATTCAGCAGTAATGTTTGTAAAATCAGGTCTTATAAACTTTATTCAGCAGTAATGTTTGTAAAGTCAGGTCTTATAAACTTTATTCAGCAGTAATGTTTGTAAAATCAGGTCTTATAAACTTTATTCAGCAGTAATGTTTGTAAAGTCAGGTCTTATAAACTATTCAGCAGTAATGTTTGTAAAGTCAGGTCTTATAAACGTTATTCAGCAGTAATGTTTGTAAAGTCAGGTCTTATAAACTTTATTCAGCAGTAATGTTTGTAAAGTCAGGTCTTATAAACTTTATTCAGCAGTAATGTTTGTAAAATCAGGTCTTATAAACGTTATTCAGCAGTAATGTTTGTAAAGTCAGGTCTTATAAACTTTATTCAGCAGTAATGTTTGTAAAATCAGGTCTTATAAACTTTATTCAGCAGTAATGTTTGTAAAATCAGGTCTTATAAACGTTATTCAGCAGTAATGTTTGTAAAGTCAGGTCTTATAAACGTTATTCAGCAGTAATGTTTGTAAAGTCAGGTCTTATAAACTTTATTCAGCAGTAATGTTTGTAAAATCAGGTCTTATAAACTTTATTCAGCAGTAATGTTTGTAAAATCAGGTCTTATAAACGTTATTCAGCAGTAATGTTTGTAAAATCAGGTCTTATAAACGATATTCAGCAGTAATGTTTGTAAAGTCAGGTCTTATAAACGTTATTCAGCAGTAATGTTTGTAAAGTCAGGTCTTATAAACTTTATTCAGCAGTAATGTTTGTAAGTTCAGACAGAAATGTCTTGAAACTTGGTGCTGGCTTTTCATAAAAACAGGAAGCAGCCACAGCTGTCAGGATTTTCAAATTAAGAGTTTTAGACTGAAGAGTTGTTCTTTTAATCACAGAAGGAGCTGTCTGAATGTAGTCATGGAGACCATATGGATACTACGGCGTACTTGTAGCCGTCCTGCTGCGACATGAACCTTAAGTCCCATTTCCACTGAGCGGTCCGGCTCGGTTCGTCTCGGTACAGCACAGTTTGTGGCATTTCCATAGACTAAAGATTCCCAAATAACCGATCCGTACCGTCCCACTTTTTGGGACCCTTCCATTGGGGGGCCAAGAATGTGGAGCCGACCTGAAAAGGTGGAGCTAAACACTGCAGTCCTCTGATTGGTTGAAAGAATCGTTACTTCCCGTGTTACATCGGCAAACAAAACTCTGCCGTGTTTAAAGCATTGAGTGTAACACAGCTGATTGTTTGTGTGTGTATTTGTCCTCGCCGCACACAGCCTCCTCTGAAACAAAGCTGGATTGAGTTCTTGTAATAAAGAGTCACATGACAGTAAGGCTTAACGATTTTTGGAAAAGGTTGAAGTGTGATTTTTCTGGCAGAAATTGCGATTTCGATTTGTATCACGATTTTCTTCTAATCAAGCTTGTGCAATGTTCTCGATGTAACATTTACAAACATCATACCAGTTAAGATTTTAAATGCCAGAAAACTAAATTAAGACTGAAAAGTGAAGTTAAGAATTAATTTTAAATGTATTTATTATGAAGAAACACACAGACTGTGTGATGTTCTTGTTTTTAGTGTCAGTTTGACAGAAATCTGGTCTGAAGTGTTGATATATATTTTGGGCCTTTGGGGTTGCCGTAGGTGACTTAGCTCACAGAAGTTATGCAACAAGAGAAGCTAACAATATTTCCTTCTAGCCATACGGCTGAAACATTTTCCTGTGAGCGTCATTTCATGTCCTTGCATTGTTTCTTTTGAGTATGTTTAATAAAGTTACAACATGAGATAACAACAATTGATACATTTGCGATGCTAACCGCTAGCATTCCTATTCAAATTCTCATAGACGTTAGCATTAAGCTAGCGGACTTTTCGGTTGTTTAGCATATTATGAGATGAATAACTTCTGTTTTGATGTCTGTTTAGTTTTACAGCTTCCTTTATTAACGACCGGACACAGAAACTTCGGTTTCTATATTGGATGAAAACTGTGAGCTATCTGTTGAGCTGTGTATCAGGCTAAAGAAGTCACGCGCACACGCAGGGGCAGAATGAACAGCTCCTGGGTCAGTCGGGAGAAGCTAGGCCAAAAACCGCGGCTTTGACGATCACGTGATTTTCTGATTTCGATCAGAAAACGATAAATCGTTCAGCCTTACATGACAGTGACAGAGGAGATGAACTGATGGATGTCTCCAGCGTAGGTTTTATTTGTGTAGCGTTTTTCTCCTTTGTTGAATTTATTAGTTAGCGGTTAGCTGTTAGCGGTTAGCTGCTATCATATGACGCTATTTACATAGCGGCTATTGTCATCTGGCTTACACGCCGCCTACCAAATAGGGCACGGGTGGCTGTGGAAACACAAACGGGATCGGGCTTAATCGAACCAAACCGTACCAAACTGTACCGATCCGTACCGGTCTGCTGTGTGGAAACGGGGCTTACGGTTCTCCTCCTTGATCTTTACAAGCCGTGTTACCGGAGGATTCCTCTACAGGGAGCAGCACTTTAATCAGAGCGCGTCAAACACTGAAGACTAGTCGAGAGTCCAGATTAATACGCTGTGATGTTTAACAAACTTCTTGTTGTTCTTGATTGTCAGGGCTTCAGATGTTTTATTTGAAAAAGTTAAATATCCTTCCAATGAGCTTCAAGTCTTCACAGACCTCTTCATCCACTTCAAGTTAGCTCGTCCTTTGTTTGTCCCGCTGCCACTTTGGAGAAGAGGGGAAGTCTGAGCGTCTTTGTTTTGCTTTTCCAAGGTTTTCCTTTTTTTCCAACATTAAACATGTGAACAGAAGCAGGGTGTTTACTGCTTGTGATGCTCCAGACATCAAGAGAAACGAAACCAGGAGACGGAGAGGTCAGCAGGTCGTGGGCTGAATGTTGAGTGTGTAAAATGTGTGTGCAGCCTGCAGCCCAGGCTGTCACGCCTCATGGTAGAGCTTTGGCATATTACATCACCATGGCGACTGGCCGTTTCTCGCACTCTGTGATGTCATTCTTCTCTTGTTGACGATTCTGTTTGTTGACTGTGAAGTGACTGACGTGCTCGCTTCTTACCGGGTCAGTGGCCTCGATGTCTTTTGCTGTTGTCCCCGTGCACTCCGTCTCAGTCCAAATATAGTAATACACTCAGCGGTCAGGCTGTTTGATTGTGAAGCAGAATCCCCCAAACTTCTGTTTGTTGTCAGCGCCTTTAACCCGGCCCAGTGCCGGAGCGTGTGCTCTCTGATTGATGAGGAAGAAGACGGTTGGTAATTAAAGGAAGCACGCTGTCAGCAGCTCGTCCTTCAGTGACTCTTCGCTTGCATGGTTGGTGCTGAACAGCTCGCTCTTCTAACTTCACATTGACAGACTGCAGGGTCACGCTCCAGCTGTGTGTTGATGGCCTACAGGAAGTGGAGGATGAACACTGAGGACGTAGGGCTGCGTTACCTCATGAAGCAGGACGGGCATTTAAAGAATGACTCTTTGTTATTAACCCTTGGATGTATATTCTGTGTGGTGATGTTTGTGTCTGAGATACGACAGAGCTTTATTTTCCCTTCTTCTGTGCTGGCTCGTTCTCCACCCCTCCCCAGTTGGTGCCAGTGATAAATCTCATTTATGGCCCGTGGGCTGATTTGAGTGAGAGTGAAAAATGTGTAGTGGAGGAGGGGAATCGGGCCGAGGTAATACATTTGATTTAGTCCCTGCTTTCCCAGAATGTGGCCTTCATTAGATAATAGTTCATGTATTAAACATGGAGACAGTTGTTGGGAATATGTGCTCGTGGTCTCTCTCCTCGCTGTGACTAGAAACAAGCGTCTTGAACCCCGGCCTGTGTCCACTCTCTCTCCGGATGTGTCCAAGGCCACGCAGCGCTGTGTGAGACGCAGGAGACCCACGGCTGGATGTTTTCATTGTTAGAAATGGGACCACGTGGATGGAAGACTTGTTTACTTGTCTGTCTGCGTTTGTATTGATTTCACCACGGCTTCATCGGTGAAGTCAAACGCCTTTCAGCATGCAGCGGGAGCTCCACATACACACAGACAAACCTGCACACACACAGCCGCCCGGACACACTGGACTGGTTCATGTTAGATCATGGTTAATGAACACAGAGCTGTTCCCTTCATGGACCTCCAGGAAGTTTATCCAACAGTATTTCAGTGAGGGAATCAGGAGTGTGCAGGTCGGCCTGCAGACTCAGTTTCAGAGAAGAAGAAAGCGTAATGAGAGCTGGTGGTTTTCATGTTTGTAGTTCAGTGGGCTGTGATGATCAGAGCCCCTCCCTCAGCCCGCAGCTTCTCCTCAGGTGTTCAGGTTACTGTGACGAGGACGAAGGAGGAGGCACACCATCTTAACTATGTTTGACGGGCCGCACTGACTGAAGGGGGTCACATGATGTCCCCGCCATGGTCTTACTGGGGCCAGGCGGCATGGCTCAGTCTGACTGGACTTGGATCAGGACCTGGTGTGGTTGCTAGAGAGGTGCCCGGTGCCCCCCCCCCCCCCCGGTTTCAGGAGCAGCCTGTCTCTCTCAGAGAGGGCGGATCAGAGTCCCCTCAGGGTTTATAAAACAGGAAGGTTCTGAGCAGTTCTTCTTCATGATGGGCTTTTACGTGTTCTGGGTCTTCAGCAGTCAGTGATTCTCTGTTTCCACTGCGTGCTGAATGATGGCGTGCTGAATGATGGCGTGCTGAATGATGGCGTGCTGAATGATGGCGATGATGATGATGTGTTCACTGTTAAAAGTCTTTTACAAACATCATTCTGAGTAAATATTTGTTTTCTAAAGAACAGTCAGAGAGGACCTGTTTGTCAGAGTCTCTCCAGTTTCATCTGGACTCTGTTAGTCCTGCATTTGGCGTCTGCACCGCGGTCCGCCACGTTTTCAAACGACCTCACAGAAATGGTTGAATAAGACAGTCATGTTCGTCTCGAAGAATGAGCGACTTTTTGATCCAGTAGATGTCGCCCTTAAGCTCCAAAACAGACTGCTGTTAGGCCACGCCCCCTCCATACTGAAGCCTCCGCCCTCCTCCAGCGACATGCCTCCAACCCCCCTCTACTCACGCTCACATGTGGCGGACAAAATGATCCTTATCTCGAGCTGTTTCACCTCTGACCTGCATTGTTACATTAGCATGCTAATGTTAGCGTCCCGTCCATGTAAACACAGCTCTGACAACAACACAGCCAGCGGGACTCCAGCTGTGTGTGTGTGTGTGTGTGTGTGTGTGTGTGTGTGTGTGTGTGTGTGTGTGTGTGTGTGTGTGTGTGTGTGTGTGTGTGTGTGTGTGTGTGTGTGTGTGTGTGTGTGTGTGTGTGTGTGTGTGTGTGTGTGTGTGTGTGTGTACCGCGTCAGAGTCAGACCAGTCATGATCACTTCTTATGGAGAGACTTTTGAAGTTCTGAGAGGCGAGCTCACTCCAGGTTCTGTTTGAGGATCAGAGACCAGAAGGATCCGGTTTGCAGTGTGAACGGTCTCTGCAGTCCTTCAGTCAACGTCACCACATGTGACTCCTCTGTGCTTCTGATCCACTCTCTGAAGATCCACGGAGGGGAAGCAGCTGACTGGGGGTCAGACTGGGTGAATAAAGGGTTAACCCATGGCCAGAGAGGAAACCAGCGGGCCATAATGAATGAAAAGAGAAAGAGGGATAGAGGTGGGAATGAGGAAGTAGGAGATATCAGTGAGAGGAAATCAAGCTGCTAATGTGAGAGAGGGAAAGACACATGGTCAGCATGTTTACACCAACCTGTCTCTTCCTGTATTTACTTCATCATCACACTCAAGCTGCTGAACCTTCAACAGGCTTCATGAGCGTTTCATCAACTTCTATTGATCTCAGAGGAAATCAAAGGAAGAGCAGCTCCACATGTAACATGTAATATAACAACATGTAACATGTAATATAACAACATGTAATATGTAATATAACAACATGTCACATGTAATATAACAACATGTAACATGTAATATAACAACATGTAACATGTAATATAACAACATGTAACATGTAATATAACAACATGTAATATGTAATATAACAACATGTCACATGTAATATAACAACATGTAACATGTAATATAACAACATGTAACATGTAATATAACAACATGTGACATGTTGTTATATTACATGTCACATGTAATATAACAACATGTCACATGTAATATAACAACATGTAACATGTAATATAACAACATGTAACATGTAATATAACAACATGTCACATGTAATATAACAACATGTAACATGTAATATAACAACATGTAACATGTAATATAACAACATGTAACATGTAATATAACAACATGTGACATGTTGTTATATTACATGTCACATGTAATATAACAACATGTCACATGTAATATAACAACATGTAACATGTAATATAACAACATGTAATATGTAATATAACAACATGTCACATGTAATATAACAACATGTAACATGTAATATAACAACATGTAACATGTAATATAACAACATGTGACATGTTGTTATATTACATGTCACATGTAATATAACAACATGTCACATGTAATATAACAACATGTAACATGTAATATAACAACATGTAACATGTAATATAACAACATGTCACATGTAATATAACAACATGTAACATGTAATATAACAACATGTAACATGTAATATAACAACATGTAACATGTAATATAACAACATGTGACATGTTGTTATATTACATGTCACATGTAATATAACAACATGTCACATGTAATATAACAACATGTAACATGTAATATAACAACATGTAACATGTAATATAACAACATGTCACATGTAATATAACAACATGTAACATGTAATACAACAACATGTAACATGTAATACAACAACATGTAACATGTAATATAACAACATGTAACATGTAATATAACAACATGTAATATGTAATATAACAACATGTAACATGTAATACAACAACATGTAACATGTAATACAACAACATGTAACATGTAATATAACAACATGTAACATGTAATATAACAACATGTCACATGTAATATAACAACATGTAACATGTAATATAACAACATGTAATATGTAATATAACAACATGTAACATGTAATATAACAACATGTAACATGTAATACAACAACATGTAATATGTAATATAACAACATGTAACATGTAATACAACATGTAACATGTAATATAACAACATGTAACATGTAATACAACAACATGTAACATGTAATACAACAACATGTAATATGTAATATAACAACATGTAACATGTAATACAACAACATGTAACATGTAATACAACAACATGTAACATGTAATACAACAACATGTAACATGTAATATAACAACATGTAACATGTAATATAACAACATGTAATATGTAATACCTCTTCAGGAGAGAGTCTGAATGGAAGTGCTGTTTGAACAGAGGTGTGTGTGTGTGTGTGTGTGTGACCAGAAGAAGCCTTGTGTGTTGAAATAAACACCTTATTAATAATGTAGGAAGTTTTGAAGGCCCTGGGAAGTAACGTGTTCCTTTCTGAATATTTCATAACGGTGGATAATGTATCATAACCAGCTAACTGCCCCCCTGCTGAGCACTGCTAACCTGATTACTGAGGAGGATCTACCTCATGTTACACCTTTACTGCACCCAGCTTCCAGGCCCTTCTCCTTGCAGAGACACACTGACTGGATCAGGACTCTGTCACACACACACACACACACACACACACACACACACTCAGAGCAGGCTGGTGGTTCTCCTCGTGAGCACTAATCGTGACTGAGCAGCTTAATGAAGTCACACTTCCCTGGATGATCTCCATGTGCTCTGGCCTCGCTCATATCCACCAAAGGCCACCAACATGTCCTCCTTCCTCCCACAGTGTTTCACCTCCTGGCGAGCTGATGTGGGGCGCCGTAACCTCCACGGGCCGCGCTGCAGACACACACAGAGAGAAGTGTTTCTGTTTACTCTCTGCATGTTGGCTTGTTTCACTTCCTGTAGACTGAACCATTTACTGCCCAACAAGTGGCCTAATCCCTTCAGACCCCCCACAGAGAGGGAGATGCAGGGGGGTTAAAAACACAGAAACCTTTGAAGTCATGAACAGCTTGAATAGATTACACTGATGTCTGATGTACTTTGAACATACATTTTATTAAAGCTTCATGAATAAACTGGTTTCTCTGGGACACAGCCAGCTCTTTGTCTTCCTTATCTTTAGTTTTCATTCCCACACCTCCAACCCTTCCTTTAGCTCCTCCCTCTTCCTCTCTCCGTGGTTTGGAGTAGCAGCGCCTGTTTTTCAGTAATGACGGGCCTTACAGGAAGCAGATCTTACAGTGATCAGTATCGATCATCCTCAGGCGCTTGCTGTGAGGGTTGGTGCTTTGGGAACAGGGGACAGCAGAGACCTGATGCTGTCTGTTGCTAGGAGACGGTAAGCGGCATGGTAGTGGTGGCGAGCTGGCTGCAGGAGGTTGAGTGACAGGTGGTGAGTCTCTGGTGGTAGGCTGAGGATGAAGAAGATTATCAGCGGAGGTTCAGTGTGCCTTTAGTTCTGCAGGAGAGATCTTTTTATGTTTGAATCCACTAAATGGTACTTTGATGATGTCACATGACAAACGGGTAATAAGTTGTCCATCAATCAGCTTCCTCTGCATCATAAAGCAGAGCTGTGTGTTCATAGTGTTAAACAGGTGTTGAGTTTACTCATGTTATTCTATCAGTCTTATTCCATCTCGTCACGTTAGCAGAGCTCGAAGGTTTTACCTTTATTTTTAGACACTCTACGTCTCCGCGCTGCCTCTCCGCGCTGCCTCTCCGCGCTGCATCTCCATGCTGCCTCTCCATGCTGCCTCTCCGTGCTGCCTCTCCATGCTGCCTCTCCGCGCTGCCTCTCCGTGCTGCCTCTCCATGCTGCCTCTCCGCGCTGCCTCTCCATGCTGCCTCTCCGCGCTGCCTCTCCATGCTGCCTCTCCGCGCTGCCTCTCCGCGCTGCATCTCCACGCTGCCTCTCCGCGCTGCCTCTCCGCGCTGCATCTCCATGCTGCCTCTCCATGCTGCCTCTCCGCGCTGCCTCTCCATGCTGCCTCTCCGCGCTGCCTCTCCGCGCTGCATCTCCACGCTGCCTCTCCGCGCTGCCTCTCCGCGCTGCCTCTCCATGCTGCCTCTCCGCGCTGCCTCTCCGCGCTGCATCTCCATGCTGCCTCTCCGCGCTGCATCTCCATGCTGCCTCTCCATGCTGCCTCTCCATGCTGCCTCTCCGTGCTGCCTCTCCGTGCTGCCTCTCCGCGCTGCCTCTCCGCGCTGCCTCTCCGCGCTGCATCTCCACGCTGCCTCTCCGTGCTGCCTCTCCGCGCTGTATTGTCTCCACACTGCCTCTCCGCGCTGCATCTCCGCGCTGTATTGTCTCCACACTGCCTCTCCGCGCTGCGTTGTCTCCGCGCTGCGTTGTCTCCGCGCTGCGTTGTCTCCATGCTGCGTTGTCTCCGCGCTGCGTTGTCTCCGCGCTGCGTTGTCTCCGCGCTGCGTTGTCTCCATGCTGCGTTGTCTCCACGCTGCGTCTCAGGAGCGCGTTGTCTCCACGCTGCGTCTCAGGAGCGCGTTGTCTCCACGCTGCGTCTCAGGAGCGCGTTGTCTCCACTCCGCCTCCCAGCTCTGTGTCTGCAGACAGACGAGGCTTCAGTGTCCCAGCTGTTAGTATTTGTGATTAAAAGGTGTCCAGTGTTTCATAAGGACACGGTGGCTTTGAGGCGAGTTTGTGTGAGTTCTTACACTTTTGAAATGTTGATATTGACCCCCCCCCCCCCGCTGTCGTCCACAGGTCATGGAGAGCTTTTCCTGGTGTTAGACGGACTATCTCGCACACAGCCAGCACGCGGGGGACGGTTGGACGGTGTGTACTCAGCTGGTGGTCATGTGTAGCGCCGTGGTCTGATGCCCACCCTCCCCTCAGCGCTGGCCATGGACGGGGAGAACTACCTGCATCCAGAAGGCCCTCAGCTCGACAGCAGCTTGTTCTCCGTGGCCGCCTCCAACCCAGAGGTAGAACTTTGACACTGCTCACACAGTAAATATGTTCTATCTGCAGGTATATGTTCACATGGACCTGACACTTTGAGGCGCTGCTGTTTTTAACTTCTGGGTTTATCTAGAATATGCAGACAGGAAGTGATTCTACTTGTGGTTTCAGTTTCCAAGCTGAGCTTCTTGGGAAATCTCAAATATTCATGTAGATGTGAATGAATATGATCAAAGTGTTGTTTCTCTTCCTCTGAGAGGAGAGGCAGCTTTTTAATCACCGATCAGTCTGGAGCCTTTTATCTTGATGATGGTCGATATCGACTGATAGGAACTCCCCGCTCTCTCTCTCTCTCTCTGATCTCTGACTCGACCCACTGTCCTGACTGTCCTCTCAACCAGGGGCTCGTTTGAGTCTCTGCCCCCCTTCATGAAAACACGTAGAAGGCAAGAAGAGCTTAAAAGGGGGCCGACACGTTCTCAGAGTGTCCTCCCATTAAAGCCAGACTGGCTGTGACTGGTTTCCACAGGAGGAGAAGTGGACACATTAATAGTGATTGTCTCATAGAGTGTGAGACACGTCCTGTAATCACACTGATTCTACTGTCACCTTGTGTTCTGTTGTCAGAGCTCCATCTACACCTCGTCTGACTCCTGGGGATCGTACTCCCAGCAGGCTGGATACAGCATCCACTGCCCTATGCAAACTGGAAACCAGTAAGTCCACTGCACACACACACACACACACACTGTGAAGTGATGGTGCAGACTGTCACACACACACACACACACACACACACACACACACTGTACACACACCTCCTCATGTTTATACAGTCTGTGTGTGTGTGTGTGTGTGTGTGTGTGTCTGTGTGTGTGTGTGTGTGTCTGTGTGTGTGTCTGTGTGTGTGTGTGTGTGTCTGTGTGTCTGTGTGTGTGTGTGTGTGTCTGTGTGTGTGTGTGTGTGTCTGTGTGTGTGTGTGTGTCTGTGTGTGTCTGTGTGTGTGTGTCTGTGTGTGTGTGTGTCTGTGTGTCTCTGTGTCTGTGTGTGTGTGTCTGTGTGTGTGTGTCTGTGTGTCTGTGTGTGTGTGTGTGTGTGTGTGTCTGTGTGTCTGTGTGTGTCTGTGTGTGTGTGTGTCTGTGTGTCTGTGTGTGTGTGTGTGTGTGTGTGTGTGTGTGTGTGTCTGTGTGTGTCTGTGTGTGTGTGTGTCTGTGTGTCTCTGTGTCTGTGTGTGTGTGTCTGTGTGTGTGTGTCTGTGTGTCTGTGTGTGTGTGTGTGTGTGTGTCTGTGTGTCTGTGTGTGTCTGTGTGTGTGTGTGTCTGTGTGTGTGTGTGTGTGTGTGTGTGTGTGTGTGTGTGTGTGTGTGTCCCAAACGTCCTTAACGATGGAGTCGTTGGAATATGGTGGGTGTGAGAACCACTATAACGGCGGCAAAGTCTGATGCAGGCAGCCCCACTGCCACCCCCACCTTTACCCCCCCCCCCCCCCCCCACAAAAAGCCCTGTGGCGATGTGGAATGGCGGCAGGCACAGGCCAAGGATGTGGCTAGGAGTGCTATCAAAGAGGACTTCTATCTTGCCCTCGACGCTGCCATAAGAAAAACACCAGCCACAGACAAACTCATCCTTATGGGAGATTTTAATGCCAGAGTGGGAATGGAGCACCTGGTATGGGATAAGGTAATCGGCCGGCACGGAGTTGGGAAGATGAACGACAACGGCCTTCGGCTCCTTTCTCTCTGTGCTGAACACCAACTGGTCATCACTAACACCATATTTCAGATGAAGAACAAATACAAAACCACCTGGCAGCACCCACGTTCAAAACATTGGCACCTTCT
Source organism: Symphodus melops (assembly GCF_947650265.1). Classification (NCBI taxonomy): domain Eukaryota; kingdom Metazoa; phylum Chordata; class Actinopteri; order Labriformes; family Labridae; genus Symphodus; species Symphodus melops. The sequence goes on along the minus strand of NC_136698.1, from coordinate 28,757,438 downwards.
TGACTATGTAATAGTCCAACAAAATGACCGGAAAGATGTCCTCTCAACGAGAGTCATGCGTGGAGCAGAGTGTTGGACTGACCACCGCATGGTCAGATCCAAATCGCGCATAAGTATCAGACCCCGTGGACAGAGGACAGCCCCAAAACAAATAATCAACCGTTCAGCACTCAGCAGCCCCACCTCACGAGACCACCTTCGACAGCTCCTCGCTGATAACCTCAAAAAGATCCCGGAGGAATCAGCCGACTGGCCAGCTCTGCGCCAAGCCATCCACAGCGCAGCTTCAGAGGCATTGGGCCAGTCGAGGAAACACCACCAGGACTGGTTTGACAGCAACTCGCCAGAGATTCAGTCACTACTCAAAATAAAACATGATGCCCATAAAGCTCTCTTATCCTGCCCTGGATCTCCAACCTTGAAAGCCACCTTTAATGCAGCGAGATCTGCAACCCAACGTGCCCTCCGGATCATGGAAGACGCGTGGTGGGTGAAGAAGGCAGAAGAGATGCAGCGCATGGCAGACTGCAACAACTCGCAAGGCTTCTATGATGCCATCAAAACTCTTTATGGCCCCAGGAAGAGGGCGATTGCTCCAGTCCGCTCAGCTGATGGCTCGACTCTTCTTAAGGACTGACGTGAGATCCTCAACCGCTGGGCAAACCATTTCGAGACTCTTCTCAACCTCAATAACCCTGTTGACATTCCTATCCTGGATAACATCCCTGACCTACCACCAGTCGCACACCTCAACATGCCCCCTCAGTTCCTAGAGACCCGCCAGGCCATTGCGAGTCTCAAAAACAATAGAAGCGCTGGACCCGATGGCATTCTAGCAGAGGTATTCAAACACGGAGGATACCTCCTTACACGCCGCCTGCACCTCCTGATTTGTCATATCTGGGAATGTGAGACTCTCCCACAAGACTGGAAGGATGCTGATATTGTGGTCATCTACAAACAAAAAGGGGACAGAGCCATGTGTGGCAACAGCCATGGAATCTCCCTCCTCTCAATCGCAGGGAAGGTCCTGGCAAAAATCCTGCTCAATAGGCTCGTTAATCACATCTCTGAAGCTGCACTCCCAGAAACGCAATGTGGCTTCCGGAAGACTAGATCCACCACTGACATGATTTTTGTCTTAAGGCAGCTGCTGGAAAAAAGCAGAGAGCAGCGGGCAGACCTCTACATAGCCTTCATTGACCTCAGCAAAGCATTTGACACGATCAACCGTGAGATGCTCTGGAAACAGCTATCCAAGCTCGGGGTACCACCCAAGTTCCTCACCATCCTGCAACAGCTGCATGACGGGATGCAAGCCAGAGTCTCCACAGGAGAACTTCAGTCAGAGTTCTTTAATGTTGGGGTGAAGCAGGGCTGTGTCTTGGCTCCAGTCCTTTTCAACCTCCTTCTCTCTGCCATCACTCACCTCTTTCATCGTGCCTGAGGACCCAAGGATGGTGTTCCTGTTGAACACCACCTTGATGGAAGCCTCTTTAACATCCGGAGGTTGCAGGCCTACACAAAGACCAAATCCTGCTGCATAGCTGAACTGCAATACGCTGATGACTGTGCGATTCTAGCACACAGTCCGGAATCCATGCAGCATGCCCTCAACACAACAGCCAGTCTCTATCAATCCTTTGGTCTTCAGGTTAACATTCAAAAAACCGAAGTCATCTCTCAAATCCTCTCTCAAACCTCTCCACCCCCCAGCTTCCATATAAACGGCATTCCACTTAAAACTGTAGACCAGTTCACCTACCTTGGTTCAACTCTGTCCTCTTGCTGCTCTCTGGATATGGAAATACACACCCGTATCAAAAAAGCCTCTTCATCTTTCGGTCGCCTTCGTAGCAGGGTTTTCGAAAACCGAAACCTGAGGGTCAGCACCAAGGTTGCTGTTTACAATGCTGTGTGTGTCTCCACCCTGCTTTATGGGGCAGAAACATGGACTCCATACAGCCGACACATCTCACTCCTGCAATCCTTCCACATCCGCTGCCTCCAGAGGATCCTCGGCCTCTCCTGGATGGACCGAGTCCAACATGCGGAAATCCTGCAGAGCACCAACTCTATCTGCATGGAAGCCGCTGTGGCTAAGAAACACCTACGCTGGTTAGGACACACCATCCGAATGCCGGACCACCGCCTGCCTCGCCAAGTCCTCTACGGCCAACTACAAGGTGCCAAACGAGCAGCTGGTGGACAAAAGAAGCGCTATAAGGACTACACTAAGGGACTTTTAAAGCACTCCAACATCAATCCCATGAACCTTGAAGCTCTGGCTCAGGATAGACCGGCCTGGCAGGTTACCTATCAGGCACAGGATAGACCGGCCTGGCAGGTTACCTATCAGGCACAGGATAGACCGGCCTGGCAGGTTACCTATCAGGCACAGGATAGACCGGCCTGGCAGGTTACCTATCAGGCACAGGATAGACCGGCCTGGCAGGTTACCTATCAGGCTCAGGATAGACCGGCCTGGCAGGTTACCTGTGCTCGAGCAGTTTCACAAATACACAATAAAGACCAACTGCGAAGAGCCGAGAAACGCAGGAACAGACACCAGAGGGCAGCAGGAGCTCCTTTGTCCTCTGGATTCCCCTGCTCCTCCTGCTCCTCCTGCTCCTCATGCTCCTCCTGCTCCTCATGCTCCTCATGCTCCTCCTGCTCCTCGTGCTCCTCCTGCTCCTCATGCTCCTCCTGCTCCTCATGCTCCTCCTGCTCCTCATGCTCCTCATGCTCCTCCTGCTCCTCCTGCTCCTCCTGCTCCTCATGCTCCTCATGCTCATCCTGCTCCTCATGCTCCTCATGCTCCTCATGCTCCTCATGCTCCTCATGCTCCTCCTGCTCCTCATGCTCCTCATGCTCCTCCTGCTCCTCATGCTCCTCCTGCTCCTCCTGCTCCTCCTGCTCCTCATGCTCCTCCTGCTCCTCATGCTCCTCCTGCTCCTCATGCTCATCCTGCTCCTCATGCTCCTCATGCTCATCCTGCTCCTCCTGCTCCTCATGCTCCTCATGCTCCTCCTGCTCCTCCTGCTCCTCATGCTCCTCCTGCTCCTCCTGCTCCTCATGCGGACGAGTCTGTGGCTCGAGGATCGGCCTTAACGCCCACGAGAAGTGGCACCAACGGCAACGCCGTTGACCCCTTCCCCAATCCTGAAGCAAGCGTCATCTTCGGAAACGATGGACAGCTGACCGACCGTGTCTGTGTGTGTGTGTGTGTGTCTGTGTGTGTGTGTGTGTGTGTGTGTGTGTGTGTGTGTGTGTCTGTGTGTCTGTATGTGTGTGTGTGTGTGTGTCTGTATGTGTGTGTGTGTGTGTCTGTCTGTGTGTGTGTGTGTGTGTGTGTCTGTGTGTGTGTGTGTGTGTCTGTGTGTGTGTGTGTGTGTGTGTGTGTGTCTGTGTGTGTGTGTCTGTGTGTGTGTGTGTGTGTGTGTGTGTGTCTGTGTGTGTGTGTGTGTGTGTGTCTGTCTGTGTGTGTGTGTGTGTCTGTCTGTGTGTGTGTGTCTGTGTGTGTGTGTGTGTGTGTGTGTGTCTGTCTGTGTGTGTGTGTGTGTCTGTATGTGTGTGTGTGTGTGTGTCTGTCTGTGTGTGTGTGTCTGTGTGTGTGTGTGTGTGTGTGTGTGTGTGTGTGTGTGTGTCTGTGTGTGTGTGTGTGTGTGTGTGTGTGTCTGTGTGTGTGTGTGTGTGTGTGTGTGTGTGTGTGTGTGTGTGTGTCTGTGTGTGTGTGTGTGTGTGTGTGTCTGTGTGTGTGTGTGTGTGTGTGTGTGTGTGTGTGTGTGTGTGTGTGTCTGTGTGTGTGTGTGTGTGTGTGTGTGTGTGTTGCATTAAACGGTTTAGGGTGATTAAACAGAAGTAAAAGAGGGAGACAGCAGCATGTTAGAGTGAAAGTGCAACACATGCAGGTTTCCCTCGTCGCTATGACGACGCTAAACCAGTCCCACAGTTCATATCGATATATTCAGGATTTTCATTTTGTTATTTGGGTGCTTTTATACCTGGGCTGCTCGGTGGCTCAGTGGTTTGCTCTGAGAGCCTGGAGGTTGCTGGTTTGAATCCCAGCCTCTCTGTGTATAGTCTGCATGTTCTCCCCGTGCATGTAGAGGTTGTCCTCTCACATGCTGGTTACCTGCTGGGAGTGTGTGCTTGTCTCATATGTTGTGGTGATCCAGACTTCATGGTTGGTGTTGAAAGTGTTTGTAAATGATGCTTTTTGTCTTTATACTCGAGACCTAAACGTCCCCTCTGTTTCCTCAGACCGCTCACCATCTCAAAGTAATGTGTGAAATCTAACACCATCGTTGTCTCCAGGGCACAGTCATTGGATATTTGCTCGAGGGGGGAGGGGTTTCCTCATCCCAGTGCGTGATCTCACAGGCACACTGCATGGAGGCGATTTGAGATCCTTTAAGTCAGTAAACACATGTTTGATTGTGAACACAGCTCAGGAAGTTTGTTGGTGTTTCAGTCAGTGCAGCGCTTCTTTGAAACTTCACTCCAGATGATGTTGGAGCTCACTGTGTGGTTTTCAGGTTCACTCCAAACTGGTTTGACCAGACCCTTATCTCACTCTCGACTGTCTGACTGGAGACACACCGCGTTATCTGAGTCTTGGCGTGTGTGCTTCACAAGAAGACGATCGAATGAACGTAATCAAAGAACGTCATCATTATGTAGTGAGACCAGCATGGCGGGTTTTAAACTGTTCTGAACTCCTCACAGGAAGTGAACCAGGGCAGAAGTCTAAAGCCTCCCATGTTGCTCTTTGTTTTTATCCCTGATAACTCAAGATCCCTCGCTGTGTTTTAAGAACTGCAGACAGTGAGGACTGTTTGGTCGGCATGTAACTGAACATGTTAACTAGTTAAGTAATATGAAATGAAGTAAAGTGAAGTAATATGAAGTAAAGTGAAGTAAAATGAAGTAAAATGAAGTAAAGTGAAGTAAAATAAAGTAAAGTGAAGTGAAGTAAAATGAAGTAAAGTGAAGTAAAGTGAAGTAAAATAAAGTAAAGTGAAGTAAAATGAAGTAAAGTGAAGTAAAATAAAGTAAAGTGAAGTGAAGTAAAGTGAAGTAAAATAAAGTAAAGTGAAGTGAAGTAAAATGAAGTAAAGTGAAGTAAAGTGAAGTAAAATAAAGTAAAGTGAAGTGAAGTAAAATGAAGTAAAATGAAGTAAAGTGAAGTAAAATAAAGTAAAGTGAAGTGAAGTAAAATGAAGTAAAGTGAAGTAAAATGAAGTAAAGTGAAGTAAAATAAAGTGAAGTGAAGTAAAATGAAGTAAAGTGAAGTAAAGTGAAGTAAAGTGAAGTAAAATGAAGTAAAGTGAAGTAAAGTGAAGTAAAATGAAGTAAAGTGAAGTAAAATGAAGTGAAGTGAAATAAAGTAAAGTGAAGTGAAATGAAGTAAAGTGAAGTAAAATGAAGTAAAGTGAAGTAAAATGAAGTAAAGTGAAGTAAAATGAAGTAAAGTGAAGTAAAATGAAGTAAAGTGAAGTAAAATGAAGTAAAGTGAAGTAAAATGAAGTGAAGTGAAGTAAAATAAAGTGAAGTAAAATAAAGTGAAGTAAAATGAAGTGAAGTAAAATAAAGTGAAGTAAAATAAAGTGAAGTAAAGTAAAGTGAAGTAAAATAAAGTGAAGTAAAGTGAAGTAAAATGAAGTAAAGTGAAGTAAAATGAAGTAAAGTGAAGTAAAATGAAGTGAAGTGAAGTAAAATAAAGTGAAGTAAAATAAAGTGAAGTAAAATGAAGTGAAGTAAAATAAAGTGAAGTAAAATAAAGTGAAGTAAAATGAAGTGAAGTGAAGTAAAGTGAAGTAAAATGAAGTAAAGTGAAGTAAAATGAAGTAAAGTGAAGTAAAATGAAGTAAAGTGAAGTAAAATGAAGTGAAGGGAAGTAAAATGAAGTGAAGTAAAATAAAGTGAAGTAAAATAAAGTGAAGTAAAATGAAGTGAAGTAAAATGAAGTGAAGTAAAGTGAAGTAAAGTGAAGTAAAATGAAGTGAAGTGAAGTAAAATGAAGTGAAGTGAAGTAAAATGAAGTAAAGTAAAATGAAGTGAAGTAAAGTAAAATGAAGTGAAGTAAAATGAAGTGAAGTAAAGTAAAATGAAGTGAAGTAAAGTAAAATGAAGTGAAGTAAAGTAAAATGAAGTGAAGTGAAGTAAAATGAAGTGAAGTGAAGTAAAATGAAGTAAAGTAAAGTAAAATGAAGTAAAGTAAAATGAAGTGAAGTAAAATGAAGTGAAGTAAAGTAAAATGAAGTGAAGTAAAGTAAAATGAAGTGAAGTAAAGTAAAATGAAGTGAAGTAGGGCCTTTTTCAAACCAACCCCTACACCCCCCCCTCCGTGACGGAGTGCACTCCGTCAGAAGTCACACTCGCAGCTGAATGAAGTCCCCTCCATCCAGGTGGAGGGTAGAAATACAGCAGCAGGCTTTGGGACAAACTTCACTCTCTCAGGTGGAAACAGGAAGTGTGTGTTACCATGGTTACTCAGCGGCATCCTGGGGAACGGCTTATTATTAATGTACGTAATACATTCTGTAAAAGTCTTTATGTAGATTATTTTTCTCTAGTACATTAGCGTAGATTTATAGTAAAACGATCAGATGGAGCCCACATTCTTTATTGTAATTTATTATTTAATGTTTAGTTAATTTATTATAATATCAAAGAACAGGTTGTCTTCAATGAAAGCAGACAAGGAGACTATAAATGAACATCACAGCTGCAAGACGTTTATTTTTTTGTAGCCGAAATTAAGTTTTACAAAGAAATCAAAAGTAGAACAATGATAAATAAATAAGAGTGAGAAGTTGTAACATGATTTAATATTCTTTAGTTTTTGTAACAGTCCCTTTAGTACAGGTCACTCCTTCTTTAGTACAGGTCACTCCTTCTTTAGTACAGGTCACTCCTTTAGTACAGGTCACTCCTTTAGTACAGGTCACTCCTTCTTTAGTACAGGTCACTCCTTCTTTAGTACAGGTCACTCCTTCTTTAGTACAGGTCACTCCTTTAGTACAGGTCACTCCTTCTTTAGTACAGGTCACTCCTTCTTTAGTACAGGTCACTCCTTTAGTACAGGTCACTCCTTCTTTAGTACAGGTCACTCCTTTAGTACAGGTCACTCCTTCTTTAGTACAGGTCACTCCTTCTTTAGTACAGGTCACTCCTTTAGTACAGGTCACTCCTTCTTTAGTACAGGTCACTCCTTCTTTAGTACAGGTCACTCCTTCTTTAGTACAGGTCACTCCTTCTTTAGTACAGGTCACTCCTTTAGTACAGGTCACTCCTTTAGTACAGGTCACTCCTTCTTTAGTACAGGTCACTCCTTCTTTAGTACAGGTCACTCCTTTAGTACAGGTCACTCCTTCTTTAGTACAGGTCACTCCTTCTTTAGTACAGGTCACTCCTTCTTTAGTACAGGTCCCTCCTTCTTTAGTACAGGTCACTCCTTCTTTAGTACAGGTCCCTCCTTCTTTAGTACAGGTCACTCCTTCTTTAGCACAGGTCACTCCTTCTTTAGTACAGGTCACTCCTTCTTTAGTACAGGTCACTCCTTCTTTAGTACAGGTCACTCCTTCTTTAGTACAGGTCACTCCTTCTTTAGTACAGGTCTCTCCTTCTTTAGTACAGGTCACTCCTTCTTTAGTACAGGTCACTCCTTCTTTAGTACAGGTCGCTCCTTCTTTAGTACAGGTCGCTCCTTCTTTAGTACAGGTCACTCCTTCTTTAGTACAGGTCACTCCTTCTTTAGTACAGGTCACTCCTTCTTTAGTACAGGTCACTCCTTCTTTAGTACAGGTCACTCCTTTAGTACAGGTCACTCCTTCTTTAGTACAGGTCACTCCTTTAGTACAGGTCACTCCTTCTTTAGTACAGGTCACTCCTTTAGTACAGGTCACTTCTTCTTTAGTACAGGTCACTCCTTTAGTACAGGTCACTCCTTCTTTAGTACAGGTCACTCCTTTAGTACAGGTCACTTCTTCTTTAGTACAGGTCACTCCTTTAGTACAGGTCACTCCTTCTTTAGTACAGGTCACTCCTTTAGTACAGGTCACTTCTTCTTTAGTACAGGTCACTCCTTCTTTAGTACAGGTCACTCCTTTAGTACAGGTCACTCCTTCTTTAGTACAGGTCACTCCTTCTTTAGTACAGGTCACTCCTTCTTTAGTACAGGTCACTCCTTCTTTAGTACAGGTCACTACTTTAGTACAGGTCACTCCTTCTTTATTACAGGTCACTCCTTCTTTAGTACAGGTCACTCCTTTAGTACAGGTCACTCCTTCTTTAGTACAGGTCACTCCTTCTTTAGTACAGGTCACTCCTTCTTTATTACAGGTCACTCCTTCTTTAGTACAGGTCACTCCATTAGTACAGGTCACTCCTTCTTTAGTACAGGTCACTCCTTCTTTAGTACAGGTCACTCCTTCTTTAGTACAGGTCACTCCTTTAGTACAGGTCACTCCTTCTTTAGTACAGGTCACTCCTTTAGTACAGGTCACTCCTTCTTTAGTACAGGTCACTCCTTTAGTACAGGTCACTCCTTCTTTAGTACAGGTCACTCCTTCTTTAGTACAGGTCACTCCTTCTTTAGTACAGGTCTCTCCTTCTTTAGTACAGGTCACTCCTTCTTTAGTACAGGTCACTCCTTCTTTAGTACAGGTCACTCCTTCTTTAGTACAGGTCACTCCTTCTTTAGTACAGGTCACTCCTTCTTTAGTACAGGTCACTCCTTCTTTAGTACAGGTCACTCCTTCTTTAGTACAGGTCACTCCTTCTTTAGTACAGGTCTCTCCTTTAGTACAGGTCACTCCTTCTTTAGTACAGGTCACTCCTTCTTTAGTACAGGTCACTCCTTCTTTAGTACAGGTCACTCCTTCTTTAGTACAGGTCACTCCTTCTTTAGTACAGGTCAGTCCTTCTTTAGTACAGGTCACTCCTTCTTTAGTACAGGTCACTCCTTCTTTAGTACAGGTCTCTCCTTTAGTACAGGTCACTCCTTCTTTAGTACAGGTCACTCCTTCTTTAGTACAGGTCACTCCTTCTTTAGTACAGGTCACTCCTTCTTTAGTACAGGTCACTCCTTTAGTACAGGTCACTCCTTCTTTAGTACAGGTCACTCCTTCTTTAGTACAGGTCACTCCTTCTTTAGTACAGGTCACTCCTTCTTTAGTACAGGTCACTCCTGTGTTCCATCGTGTTCCTCCGTGTTCCTCTGTGTTCCTCTGTGTTCCTTCGTGTTCCTCCATGTTCCATCGTGTTCCATCGTGTTCCTCCGTGTTCCTCCGTGTTCCTCCGTGTTCCTCTGTGTTCCTCCGTGTTCCTCCGTGTTCCATCGTGTTCCATCGAGTTCCTCCGTGTTCCATCGTGTTCCTCCGTGTTCCTCCGTGTTCCATCGTGTTCCTCCGTGTTCCATCGTGTTCCTCCGTGTTCCTCCGTGTTCCATCGTGTTCCTCCGTGTTCCTCCGTGTTCCATCGTGTTCCTCTGTGTTCCTTCGTGTTCCTCCGCGTTCCATCGTGTTCCTCCATGTTCCTCCGTGTTCCATCGTGTTCCTCCGTGTTCCTCCGTGTTCCTTCGTGCTCCTCCATGTTCCTCTGTGCTCCTGCATGCTCTTCCGTGTTCCTCCTCAGGTGACTACCTATAGGACTCAGGAGTTTCTAGAATCATTGAAGACTTGTTGGAACCTTCAGCCTCTCAGTTGATGCAGCCTGCAGACATACTGGAGTTTTCCCAACACCATGACTCAAAGTTCAGGTCACACTGTTGGTTCACAGGAGTTTCCTGATTGTGCTGGCTGAGAGGAAGGCTTCCCAGGAATCACAGCTTGTTATTGTTAAAAGGCGCTTCATGGGCCCAGGGCTGCATTAACCCCTTATTGGCCCTTTATTCTGTTCATTATTAGTCCTGATGTGTCCTCCTCACTCTGAACTTCACTTTGTCTTCTTCACGTCTTTGATGCTCCTTTCTAAATAGTAACACAAGTTTGTCCTGAAACTTGAAGGCTCAGAGACTAAACCATTAGATCTGCTCTTTCACCTTTCCATCAGACCTTAGAGGAGCTAAATAACACAACCTTTAGTCAGTGTGATCTCTGACACAGCTTTGAGCTGTTTATCTTTAAATGACATTATTACACATTTCTCCTCCATCTTCCTCTGACATCTGTCTACAAACCCCCCAGTGATGAGAAAAGTCCATCCTCTCCGTCTTCTGCCTGCTCCACTTTACAGAAAATGTGTGCTCAAACAGGCCGTTTGGAGATGTTCCCTTCATGACATCACAAAGGGCAGTAGCCCCTCCCCTTCATGACATCACAAAGGGCAGTAGCCCCTCCCCCAGGTGGGTGACACTCCCACAGCTAGGTGTTTGTTCTGCCCTCTGAGTCTGCCTTCTCACCGTAAACAATAGGACATGGAGCCAGAAAGCAGCGAGTACACCCGAGCCCTTCCAGAGAGGGGGCGTGGCCAGACACAGCTCATTTACATATTTAAAGCTACAGACACAGAAACAGCCTGTTCTGAGCAGGGCTGAAATAGAGGGGTTTATAGACATGATCAAATACAGGATCAGAGTGGATTTACAACACACTTCACACACATGATGAAGAGGAGCGAGGACACTGAGTTCACCTGAAGAAGAAGAGGAGGTCATGTGACCTTTGGGTTATAGGCTACATGTACACACACAGAAATACAATCCAGTGTGTTTCCTTATAAGCGGTGTATCATTGGAAAGCAGCTGATATCAGCCAACACGCCTGCTGTAATAATACCGCTGTCATATCAGCGCTGGCTAAACGGTCGGAGGGGATTTCCAGCGTGGGCGGTTGGCACAGAGCAATGATCTTCCTGAGAACTGAACAGAATATTTCACTTCATGACTGGTGACCTGGTGATTCACCATCATTTCATGCTCATATTAGACACTCTTTTTCTGCTGAGTGGACTCAAAGTACTTTAATCCTGCCATTACTTGATCCAAGAACGTACATTTGTGAATTTTTTTAAAGTAGAGTCAGCAGCCTTCAAAATAAAAGTCAGTCTCCTCCTCAAGTGAAGCTGCTCCACCGTTCCTTCAAAATAAAAGTCAGTCTCCTCCTAAAGTGAAGCTGCTCCATCATTCCTTCAAAATAAAAGTCAGTCTCCCCCTGAGGTGAAGCTGCTCCATCATTCCTTCAAAATAAAAGTCAGTCTCCCCCTGAGGTGAAGCTGCTCCATCATTCCTTCAAAATAAAAGTCAGTCTCCCCCTGAGGTGAAGCTGCTCCATCGTTCCTTCTGGGCCTCCGTAGCTGTGTGACTGTGTGTTGTTGATGAAAGTTTGAGTAAAGCGTTCTGATCGTCTTTTAGAAGTATTCAGTGAACGTGAACGCTTTGTGTTGTTGGTAACAACCTGACAGGAGCTTTCACAGCTGACCTGTTTCTTGGAGCCGCTCCTTCATCCCTCGCCGTACTTTGAGCTTCAATCAGTCTCACTGATCTCTCGCCCATGGCTGTTGACACACAGCCAAATCCTGTGAATAGCTTTGGCAGAGCTCAGTCCCTCTGAGCCCTGGCTCGTGATTGGCTGAGAGCAACGTGAAGTTCCACCTTAACACGTTTAGTTTTGCTTTCGTTTTGACGCGGTGCTTATCACTGTCAGCCGGGTTGGTTCAGGGCATTATGATGAAGTCAAGAGGAAGATGAAGAGTGTGTGAGAGAACGGAAGGCTGAAGAAGAATGTTTGTGATTAATGAGAGGTAGGAACTGTTTTTATTTACCTTTATTTAAGCTTCAGTCTCACATTACAAACCTCTCCCAGGTCACATATTAAAGGACCAATCAGAGAGCTGCTCTCTTCCTCTGTGATCATGAAGGAAACTTGCTGTGTTGAAGCTTCTCTGACAACAATGCAGCAGCCAGTATGTCCTCCTTCTAACTTTAGATTCTGCTCTCTGTAATGTTTAGAGTTGAGAGTGCAGTACTCATTTTAAACAGCAGGGGTCAGAGGTGCACACTGCTGCTTTCAGTACAGTGTTGTTGATGATCTTAGTTTCTTACAGTAGTGGAGCTGCTTGTTCTGCTCAAACTAACAGTCCTCCTCTCTCTTCAAGGCAATACCACTTGAGCAGCAGCACGAGCACCAACACTCCGGATGTGCACATGGACATGTACTCGGGATTCTCTGATGTGGACTTTTCCAGCCTCAACCTGCCCAGGAACGGAGACTTCCCCCAGGTTGGTCTCATCTGTCTGTTGTCCATGTTTGTATAGTGTTGAGCTCAGAGGGAGGGAGCAGCCTGTGTGTTCAGCCTGATTAAAGGCCATGTTGTCTAGACGCTGCTCCTGTTAAGGCATGTCATTAATAAGCCTCCTCTTCAGAGATCCCTGCTGGCTCCGCCCACAGTGCTGGCTCCGCCCACATTGCAGGCTGAGTCCTTCATATGTGACAGGAAGCAGCAGCCTATCAGCACCCCACATATCCCCACTTTTCTATTTGGTGCTGAGTGGTGTCCATCCAATGAGATCACTGTAGTCCTGACCATGTGACACAGCACACTGAGAGAGAGAGTGCACGCCACCTCTACTGTCTCTACAGACTGTCTGCACGCCACCTCTACAGACTGTCTGCACGCCACCTCTACCATCTCTACAGACAGTCTGTAGTGACGGTAGAGGTGGCGTGCAGACAGTCTGTAGAGGTGGCGTGCAGACAGTCTGTAGAGGTGGCGTGCAGACAGTCTGTAGAGACGGTAGAGGTGGCGTGCAGACAGTCTGTAGAGGTGGTAGAGGTGGCGTGCAGACAGTCTGTAGAGGTGGCGTGCAGACAGTCTGTAGAGGTGGCGTGCAGACAGTCTGTAGAGGTGGCGTGCAGACAGTCTGTAGAGGTGGCGTGCAGACAGTCTGTAGAGGTGGTAGAGGTGGCGTGCAGACAGTCTGTAGAGGTGGTAGAGGTGGCGTGCAGACAGTCTGTAGAGACGGTAGAGGTGGCGTGCAGACAGTCTGTAGAGGTGGCGTGCAGACAGTCTGTAGAGGTGGCGTGCAGACAGTCTGTAGAGGTGGCGTGCAGACAGTCTGTAGAGGTGGCGTGCAGACAGTCTGTAGAGGTGGCGTGCAGACAGTCTGTAGAGGTGGCGTGCAGACAGTCTGTAGAGGTGGTGTGCTGACAGTCTGTAGAGGTGGCGTGCAGACAGTCTGTAGAGGTGGTGTGCTGACAGTCTGTAGAGGTGGCGTGCAGACAGTCTGTACAGGTGGCGTGCAGACAGTCTGTAGAGGTGGCGTGCAGACAGTCTGTACAGGTGGCGTGCAGACAGTCTGTAGAGACGGTAGAGGTGGCGTGCAGACAGTCTGTAGAGACGGTAGAGGTGGCGTGCAGACAGTCTGTAGAGACGGTAGAGGTGGCGTGCAGACAGTCTGTAGAGACGGTAGAGGTGGCGTGCAGACAGTCTGTAGAGACGGTAGAGGTGGCGTGCAGACAGGTCATCTACACGCAGCATTTATAGAAACAGTGGTTGTCATCAGAGCGTTGGTGGATGACTGCTTCATGCGTAGCTCCTGTGCTGTTTGCTGCCTCCAGCTGTGGACAGGAAGTGGACAGGATGTGGACAGGAAGTGGATAGTTTCAGGGATGCAGGTGAAGGAGTGATGTTGAAGTGTATTAGTATGAAGCTGGTGAGAGCTGCTCTGTATACATGAAGGGATGCGTCATCGTCCCATGGTTCAGTGAGTCATGTGGGGTTTCCCCAGTTTTCCTTTGCGTCCGTCTGACTGCAGCTTTCCTTCTCACTAGATGCTGAGCGGTTCAGGAATATGAGACCTCGTTCATGTCTGACGGTTTGTTTCAGGAACATTCTGGAGCCGTCATTCCCTGCCATGTGAGGCATGAAGCAGTGACTGCTTCATGCCTCACATGCCCCCCCCCCCCCCCCCGTCCACAGAGAGCAGGGATGGGTGTCCTCTTTGCACTGTTGATTGAACCATGACAGACGTTCAGGCATGTGTGACCCGGTGACGGCCTTGTTTGTGTGTGTGTGTGTGTGTGTGTGTGTGTGTGTGTGTGTGTGTGTGTGTGTGTGTGTGTGTGTGTGTGTGTGTGTGTGTGTGTGTGTGTGTGTGTGTGTGTGTGTGTGTGTGTGTGTGTGTGTGTGTGTGTGTGTGTGTGTGTGTGTGTGTGTGTGTGTGTGTGTGTGTGCGCGCGCATCATGTTGGTCGACAAACAAGAGCAACGTCTTTCTTTGTATTACAATAAATCAAATCTTCCTCCAGGTGTCTTCAATGATCCAACGACACAAGAACTCAGAGGATACATGGCCTCTTAAAGGAGCAGTCTGTAGCTCCGCCCCCTAGTGTTTAAAATGAGTACTGCAGTCTAAACTCTAATCATCACAGAGAGCTGTCTCCCCCCCTCCTCTCACACAGGTCAGCATGTGGTGGACACTGTAGCTTCAGTGTTTAGCCAGCTCAGCATGTGGTGGACACTGTAGCTTCAGTGTTTAGCCAGCTCTGCATGTGGTGGACACTGTAGCTTCAGTGTTTAGCCAGCTCTGCATGTGGTGGACACTGTAGCTTCAGTGTTTAGCCAGCTCTGCATGTGGTGGACACTGTAGCTTCAGTGTTTAGCCAGCTCTGCATGTGGTGGACACTGTAGCTTCAGTGTTTAGCCAGCTCTGCATGTGGTGGACACTGTAGCTTCAGTGTTTAGCCAGCTCTGCATGTGGTGGACACTGTAGCTTCAGTGTTTAGCCAGCTCTGCATGTGGTGGACACTGTAGCTTCAGTGTTTAGCCAGCTCTGCATGTGGTGGACACTGTAGCTTCAGTGTTTAGCCAGCTCTGCATGTGGTGGACACTGTAGCTTCAGTGTTTAGCCAGCTCTGCATGTGGTGGGCACTGTAGCTTCAGTGTTTAGCCAGCTCTGCATGTGGTGGACACTGTAGCTTCAGTGTTTAGCCAGCTCTGCATGTGGTGGACACTGTAGCTTCAGTGTTTAGCCAGCTCTGCATGTGGTGGGCACTGTAGCTTCAGTGTTTAGCCAGCTCTGCATGTGGTGGGCACTGTAGCTTCAGTGTTTATCCAGCTCTGCATGTGATGGACACTGTAGCTTCAGTGTTTAGCCAGCTCTGCATGTGGTGGACACTGTAGCTTCAGTGTTTAGCCAGCTCTGCATGTGATGGACACTGTAGCTTCAGTGTTTAGCCAGCTCTGCATGTGGTGGACACTGTAGCTTCAGTGTTTAGCCAGCTCTGCATGTGGTGGACACTGTAGCTTCAGTGTTTAGCCAGCTCTGCATGTGATGGACACTGTAGCTTCAGTGTTTAGCCAGCTCTGCATGTGGTGGACACTGTAGCTTCAGCGTTTAGCCAGCTCTGCATGTGGTGGACACTGTAGCTTCAGTGTTTAGCCAGCTCTGCATGTGGTGGACACTGTAGCTTCAGTGTTTAGCCAGCTCTGCATGTGGTGGACACTGTAGCTTCAGTGTTTAGCCAGCTCTGCATGTGGTGGGCACTGTAGCTTCAGTGTTTAGCCAGCTCTGCATGTGGTGGGCACTGTAGCTTCAGTGTTTATCCAGCTCTGCATGTGATGGACACTGTAGCTTCAGTGTTTAGCCAGCTCTGCATGTGGTGGACACTGTAGCTTCAGTGTTTAGCCAGCTCTGCATGTGATGGACACTGTAGCTTCAGTGTTTAGCCAGCTCTGCATGTGGTGGACACTGTAGCTTCAGTGTTTAGCCAGCTCTGCATGTGGTGGACACTGTAGCTTCAGTGTTTAGCCAGCTCTGCATGTGGAGGACACTGTAGCTTCAGTGTTTAGCCAGCTCTGCATGTGGTGGACACTGTAGCTTCAGTGTTTAGCCAGCTCTGCATGTGGTGGACACTGTAGCTTCAGTGTTTAGCCAGCTCTGCATGTGGTGGACACTGTAGCTTCAGTGTTTAGCCAGCTCTGCATGTGGTGGACACTGTAGCTTCAGTGTTTAGCCAGCTCTGCATGGGTCTGTAAAGCTTTCTGCGTTCTAACCTCTCTCCATGTTTCATCTCCAACATTGATCCTAGTTTGAGCAGCTTTCTGCTGCTGGAGCTTATTAGAAACATGCAGAGGCTTTTTAGCTCGGGTACAATCACTTCTATCTGAAGCAGTTCCACTGCCCGCTTCCATCGCTGCAACACCTGTTCACCTGATAACTGCTCTCATATCTGGCAAACCCAGGGGCGTCCAAAACGGCCTTCAAAGCCCCGCCTACCTTCTCTGGTCCAATCAGATCCAGAGCATTCAGGAGCAGAATCTAAAGTTAGAAGGAGGACATACTGGCTGCTGCATTGTTGTCAGAGAAGCTTCAACACAGCAGGTTTCCTTCATGATCACACAGGAAGAGAGCAGCTCTCTGATTGGTCCTCTAAGTTACACAGCTCTCTGATTGGTCCTTTAGTCTGTAGCTATATGCAGACCTGTCTGAACTTACGTTGTGTCGTTTGTGGCTGAAAGTGAACTTGAACATCAGAATGAAAAGACGACTTACTGGAAGAATGAGGAGTTGTCCTCTAACCACTCTGGCTCACCTCAGTGACTGTACTGTGTGTGTGTGTGTGTGTGTGTGTGTGTGTGTAGGTGTGTTTGTGTGTGTGTGTGTGTGTTCACACACTCTTACTCTCTCACTGTGGTTTCTCACACACGGTGCTTCTAAGAATATGAAAGCAGGCCATCAGTTTTCATCAGTTCAGTCTGAGCGTGTGTTCCTCCTTTAATACGTCCCAGGAATAAACATGACCTGTTAGCCACCCCCCCCCCCCCCCCCGAGGGCGCTAGGATCATGGCGTGCTCCGTAAGGTCAGCTGATCCAACCGGGACCAGAACAGAACCTTTAATGACCCCTGTGAGAGGCGCTCAGCCTCTCAGCTTTATTACAGCCGGCCAATAACAATATAAATCTTCAAGGTTTTTTTTCAGCTACTTCCTTGTGAGGCTCCGCCCACCTGTTTTTATGGCCTAGTTTACAGGAGGAAGTTAAAGGTTAATTTGGGTCGTAATAGGTGCAGTGGTTTCCTTAAGGACACGCCTCAGCTGGTGTCTACCTTCACTTTAACACACTTCCTCATCGTTTGTTCTGTCCAAGCAGCACCTCATAAGAAGTCCATGCTAAAGCTGTAACCTCCTGCAGTACCTGTAGTGTCCACTAGAGGCTGGCTGCAGTACCTGTAGTGTCCACTAGAGGCTGGCTGCAGTACCTGTAGTGTCCACTAGAGGCTGGCTGCAGTACCTGGAGTGTCCACTAGAGGCTGGCTGCAGTACCTGGAGTGTCCACTAGAGGCTGGCTGCAGTACCTGTAGTGTCCACTAGAGGCTGGCTGCAGTACCTGGAGTGTCCACTAGAGGCTGGCTGCAGTACCTGTAGTGTCCACTAGAGGCTGGCTGCAGTACCTGGAGTGTCCACTAGAGGCTGGCTGCAGCAGCACAGGAAGTCACATACACACCCATTCAAACAGCCTGTTTTTACAGCAGACATGAACATGTTTACAGCCTGCTTCAAAAAACCAAATAGGTGTGATTAGCTCATGTCTCCATCCACACACACTGTACGGGGGAATGTTTTGATGACTCAGCAGTTTTGATTGGATGAAGGATAAGAGGCGTGTAGCTGAGCTGATTGACAGGTGGGCGCCGTTTGTCCGGGCTCACACATCCAGTAGAAGGAGATCATTTGAAACATAAATAATGTTTGTATTGATGAGCAAACAGTTTCAGTGATTGTGTGTAAAAGATAGATAGGAGACACACACACACACACACACACACACACACACACACACACACACACACACACACACACACACACACACACACCTGCCGTAGCCCCTCCCATTTTAACCTGAATAAAGATTTAAAGAGAATCTCCATCAGACTGAATGAAGGAAGAGACGTCACACTGAGGTGTGTTTTCTAAAGAAGCTCATCAATGATTCATCCCTCACACACACACACACACACCTCACACACACCTCACACACACACCTCACACACACACCTCACACACCACACACACACACACACACACACACACACACACACACACACACACACACACACACACACACACACACACACGCCCCTCGGTCTCTGAGACGGACTGAACCATCAGTCAGTGAGCGCTGACACAAGAACTCGTGTTCTGACGCCATCTTTGATCAGCATGAATTTCCCATCTGACTCCCAGAATCTATTTTTCCCATCAGGCCTGTGGTTCCGGTAAGCAGGAGACATGATGAGGTGTGTGTTCTGTTGCTCAGATAGCAGCACACACACACACACACACCTGTGAGCTGACAGCCTGAACACAAAGGGTTAACCTGAGGGATCATTAATAGCAGCAGGGTGTGACAGTGTAACTGTGTTTACACTACACATGCGGTTGAGTTACACCATGTACAGTAAGAGGGGCCTGACTGCCAGTAACTCCACTCACTTACCAACAAGAGCATCATTTCCTGAAAGCTCCTCCCTCCCTCTCTCTCCCCTCCCTCCTCTACTCGCTCACTCGCCCTCTGAGCTCAGAGGAACTAGTCCACAATCACTATGACTAATATGCAAATACCTGCCTGTCCTGGTGAAGCAGGAAGCATGTGTTAGACGAGCCCGAGTCCGTCTGTGAGAGAGTGTGTGTGTGTGTGTGTGTGTGTGTGACGGCAGCACAGAGAGACGAGCTCCAGCTGAAGGCTGAACAACAACACATGGAAGAGGCTGTGACAGTGAGCGACTCGAGGTGAAGTGTGTGTGTGTGTGTGTGTGTGGCGGTTGGACCCATGTCGCTCATGCAGCTCTGGACTAAACTTTACTCTCAGCTGGGACGCCGTCTCCCTCAGGTACTGTTTCCATCTTATCCTGGGACTGTTAGTGGGACTGGTCCGTGTCGGGTCACAGCGGCGTGTTCCGGACTCAGAGCTTTTTAAAGCAGACGTTTAGAAGCAGCTGGTGAAGTGAAGTTACCACGTGTTCCTCATTTCTTCTTTGCTGTTATTGGAGAGGCGAGGGGGGGGGGGGGGACTACAGCCTCTGTACGTGGGGTTTGGACATAATGGCGAGGCTCTGTGGCGGTGGACAGCAGGCGTGTTTTAAAGGTGTAATTTAGACAGTGTGTTTTATCTTTACCGGCACGCCACAGTAGCCCGCCGCTGCACCGCGCCGTCTGTTCTTTCTCAGCCAGGAAATATGACCAAGAAGCGTCCGCCTCTGTCCTCGCTGCGCCGGGATCTGAGAGTCACATGGTCAGAAGCTCAGTATCATGTAACAAACACTTCTGACTTTATCAACATAAATCAGAGTTCAGACGTCTTATTGGAGTTCAGTGATGATGGAGGGACGCGCTCTGTCCACGTCTCGTCCTGCAGAGACGCCTGTCTGATGAGCGTCTCTCCTTATATCAAACCCTGAGCCAGAGCGGGCGTGCAGCTTACGGGAAGTGAACTGACAGTGACGGGGGGAGACACTCTGCGTCTCCTCCCTGTTTCCTGTTGCTCCCTGTCAACAAAGGCAGATTCCATAGAGCTCAATGAAACAGCCTGATCCTGCAGCCTGTTGTCTTCCAGCGAGACTCGGGACAGTTATTTTGTGCTTTGTTTGAGAGACGGGGGAGTGGACAGAGACGTGCAGGAAACAGGCTAACAGGCGTGTGAACGAACCATCCCGCCGCCTGCGCTCCATGACATCATCTGTGCACTGCGACCAGCTGTGCTCACGTCTGTCTCTGCTCATTTTCATTGGACGTTGGCCTCAAGTCTTTAAATTGTGTTTGGCTGTTTTGGAAGCACGGGACAGCGGGAGCTGCACATACACACTCAGTCACACGTGCACTCACACAAAGGGTCACAGGGCGTTTAGATGGCGCCGTCTCTAACAGGGTTTGTCTCAGGAGAAGGGAAGGTGGCGTGCTGCAGTTACACACCAAGTTAAATCAGTGTCATCATAAAGACCATGCACGGCCATCTTTGATGTCATCATAAAGACCATGCACGGCCATCTTTGATGTCATCATAAAGACCATGCACGGCCATCTTTGATGTCATCATAAAGACCATGCACGGCCATCTTTGATGTCATCATAAAGACCATGCACGGCCATCTTTGATGTTGTGGTCAATAATCGTTTACATGAGATACATGTTGGATACAAAAGCCAACCTGTGTGTGTGTGTGTGTGTGTGTGTGTGTGTGTGTGTGTGTGTGTGTGTGCGTCTGTGTGTGTGTGCGTCTGTGTGTGTGTGTGTGTGCGTCTGTGTGTGTGTGTGTGTGTGTGTGTGTGTGTGTGTGTGTGTGCGTGCGTCTGTGTGTGTGTGTGCGTGTGTGTGTGTGTGTGTCTGTGTGTGTGCGTCTGTGTGTGTGTGTGTGTGCGTCTGTGTGTGTGTGTGTGTGTGTGTGTGTGTGTGTGTGTGTGGTATGTTGAAATGTACACACATAACATCCTCTTGCGTCAACATTCCCTCCTCGTTGATTCGTTCACTCCGGCTGGAACGTTTTCTTCTGTTTCTCTTCTTGATTCCACAGAAACGTTCAGTCAGCTGATTGGTTGGTTAGGGTTGGTTCAGACTATGAGCACAACGCCACCTTGAATTCAACCCTCATGTCATACAGGCGGCTGTGCTTCAGTGCTAGAGTGGCTGAAGGTTGAGGGTTTGATCCCCAGCTCCTACTGCAACATTTCCAATGTGTCCTTGGAAGAGACGCTTAACTCCAAGTTGCTCCCTCTGCTGCAACAGGGGTGTATGAATGGATGAGTTCATACTGCAGCAGCCTCTACCATCAGTGTATGAATGGATGAGTTAATACTGCAGCAGCCTCTACCATCAGTGTGTGAATGTGTATGAATGGATGAGTTAATACTGCAGCAGCCTCTACCATCAGTGTATGAATGGATGAGTTAATACTGCAGCAGCCTCTACCATCAGTGTATGAATGGATGAGTTAATACTGCAGCAGCCTCTACCATCAGTGTATGAATGGATGAGTTCATACTGCAGCAGCCTCTACCATCAGTGTATGAATGGATGAGTTAATACTGCAGCAGCCTCTACCATCAGTGTATGAATGGATGAGTTCATACTGCAGCAGCCTCTACCATCAGTGTGTGAATGTGTATGAATGGATGAGTTCATACTGCAGCAGCCTCTACCATCAGTGTGTGAATGTGTATGAATGGATGAGTTCATACTGCTGCAGCCTCTACCATCAGTGTGTGAATGTGTATGAATGGATGAGTTCATACTGCTGCAGCCTCTACCATCAGTGTGTGAATGTGTATGAATGGATGAGTTCATACTGCAGCAGCCTCTACCATCAGTGTCTGAATGGATGAGTTCATACTGCAGCAGCCTCTACCATCAGTGTGTGAATGTGTATGAATGGATGAGTTCACACTGATGGACTGTTTTTTTCCTGAACGTATGAAAACAGTGGAAAATTCCAGAAGTCTTGTAAGCAGCGGTGAGCAGTCTCTGCCGTGCTGTGCTCAGACTTGGCGCGGCATGAAAGGGCGGCCTGTCAGGAGTTGTTTGACCGGGTTTCCCACTTTGATTGGCTGAGAGAAGTCGGCTGTGGATCTGCTGCCTGGGAGCATATTGAACATGACTCATGACTGTAAGAATGTAAATACAGATCCTCTTCTTCTCCGTGTGAACGTGGGTCTGTGGAGACCCAGAACACATGATGGTCTTTAGAAGTCTGTTGTGGTCTGGCAGGAAGTGAAGCTCTGGGTTTGTTTGTCGTGTTTTAGTGTAGTTCTATAACTGTCTATAACTGGGGGGGGGGGGGGGGGGGGGGTGAACGCACCTCGTCGTCATGACCCTCTACAGCATGAGCTCTGATGTCACAGCACTACGTGGTCATCCACCTGTGTTTGTGGGGGGGGGGGGGG
>NC_136698.1:28718060-28728060 GCF_947650265.1 Symphodus melops | reverse complement strand
AATGTTGGTTTTGCAGATGACGGGTCGTAAAGGTCGTGTCGTGCGGCGCCCTGATGGCAGCGTCCGATACGAGTCGCGTGCTGAGCAGGGTCTCACCATCGACCACATTAACATCAAGGAGAAGGATCGCTTCATGAGTGGAGAAAAGGTCAGAGCCTCTGCTTCCTCACCTGTGCGTCTGTCCTTCACATGTCCACTAACACTCCACGCTCTCCTCTCTAGTTCGTGGCCATCATCTCAGAGGCTGCCAGCTCGGGGATTTCCCTGCAGGCCGACAAACGAGTGAAAAACCAGAGACGCAGGGTCCACATGACCTTGGAGCTGCCGTGGAGCGCGGACCGAGCCATTCAGCAGTTTGGTACGTCCAGAATTATTCTCAAACTATGAGCCATGAAAGGTCTACATCAGGGCCGGAGAGGAGCGGTCAGGTCAGAGGTCGTCTCTGAGAGGTCAGAGGTCGTCTCTGAGAGGTCAGAGGGCTTCTCTGAGAGGTCAGAGGTCATCTCTGAGAGGTCAGAGGTCGTCTCTGAGAGGTCAGAGGGCTTCTCTGAGAGGTCAGAGGTCATCTCTGAGAGGTCAGAGGTCGTCTCTGAGAGGTCAGAGGGCTTCTCTGAGAAGTCAGAGGGCTTCTCTGAGAGGTCAGAGGTCATCTCTGAGAGGTCAGAGGTCATCTCTGAGAGGTCAGAGGGCTTCTCTGAGAAGTCAGAGGTCATCTCTGAGAGGTCAGAGGTCGTCTCTGAGAGGTCAGAGGGCTTCTCTGAGAGGTCAGAGGTCATCTCTGAGAGGTCAGAGGGCTTCTCTGAGAAGTCAGAGGTCATCTCTGAGAGGTCAGAGGTCATCTCTGAGAGGTCAGAGGTCGTCTCTGAGAGGTCAGAGGTCGTCTCTGAGAGGTCAGGTCAGAGGTCATCTCTGAGAGGTCAGGTGGAGGTCAGAGGTCAGAAACATAATGACATCAGACAGAAGAGGACCTGAAAGGAGACACCAATGTGAAGCAGCCTGATTGGTCCTGATCCTCAGTCTGGAGGGTCTCGGGAACTGCCGAAGTGCCCTGGAGCAAATGATGGATTTCATGTGAAGTGTGTCATACTTAACAAAGTACACGGAGTCTGTGTCCGTCGAATGTCTTCCACTTTGAGTCGTTTGAATGATCACATTCTTCATCTTCAGGTCGCACCCATCGGTCCAATCAGGTGACGGCCCCGGAATACATCTTCCTCATCTCAGAGCTGGCAGGGGAGAGACGCTTTGCGTCCATCGTGGCGAAACGACTGGAGAGCCTGGTGAGTGTCAGAGCGTCGTAGGCGTGTTGCAGTGTGAATGTGGGGAGAAGAAGAAGTCCACTGTAAACAGACTTTGTTTAATCATCGTGGCGGTGTGGCTCGCCACTTCCTGTTTCCCGAGGTACTCTCCCTCTATTACCCTTAACATCTATTGGCCTCCTCCAAAGCTCAGGGGATTCTGGGTCTTTCCCTTCAGCCGTGGGTGGAGCTTGTGAGTCTGACTCCTCCCACAGCCGTGTTCAGTGGAAGAGGCCCTCCTCTTGAACGCAGCACCAACCTGCTGACAGGAGTGAGGCCGTGATTGGCTGAGGGAGGCGTCTGTCTTCATGAAGGCAGCAGCGCCCCCTGCTGGTGACACAATAAAACTCACATGAAACACGTGTCTGCCAGCTGTGCGTGAGTGAAGAACTGAGCTGTGGTGTAAAAGTGATGAGTCAGCACTATGATCCTCTTTGCAGGGCGCTCTGACACACGGAGACCGGAGAGCCACAGAGTCCAGAGACCTGAGCAAGTACAACTTTGAGAACAAGGTAGGAGTGTGTGTGTCCTCTGGGACGAGTGTGTGTGTGTCCTCTGGGACGAGTGTGTGTGTGTGTGTCCTCTGGGACGAGTGTGTGTGTGTCCTCTGGGACGAGTGTGTGTGTGTCCTCTGGGACGAGTGTGTGTGTGTGTGTGTCCTCTGGGACGAGTGTGTGTGTGTGTGTGTCCTCTGGGACGAGTGTGTGTGTGTCCTCTGGGACGAGTGTGTGTGTGTGTGTCCTCTGGGACGAGTGTGTGTGTCCTCTGGGACGAGTGTGTGTGTGTCCTCTGGGACGAGTGTGTGTGTGTCCTCTGGGACGAGTGTGTGTGTGTGTGTGTCCTCTGGGACGAGTGTGTGTGTGTGTGTGTCCTCTGGGACGAGTGTGTTTGTGTCCTCTGGGACGAGTGTGTGTGTGTGTCCTCTGGGACGAGTGTGTGTGTGTGTCCTCTGGGACGAGTGTGTGTGTGTGTGTGTCCTCTGGGACGAGTGTGTTTGTGTCCTCTGGGACGAGTGTGTGTCCTCTGGGACGAGTGTGTGTGTGTGTGTCCTCTAGGACGAGTGTGTGTGTGTGTGTCCTCTGGGACGAGTGTGTGTGTGTGTGTCCTCTGGGACGAGTGTGTGTGTGTGTGTCCTCTGGGACGAGTGTGTGTGTGTCCTCTGGGACGAGTGTGTGTGTCCTCTGGGACGAGTGTGTGTGTGTGTGTCCTCTGGGACGAGTGTGTGTGTGTGTGTCCTCTGGGACGAGTGTGTGTGTCCTCTGGGACGAGTGTGTGTGTGTCCTCTGGGACGAGTGTGTGTGTGTGTCCTCTGGGACGAGTGTGTGTGTCCTCTGGGACGAGTGTGTGTGTGTGTGTCCTCTGGGACGAGTGTGTGTGTGTGTGTCCTCTGGGACGAGTGTGTGTGTGTGTGTCCTCTAGGACGAGTGTGTGTGTGTGTGTCCTCTGGGACGAGTGTGTGTGTGTCCTCTGGGACGAGTGTGTGTGTCCTCTGGGACGAGTGTGTGTGTGTCCTCTGGGACGAGTGTGTGTGTGTCCTCTGGGACGAGTGTGTGTGTGTGTGTCCTCTGGGACGAGTGTGTGTGTGTGTGTCCTCTGGGACGAGTGTGTGTGTCCTCTGGGACGAGTGTGTGTGTGTGTGTCCTCTGGGACGAGTGTGTGTGTCCTCTGGGACGAGTGTGTGTGTGTCCTCTCGGACGAGTGTGTGTGTGTCCTCTCGGACGAGTGTGTGTCCTCTGGTCTGACCCCGTCCTGTCCCTGTCTTGCAGTATGGTACCAAGGCTCTGGATAAGATCACCAAAGCCATTCTGGGTCACATCGAGAACAAGGTGCCCCCTCCCAAAGGATACCCCGGGGGTGAAGCGCTGTTCTTCTCAGGTGAGAGGCAGCTGTGACTCACACACGGCTCACACACGGCTCACACACGGCTCATGCACACGGCTCACACACGGCTCACACACGGCTCACACACGGCTCATGCACACGGCTCACACACGGCTCACACACAGTTCACACACGGCTCATGCACACGGCTCACACACGGCTCATGCACACGGCTCACACACGGCTCATGCACACGGCTCACACACGGCTCACACACGGCTCACACACGGCTCACACACGGCTCACACACGGCTCACACACGGCTCATGCACACGGCTCACACACGGCTCACACACGGCTCATGCACACGGCTCACACACGGCTCACACACGGCTCACACACGGCTCACACACGGCTCACACACAGTTCACACACGGCTCACACACGGCTCACACACGGCTCATGCACACGGCTCACACACGGCTCACACACGGCTCACACACGGCTCATGCACACGGCTCACACACGGCTCACACACAGTTCACACACGGCTCGCACACGGCTCACACACGGCTCACACACGGCTCACACACGGCTCACACACAGTTCACGCACGGCTCACGCACGGCTCACGCACGGCTCACGCACGGCTCACACACGGCTCATGCAGACGGGTCATGCACGGCTCACACACGGCTCACACACGGCTCACGCACGGCTCATGCACGGCTCACACACAGCTCACACACGGCTCATGCACACGGCTCACACACGGCTCATGCACACGGCTCATGCACACGGCTCATGCACGGCTCACACACGGCTCACACACGGCTCATGCACACGGCTCACACACGGCTCACACACGGCTCCAGCACACGGACGCAGAGTCTCACGTGTTCTGTGTTTCAGAGATGAAGCTGGGGATGATGAACGTGGGCATCTTCTGTCGAGAGTCTCGCTTTGGAATCAGCACGGAGAAAGGTCAGGACCCGGGCGTGTGTGAAGATCTCTTTAAAGGGGGCGTGGTTTAAACTTCTTCTGTGTTTGTGTCCCAGACTGCAGCATCACCAAGTTCTTAAACCGCATCCTGGGCCTGGAGGTCCACAAGCAGAACTACCTGTTCCAGTACTTCACCGACAACTTCGACTACCTGATCGAGAAGGACAAGAAGGAGGGCAAATACGACATGGGGATCCTGGGTAAGGGGGTCCAGACTAACCCGGGACTCAGACTTCACCGGCTCCTTATGTATTATTCAGCTCCGTGACCTTTAACCCTTTACACTCCTGTCTCTCACAGACCTTTAACCCTTTACACTCCTGTCTCTCTGTGACCTTTAACCCTTTACCCTCCTGTCTCTCTGTGACCTTTAACCCTTTACACTCCTGTCTCTCACAGACCTTTAACCCTTTACACTCCTGTCTCTCACAGACCTTTAACCCTTTACCCTCCTGTCTCTCACAGACCTTTAACCCTTTACACTCCTGTCTCTCACAGACCTTTAACCCTTTACACTCCTGTCTCTCACAGACCTTTAACCCTTTACACTCCTGTCTCTCACAGACCTTTAACCCTTTACACTCCTGTCTCTCACAGACCTGGCCCCGGGTAACGACAAGATCTACGAAGAGAAACAGGAAAACTTCTTAACAGTTGGAAACCCTCAAGATGGACAGGTGGTTCTGTACAAGGTATGTGTGTCTGTGTCTGTGTCTTTGTGTGTGTGTGTGTGTGTGTGTGTGTGTGTGTGTGTGTGTGTGTGTGTGAGGTGGATCAGGTAGAGGCAGGCAGTGACTGTGTGTAACCTGCAGATCAGTGTGGATCGAGGGATGCCCTGGGAGGAGGCTTACAGCAGGTCGGTGCAGCTGAGCGGAGCAGAGGAGGGCTTCTACCTGTCCCTGAAGGTGAGTGTGTTACTACCTGAGGAGGGTCTCACCTGTTCACCTGTTCACTGAGCTTAACCAGGTGTGTGCTCTCCTCAGCTGAGAGGGAACCACCCCTGTGTGCTGCTGGCTGAACAAGGACGAGGAAAAAACTTCATCGTCTACAAGCCCAACATCGGCAAGCAGACGCACCCTGAGAGCCTGGACAACCTGCAGCTACGTTACCGCAGGGTAGGTGCACGACGAGCAGCTACGTTACCGCAAGCTAGGTGCACGACGAGCAGCTACGTTACCGCAAGCTAGGTGCAGGAGGAGCAGCTACGTTACCACAGGGTAGGTGCAGGACGAGCAGCTACGTTACCGCAAGCTAGGTGCAGGAGGAGCAGCTACGTTACCACAGGGTAGGTGCAGGACGAGCAGCTACGTTACCGCAAGCTAGGTGCAGGACGAGCAGCTACGTTACCACAGGGTAGGTGCACGACGAGCAGCTACGTTACCGCAAGCTAGGTGCACGACGAGCAGCTACGTTACCGCAAGCTAGGTGCAGGACGAGCAGCTACGTTACCGCAAGCTAGGTGCACGACGAGCAGCTACGTTAACGCAAGCTAGGTGCACGACGAGCAGCTACGTTACCGCAAGCTAGGTGCACGACGAGCAGCTACGTTACCGCAAGCTAGGTGCACGACGAGCAGCTACGTTACCGCAAGCTAGGTGCACGACGAGCAGCTACGTTACCACAAGCTAGGTGCACGACGAGCAGCTACGTTACCACAGGGTAAGTGCAGGACGAGCAGCTATGTTACCGCAGGGTAGGTGCATGACGAGCAGCTACGTTACCACAGGGTAAGTGCAGGACGAGCAGCTATGTTACCGCAGGGTAGGTGCAGGACGAGCAGCTACGTTACCACAGGGTAGGTGCAGGACGAGCAGTTACGTTACCGCAGGGTAGGTGCAGGACGAGCAGCTACGTTACCACAGGGTAGGTGCAGGACGAGCAGTTACGTTACCACAGGGTAAGTGCAGGACGAGCAGCTACGTTACCACAGGGTAGGTGCAGGACGAGCAGCTACGTTACCACAGGGTAAGTGCAGGACGAGCAGCTACGTTACCACAGGGTAGGTGCAGGACGAGCAGCTACGTTACCACAGGGTAAGTGCAGGACGAGCAGCTACGTTACCACAGGGTAGGTGCAGGACGAGCAGCTACGTTACCACAGGGTAAGTGCAGGACGAGCAGCTACGTTACCGCAAGCTAGGTGCAGGACGAGCAGCTACGTTACCGCAGGGTAGGTGCAGGACGAGCAGCTACGTTACCGCAAGCTAGGTGCAGGACGAGCAGCTACGTTACCACAGGGTAAGTGCAGGACGAGCAGCTACGTTACCGCAGGGTAGGTGCAGGACGAGCAGCTACGTTACCGCAAGCTAGGTGCACGACGAGCAGCTACGTTACCGCAAGCTAGGTGCAGGACGAGCAGCTACGTTACCACAAGCTAGGTGCAGGACGAGCAGCTACGTTACCACAAGCTAGGTGCAGGACGAGCAGCTACGTTACCACAAGCTAGGTGCAGGACGAGCAGCTACGTTACCGCAGGGTAGTTGCAGGACGAGCAGCTACGTTACCACAAGCTAGGTGCACGACGAGCAGCTACGTTACCACAAGCTAGGTGCAGGACGAGCAGCTACGTTACCACAGGGTAGGTGCAAGACGAGCAGCTACGTTACCACAAGCTAGGTGCAGGACGAGCAGCTACGTTACCGCAAGCTAGGTGCAGGACGAGCAGCTACGTTACCACAAGCTAGGTGCACGACGAGCAGCTACGTTACCGCAAGCTAGGTGCAAGACGAGCAGCTACGTTACCACAAGCTAGGTGCACGACGAGCAGCTACGTTACCGCAAGCTAGGTGCAGGACGAGCAGCTACGTTACCACAAGCTAGGTGCAGGACGAGCAGCTACGTTACCACAAGCTAGGTGCAGGACGAGCAGCTACGTTACCACAAGCTAGGTGCAGGACGAGCAGCTACGTTACCGCAGGGTAGGTGCAGGACGAGCAGCTACGTTACCACAAGCTAGGTGCACGACGAGCAGCTACGTTACCGCAGGGTAGGTGCACGACGAGCAGCTACGTTACCGCAGGGTAGGTGCACGACGAGCAGCTACGTTACCGCAAGCTAGGTGCAGGACGAGCAGCTACGTTACCGCAGGGTTACCTGATGGAGCTGCTGTGTTTTCCAGGTGAGTCCGGAGGAGGCCAAGGACAGTTGGGAGAACCAGTTCACCTTCTCCTTCAAGAAGTGCAGCCATGCCAACTGGTGAGTCCACGGCCTTCTGTGGGATGAATGTCTACATGCATGCTGTCAGGATGCTTATGAGCTGGTCTGAAGGTCAGCTGATGGTTTGTCCTCTCTGCAGGAATGGCAAATGTAAGAAAATCGAGGAAGGTCAGGAGTGTCTGCAGGGCATGCGTATCCGTCAGTACCACATGCTGTGTGGCGCTCTGCTGCGCGTGTGGAAGCGTGTATCTGATGTGGTGTCGGACATCACCAGCTCCAGCATCCTGCAGATCGTCCGACTAAAGACCAAGCAGCACAACAAGCAAGTGGGTGAGTACAGCCCTCTCTGAGAGGACGTGTGACCTGCAGCAGAGCAGCTCGCCACGTTACCGTGATGTCATCAGCCGAGGCTTACGACATGCTAGCAAAGCTCACTGAAATGAAGAAGGTGTTCCAGTATCAGGCTCACTGTGTCCTCCTCGCTCCCAGGTATCAAGATCCCAGAGAACTGCGTGGCCCGTGTGCGCGAGGAGCTGCTGCAGATGGACGAGGAAGTGAAGAAGAGGAGGAAGGAGAGGGAGCAGCAGGCCGTGGAGCAGCGGCTGGCTGAGGAGCGCAGGCACAAAATGGAGCATGACAACAAACACCTCCTGGCAAACCTGTTCAACCAGAAACCCATACTCAACCAGTCTCTGGCTCAGTCTCTGGCCCAGAACCAGATCCACAAACTGAACCAAAACACTCTGCAGAGGTCTCAATCCGGGAGCATCGCTCAGCAGCTGCAGAGAATACAAGCCCAGAAACTGTTACAGCAGCCCTCCCACAGTTCAGCCCTGCACAGCCTACAGAGAAACCCCAACCAAGCCCAGCAAAGAACCCAGAACAACTGGCCCAAAACCTCCAGCAGCTCCAGCTCCAACCAGGTTCCCCTTCCCAACATGGTGGGCCTGAGCTCCCAGTTTTACCCGCAGCCCTTTCTGCCCTCGTTCTCCCAGCTGAAGAAACCGTCTCTGCCCCGGCCTCAGAGCACGCTGCCTCCCACCGTGTCCTCCAAGAACCCCCTGGACGACATCCTGGACCTGACCGTGTGTTCCCCGTCGCCCTCCCCAGACACCACGGAGGGGGGGCTGAACCTGGACGGTCTGACGGGACATGCTGCTGGCTTTGGAGATGACTTTAATCTGGAGTCTCTGATGTCTCATCCTGCATCGAGCGCCCAGCACGCCGCCCCCGTGCAGACGCCTCTCTTACTGCCGCAGCAGCACCTGCAGGCGGCGCAGAACCTGCTGGCCAACAACCACCACCAAGACTTCTTAGATTTTCTAGACCTGCCTTTGTCTCCTCAGATGCCCACTCAGAAAGCCAGCCCTTCCTCCTCTACCTCGTCCTGCTCGTCCTCCACCTCGTCTGTGTCCAACAACCTGTTGTCTCACGGCTCGGCCGGCCTCCTGCCCACGTCCTCGTCCTCGCCCCTCTTCTCCAGCCCGTCCTCGTCCTCCTCTCTGTTTTCTAACTCGTCCTCTCGCTTCTCCTCCCTTTATCTCCACCCTCAGTCAGATCCCCTTCCCAACGGCCACTGCAGCTCTGCAGCTCTGGACGTGCGTGAGGCTCTGAACAGCATGCTGCAGAACGGGCCGGACCGCAAGTCGGTCATCAAGTACCGGCCACAAGACTGAGCGCTGGGACGGCAGGTGCCGGTCCGGCCCGTGTGCAGGTGGGTCAGTCTCGGGCTGGCCCCTCCCTCAGGGCCGATAGTCACGTCACTGCCTGTCTGCTGGCCTCAGCCTCCGTCCCGTGTTCACCTGCTGGAGGCGGCTCAGGTGGCAGCAGGCTCCATCAACATCCCGTCACCACAGTGAGGCAGCTGGACTCTTTCACAAACCCTCGGCTGCCGACTCTACCAGGTATGATCGGTGACGCTGCTGGACGCTGCTGTGTAGACTTTACTGTTACTTCTCTTCAGGACGCGCTGACTCACAGGAGGCCGTATGCAAGGCGTGCTCAGAGGGGAGGAGACAAGCCCATCTTTCGCTGGTCAGCCGTGAAATGCCTCCGATAGGCTGCGTTCTTCTTCACGCTCCCTCGTGTTTCTCTCCCTGCTTGTATGAACAGTAGAGCCGGGCTGACGGGACAGGAAGTGCCTTTGGAGAAATGATAAATGCAGTCTTTAAGAATCCATGTAGCCTGATGTATAAATGTGTACTCCTCTTTAATTTAAATGTATTTGTATTTAACTCTTCGCCCTCTCTGTCGCTCGCTCGCCGTGGTCACACGGTGCTCGTGGTGTTCTTCAGGAAGAAGCCTCCATCAGCCCGTGTGTGCGTGCGTGTGTGTGTGTGTGTGTGTGTGTGTCCCTCCTGTTAGTTGGCTCAGATTATTGCTCAGCATGGATAAAAATGGTGTCCAAATATTTTCTCTCATTTTTTATAAAGCTGACGAGAACTTTTATGGATGTGACTCCTGGTCTGATCACACGTTTGAATTTCTCAGGAAAGTCTCAGAGTGTTTTTCTGTTTCACGCTTCCGTGGCGTCCGGAGAGCCGAGGCTGCTGTTTCCTCTCCTGACGTGGACGCTTTAGAAGCTTCAGCCAACACGTGGCGACTCGCTCCGGGCGCCGTCTGCGTGCGAGGAGGACCACAAACTGCCGGGACACGTTCAAGTGGAGACAAAGCAATAAAAGGCGAGCGTACAGGAGAGGCGTCGGTTTACGCTCGGCCTGTGCG
>NC_136698.1:28685560-28695560 GCF_947650265.1 Symphodus melops | reverse complement strand
GAAGCTGCAGGTGAGGAGGGGAGGGGGGGGCGGGGCCTCGGCCCTCGGCCCTCGGCCCTCGGCACACTAACCTGCTGCTCGTGTTTTTGCAGATATGGTTCCTCGCAGTGGGAGTGCAGACGGCGGCTCCACGGTGATCAAACTGGACACTGTGAGGAAGATCGCCGAGAAGGTGAGACGGGATGTCGGAGCGTCCGGAGTCAGGAGGAGCTCCCTGCTCATCACCTGTCCTCTGTGTCTCCTCTTCACAGGACAAGCACCCTCTTCTGGACATCACGCCGACCGCCGTGGAGAGGCTCAACTACATCCAGTACCACCCCATGGTTCTGTTCCTGGACCCTCACAGCCGCAAGGATGTGAAAGCCATGAGGCAGAGGTACAGCCCGGACTCCACCAAGAGCTCCAGACGGCTGTACGCTCAGGCGCTGAAGCTCAGGAAACACTACAGCCACCTGTTCTCAGGTACGCACGCCGGCCCCGGCCAATGACATCACAGGAAACCATGGTCTTCATGAGTCGGTGCTCCCTGACACGGGTCCAGGACCTTCTGACTTCCTCCTCTTCCTCTCTCCCTGCAGCACGCATCGACCTGCAGCCCGGCTCCAGTGCCTGGTACCAGAGCCTGAAAGACAAGATCCGCCACCAGCAGTCCAAACCAGTCTGGGTGTCTGAAGTCACGGTACCAAGACACGCACACACACACACACACACACACACACACACACACACACACACACACACACACACACACACACACACACACACACACACACACACACACACACACACACACACACACGGGGGGGGGGGGGGGGTCGAGTCCTTTCATGTGAACGGATGTTTGATGATACACTGAGGACACTTTCAGAGTTCTGACCCGTCATGGTTCCTGTCTTTCTGTCCAGTTGGAGAGCGGGGCAGAGCAGGACCTGGATGCTTTGGATCAAACCCAGTCGGACTACCTGAGTGCAGCCAGCGACCTGGAGGACACTGACGGGGAGGCGTACACCGACAACGAGGACCTGGAGGAGGCCTACCCCGGACAGAACGCATCCAGGGAGTCCAGACTGGTCGGAGCTGCTCTGGCCCGATCGTCTGAGCCCGCGTACGGGGACGCCGAGTCCCAAGCAGACACCTACTCCCTCAGAGAAGTCCCACCACTGATGCACGTACCCGAGCCCCGCTCAGTCCGCCCAGAGAACCCGGGCCCAGCTCACAGCTCTGCCGACGAGGAAGACCCGACTGTTCGCAGTTTCACAGACTCTGACTTCAGCGCGCTCGATGTTATTCAACCGAGCACTCCCTCAGACGCACCCCCGGACTTTATCGCCCCCGACCCGACGGCCCGGTACTCTGTGAGAGACACTTCATATCCTGCTGAGCTGCAGCCGGAGAGCCCGCCGCTCGCCAGCCTGTCCGCCATCGAGGACAGATTACAAGAGGTGAATGAAAACACACACACACACACACACATCTGACCTCTTGACCCCGGGCATGATGAGTCACATGATAAAGGTAATAAGAGCGGTTCTCTAACCCGTCCTGTACTTTGTTCCAGGCTCGCTCCGCAGAGCCTCAGGCTGCAGCTGAAGACAGGAAGCCTCCTCACTTTATAGTGTGAGTACCTGTTGTTGTTGTTGTTGTTGTTGTTGTTGTTGTTGTTGTTGTTGTTGTTGTCTTCACTGACAGCAGGCGGAGACTAACAGCCTTCTGTTTCAGGCTGGCACATCATCACCAGGCGGTCCAGTTCAGACGCACACAGATCCGAGGCAGCGACAGCTCCGAGGAGGACGAGGACGAGGCCGAGGACGTGGAGTGGGGCCCGGCGACAGAGCTCTAGAGTCCTGCTGCAGCGAGCGTCTCACACCAAGTGATCAAAGTGCCTGAAAACAGTTTTCAGATAATCAGATCAATGGTTGGTTCCAGCTCCCACATGATGCTCTATGTTCACACTGCTTGGAGAAATGTGCAGGAGCAACAACAAACATGTGGAAACGTCTTTAAAGTCTTTTTGTAACATTAAACACATTTTTGAAAACACGACTTTGTTTCATGATTTGCTTTTAAACATCAAAACAAAGAATGAATGCAGCTGATCCTTCAGGACTTCATGTTTTATAGGAACTCCAGAACTGACCGCTGATTTATGAGGAGGTTGCTGGTTTGAATCCCCGTCTGTCAGCAGCCTCTCTGCATGTTCTCCCCGTGCATGGCGTGGCTTCTCTCCGGCTTCCTCCCACAGTCCAATCACACGCTGCTTACTGTACCTGCTGACTGTCTGTAGGTTTGACTGTGTCTCTACATGTCAGCTCTGTGATTGGCTGGTTGTCTGTCTCTATATATCAGCTCTGATTGGCTGGTTGTCTGTCTCTGTATGTCAGCTCTGTGATTGGCTGGTTGTCTGTCTCTACATGTCAGCTCTGTGATTGGCTGGTTGTCTGTCTCTCTCAGCTCTGTGATTGGCTGGTTGTCTGTCTCTATATGTCAGCTCTGTGATTGGCTGGTTGTCTGTCTCTATATGTCAGCTCTGTGATTGGCTGGTTGTCTGTCTCTATATGTCAGCTCTGTGATTGGCTGGTTGTCTGTCTCTATATGTCAGCTCTGTGATTGGCTGGTTGTCTGTCTCTCTCAGCTCTGTGATTGGCTGGTTGTCTGTCTCTCTCAGCTCTGTGATTGGCTGGTTGTCTGTCTCTACATGTCAGCTCTGTGATTGGCTGGTTGTCTGTCTCTATATGTCAGCTCTGTGATTGGCTGGTTGTCTGTCTCTATATGTCAGCTCTGTGATTGGCTGGTTGTCTGTCTCTACATGTCAGCTCTGTGATTGGCTGGTTGACTGTCTCTATATGTCAGCTCTGTGATTGGCTGGTTGTCTGTCTCTACATGTCAGCTCTGTGATTGGCTGGTTGTCTGTCTCTATATGTCAGCTCTGTGATTGGCTGGTTGTCTGTCTCTGCATGTCAGCTCTGTGATTGGCTGGTTGTCTGTCTCTATATGTCAGCTCTGTGATTGGCTGGTTGTCTGTCTCTATATGTCAGCTCTGTGATTGGCTGGTTGTCTGTCTCTATATGTCAGCTCTGTGATTGGCTGGTTGTCTGTCTCTATATGTCAGCTCTGTGATTGGCTGGTTGTCTGTCTCTGTATGTCAGCTCTGTGATTGGCTGGTTGTCTGTCTCTATATGTCAGCTCTGTGATTGGCTGGTTGTCTGTCTCTATATGTCAGCTCTGTGATTGGCTGGTTGTCTGTCTCTATATGTCAGCTCTGTGATTGGCTGGTTGTCTGTCTCTATATGTCAGCTCTGTGATTGGCTGGTTGACTGTCTCTCTCAGCTCTGTGATTGGCTGGTTGTCTGTCTCTACATGTCAGCTCTGTGATTGGCTGGTTGTCTGTCTCTATATGTTAGCTCTGTGATTGGCTGGTTAACAGCCCCCCCCCCCTTTCCTCAAAGTCCCTGTGTGTTTTTAATTGTTGTTGAAACTTTATTTTCTACGAGCTTTGTACAGCACTTTGATTGAAAGCACTTTATTATTATTATTATTTATTATTATAATGGTTAACCCTTTAAAGTCATCCATCACCTCACTCCTCTGGACTCCTGCACCCTCACACCTGTCCACCACGGGGTCCAGATCCTTCAGTCCATCTGCCCTCCTTCCGGTCTCATAAATCCTCTACATCCTGTAAATGTGTCTTTTCAATGTTCATTTTATCGACGTCATTGTGACGTCATGAGTACAACTGTTTATGATAAGGCCTCCTCGGGTTACTCTTCAAGTCTTCCTCTCTTTACTTGTCAGATTGTTTCATGTGTTGATCCATGCAAATAAACATTCAAATGTGGGAGCAGCTGCACGAGGAGGCGTCAGGTGGTCACATGTCTGTGGACACACGTGTTTTAGGATGAACTGATTAGAGTGGCTCAAACTGTAGAGTGCGCGCGCGCGTCACTGTGCACTTGGGCTTCTTGTCATTTCCCAGTTTCAAGTTCGGACAAAGTTGTTCCTTTACACGCTGTAGTTGTTCTGAGACAAGGTTAAAGAGTCACTCGGTTCACCGGTTTGTACCCCCCCCCCTCCCCCCCGTGAGGAAACTGAAGTGACACGCAGAGCGGATGCAGGAGCGCGCGCACAGTTTGCGGTGAGCTGCGCGTGTGTGTGTCAGTGAGCCTGCGCGGCTCGATGTGTGACAGCGGGAGGAGGAACACACACACACAGTTACCTTGGCTCAAAGCTGGCCTGGATGGCACCCAGCTCCCGCTGAGCACGAGCTGCAGAGCACCCAAGTGGAGAGTCGGGGGGTGGGTGGGGGGGCTGCGCGTGAAACTCAAAGAAGTCAGGATGGACGGAAAAGGAACCCTGAAAATGTTCAGGAAGAAACGGGAACTGATCAAGACGCCATCCATCTCGAAGAAGAGCCGAGCAGGAAGTCCAGGTCCGCAGAGCAGCGCGCCGTCTGCAGTGAGTACAGCATCACTCCTGCTGTGTGTGTGTGTGTGTGTGTGTGTGTGTGTGTGTGTGTGTGTGTGTGTC
Source organism: Symphodus melops (assembly GCF_947650265.1). Classification (NCBI taxonomy): domain Eukaryota; kingdom Metazoa; phylum Chordata; class Actinopteri; order Labriformes; family Labridae; genus Symphodus; species Symphodus melops. The sequence continues at coordinate 28,691,033 of NC_136698.1, read as the reverse complement.
AGGTGACCTTCAGGCTGCTGCACACACGCTGACTGTCAGTGAGGAGAAGAACTCTAGATGAAAGTTGTTTTTAAAGACTTTAGACCAGACTGTCTGAGACCAGGTCTAGCCTCGTCCTGGATCAGGGACGGGCTCCAGGGTGAGTGTGATTGGTCAGTTTAAAAAGGTAAAGTGTGATTGGTCAGTTTAACAAGGTAAAGTGTGATTGGTCAGTTTAACAAGGTAAAGTGTGACAGACTGAAGCAGCATGCTGAAACGTGGCTCTAAAAGCAGCTACAAGCCTTACTCTACGAGTGAGCGAGTGAAGAGAGAGAGAGACAGACTGGACGTCCTGCCCAACAAGCACAGCGTGTGGCTGAAGCAGGTATGTGACCGTGTGGACGTGGACGCCTTGTGTCTGTTCTGTAAAGTATTGAAGCGTGCAGGTTCAGGGCGTCTTGGCCTTCCAAGCGTTAACCCTTTAGGCTCTGACTGGGAGAACGAGCAGCTCGGTCACTTTCTGGTTCCAGACTGTAAATGTGGTTCTTGTCTTTGTTTGCCACGCCCGACAGCAGCATGGAGTCAGGAAGTGTTGCTCAACGCTCCACAGGATCTTGTGAAAGTCTTAGTGAGTTTACTAAGAGCAGCAGCTGCTGGGTGGAAGGCCACAGAGACGCTCAGACGGCGTCCTCGTGCCCAGCTCAAAGTACAAAGATCACATGACGCTCTGATGTTTTGTCTCTTCCTCTCTCAGCTCTCCATCCTCCAGGAGCAACCTCGGAAAGATGCAGGCGACATCGCTCTCTCCTCCTCACACTCCTTTCCCTCCTCCTGTTCTCTCCTCACCCCGACCTCCGCCGGGGCCCAGGACCCCTCTCTGTCCTGCCCGGGGACCCCCAGCACCCAGCACGCTAAGCTGGCGGCGATGCAAGGGGTGGGCTGCCCGTCGCCCGTGGGAACCCTGAAGAGACCGACTGCGCTGAGCAGACATGCCAGCGCCGCAGGTTGGCATCCCTTTCAAAATAGCTTAGCTTAGCATTAAGACCAGAAACAGATCCAACAACAGGAGCTGTGAGCGTGGTTCAGGAGGATCAGAGGCCAGGCCGCTCCGTACCTGTCCCTGCTCCCTTTACTTATACTCCAGAGGTTATCCAAGGTCACGCCTCCTCTTCTACATGGAGCTGATACAGAATCAATCAGAGCAAGTAAAAGATGAATACAATGAAGTGTGTCCTCGGGTCATGTGACAGGAAGACGTCTATAGAAAACATGCCCGTAGTTCAAGACTGACAGAAGAACAGCCTCTTCATTCTGAACGTAAGGAAACAAGTGAACCTGCCACAAACCCTGATTTCACCCCCCTGACGACAGCAGGAGGCTTCCTCTGCCCTGACGTCTGAAACGCATCAATAAGAGAGGCGCTGAGTTTATCACAGCGTCAGATTACTGACAAAGCACCAAATGTTGTCTCCTCAGGTTTACCGCTTCAGTCATGGGTTTTCACTAAAGGCCAGGGGAAGGGGGCGTTGACCCCCACCACTCCGTCGGACGTTCCCGAGAGCACGGCCATCGAGGTCGAGGACATCCCGGCCCTGCTGAGGGATGTGGCCCGTTTCGCTGAGGCTGTGGAGAAGCTGAAAGACGTCGTGCTGGCTGAAGGTGAGCGCTCCATAAATCCTCCACTACTCAGTATGCATGATGCATTCAGGGACCCCTCGGATAGTCCCAGCTTCTTAGTTACATGATGCATTCAGGGACCCCTCGGATAGTCCCAGCTTCTTAGTTACATGATGCATTCAGGGACCCCTCGGATAGTCCCAGTTTCTTAGTTACATGATGCATTCAGGGACCCCTCGGATAGTCCCAGTTTCTTAGTTACATGATGCATTCAGGGACCCCTCGGATAGTCCCAGTTTCTTAGTTACATGATGCATTCAGGGACCCCTCGGATAGTCCCAGCTTCTTAGTTACATGATGCATTCAGGGACCCCTCGGATAGTCCCAGTTTCTTAGTTACATGATGCATTCAGGGGCCCCTCGGATAGTCCCAGCTTCTTCGTTACATGATGCATTCAGGGGCCCCTCGGATAGTCCCAGCTTCTTAGTTACATGATGCATTCAGGGGCCCCTCTGATAGTCCCAGTTTCTTCGTTACATGATGCATTCAGGGGCCCCTCGGATAGTCCCAGTTTCTTTGTTACATGATGCATTCAGGGGCCTGAGTAGCCAATCAGATCAATAAGAAAGCTTTACCTCTGCTTTTTATAAACACAAAATATATTTTGTATCAAGTCGTCTGTTCAAGTCGTATCAGGTCGTTTGGAGACAGGACTGCCCTCTTTGTCCTCAGTCTCATCATTTACACACTCCACTTCATTTTGATAATCGCTCAGGTGTGTGTGTGTGTGTGTGTGTGTGTGTGTGTGTGTGTGTGTGTGTGTGTGTGTGTGTGTGTGTGTGTGTGTGTGTGTGTGTGTGTGTGTGTGTGTGTGTGTGTGTGTGTGTGTGTGTGTGTGTGTGTGTGTGTGTGTGTGTGTGTGTGTGTGTGTGTGTGTGTGTGTGTGTGTGTTTCCGGGCTGCCACCCACTCAGTGTAACCACACTGGTAGCAGGAAGCAAACCTTCTCCTCCTCCTGCGTCCCTCACTGAGCTGAGTAAACGCTGCGCCTCCATCAGCTGAACACAAACACATTGTGTGGGTCATGAAGCCAAAGCAGCTCGTCGGCTGTGCTCGGGTTCTGTTCCATCATGGCCTCCACCCAGCCTTGGGCTGTGCTCTGGTTCTGTTCCATCATGGCCTCCACCCAGCCTTGGGCTGTGCTCGGGTTCTGTTCCATCATGGCCTCCACCCAGCCTGAGATTTCTAAACAGGAAGCCATGATGGATCTGACACAAGGGCCTCGTCCACACTTCCTCCTCTGATAGGCTGGCTGCATCACCAGATCGTGACGCCGCCTCTTCTTAATCAGCAAAACAATCAGAGCGTGAGCCCCCCCCCCCCCCCCCCCCCCCTTCATGTGGAGCTTCACATTCAGAGCAGGTTGTTTCCCTGAGCCACAGAGAGCAGATGTAGCATCACCACAATCAGTTTCTCATCTCGCAAAACAATAGTGCAGCTCACATCCTTTCAGCTCGCTGTGTTCCTATTGGCTGCGTCTCAGACACACAGTCACGGTGACCTCCTCCCCGAGCAGGCTGCCTCACAAAGTGTGTGTGTGTGTGTGTGTGTGTGTGTGTGTGTGTGTGTGTGTGTGTGTGTGTGTGTGTGTGTGTGTGTGTGTGGAAAAAATGAGGATGCACACTGCAGATGTGTCACCAGTGAGCTGAGAGCTGCTGACACAGTGTCCTTTGACCAGACCTGTCTGTGCTCACACACACACACACACACACACACACACACACACACACACACACACACACACACACACACACATACGTGACATGTTACACGTGGGCTCAGATGCAGGAAGGATTGCTCCTCTGAGGTGGAGGTCATGATGATGATCAAACATTGAGCTGAAGGTGTCTGAAAGAGCTGAACTCAGAGTCTAGAACCATCTTCCAGTATATGATAAATAAATAACTGCAGTTCACCTCCCGCTCCTCCAGGGAAGGAGAGTCGGCGGCCCGTGGCTCACGAGTGTTTGGGCGAGGTCTTACGGGTGCTGCGTCAGGTCATCAACACTTACCCTCTGCTCAACACCGTGGAGATCCTCACCGCTGCTGGCAAGCTCATATCCAAGGTCAAAGGTCAGTACAGGTTAATGCTTTTATTTTCATTTAACTTAATGTCATCTTTAACTCGGCCCCCTAGTGTTTAAAGTGAGTACTGCAGTCTAAACTCTAATCATCACAGAGAGCTGTCCCCCCCCTCCTCTCACACAGGTCAGCATGTGGTGGACACTGTAGCTTCAGTGTTTAGCCAGCTCTGCATGTGGTGGACACTGTAGCTTCAGTGTTTAGCCAGCTCAGCATGTGGTGGACACTGTAGCTTCAGTGTTTAGCCAGCTCTGCATGTGGTGGACACTGTAGCTTCAGTGTTTAGCCAGCTCTGCATGTAGTGGACACTGTAGCTTCAGTGTTTAGAAAGCTCTGCATGTAGTGGACACTGTAGCTTCAGTGTTTAGCCAGCTCTGCATGTGGTGGACACTGTAGCTTCAGTGTTTAGCCAGCTCTGCATGTGGTGGACACTGTAGCTTCAGTGTTTAGCCAGCTCTGCATGTGGTGGACACTGTAGCTTCAGTGTTTAGCCAGCTCTGCATGTGGTGGACACTGTAGCTTCAGTGTTTAGCCAGCTCTGCCTGTGGTGGACACTGTAGCTTCAGTGTTTAGCCAGCTCTGCATGTGGTGGACACTGTAGCTTCAGTGTTTAGCCAGCTCTGCATGTAGTGGACACTGTAGCTTCAGTGTTTAGCCAGCTCTGCATGTGGTGGACACTGTAGCTTCAGTGTTTAGCCAGCTCTGCATGTGGTGGACACTGTAGCTTCAGTGTTTAGCCAGCTCTGCATGGGTCTGTAAAGCTTTCTGCGTTCTAACCTCTCTCCATGTTTCATCTCCAACATTGATCCTAGTTTGAGCAGCTTTCTGCTGCTGGAGCTTATTAGAAACATGCAGAGGCTTTTTAGCTCGGGTACAATCACTTCTATCTGAAGCAGTTCCACTGCCCGCTTCCATCGCTGCAACACCTGTTCACCTGATAACTGCTCTCATATCTGGCAAACCCAGGGGCGTCCAAAACGGCCTTCAAAGCCCCGCCTACCTTCTCTGGTCCAATCAGATCCAGAGCATTCAGGAGCAGAATCTAAAGTTAGAAGGAGGACATACTGGCTGCTGCATTGTTGTCAGAGAAGCTTCAACACAGCAGGTTTCCTTCATGATCACACAGGAGGAGAGCAGCTCTCTGATTGGTCCTTTAATTAGACTGCTGAGTCACCTTTAACTGGTTATACTTGATATATTTAGTTTGCTGTAACTGGTGTGCAGCTGAGTTCACTATGTCCACACTGGTGATATTTTGCTGTGATTTCTCAGGTTTCCACTATGAGGCCAGTAACGAAGCCGACAAGATGGACTTTGAGAAGGCGATTGAAACCATCGCAGTTGCTTTTAGCAGCAAGTGAGTATCTCACTCATCCTTCCTAATCTGATAATCTGTGTGTGTGTTAGTGAAGCACTGATCGTTTGAACTGGTCCAATCAAAGGTGAGTCGGTTGAGAGTTGAACAAAGAGCTGTGTTGTTGGAGAGAGAAGTGCAGCGCGGTGACACATCTGCAAGAGGAAAACAGGAAGTGGTTTTCTACTGTTCTCCCCTCTGACACAAAACCAGAACTCGTAAACGTTGACTGTGTGACTGTTAGAGAGCGTTATGACATCAGATCAGTCACATGACCTTCATGCTCAACAACAGGACAACAAGCGAAGAGGAGTGGAGCTCAAACAGGAAGTGGGCTCGCACACGCAGGGCGCCATTATTCTCTAAATGTATTGAATGATTG
>NC_136698.1:28649653-28682153 GCF_947650265.1 Symphodus melops | reverse complement strand
GGCTGCAGAGCAGCGAGACGCCGAGGCTCATCGCAAGAGTAAGTGCAGACGTGAAGTGGGCGGGGTTAATGACATCAGCACGGTGAACGAGCAGACACAGTGACGAGGGGAAGAACGCCGAGGCGACGTGCTGAGGGTCAGTGACAGCAGCAGGCTGAAGGGGGCGCTGCTGAGGGCTTGGGGTAGTGACAGCAGCAGGCTGAAGGGGGCGCTGCTGAGGGCTTGGGGTAGTGACAGCAGCAAGCTGAAGGGGGCGCTGCTGAGGGCTTGGGGTAGTGACAGCAGCAGGCTGAAGGGGGCGCTGCTGAGGGCTTGGGGTAGTGACAGCAGCAGCCTGAAGGGGGCGCTGCTGAGGGCTTGGGGTAGTGACAGCAGCAGGCTGAAGGGGGCGCTGCTGAGGGCTTGGGGTAGTGACAGCAGCAGGCTGAAGGGGGCGCTGCTGAGGGCTTGGGGTAGTGACAGCAGCAGGCTGAAGGGGGCGCTGCTGAGGGCTTGAGGTAGTGACAGCAGCAGCCTGAAGGGGGCGCTGCTGAGGGCTTGGGGTAGTGACAGCAGCAGGCTGAAGGGGGCGCTGCTGAGGGCTTGGGGTAGTGACAGCAGCAGGCTGAAGGGGGCGCTGCTGAGGGCTTGGGGTAGTGACAGCAGCAGCCTGAAGGGGGCGCTGCTGAGGGCTTGAGGTAGTGACAGCAGCAGCCTGAAGGGGGCGCTGCTGAGGGCTTGGGGTAGTGACAGCAGCAAGCTGAAGGGGGCGCTGCTGAGGGCTTGGGTCAGTGACAGCAGCAGGCTGAAGGGGGCGCTGCTGAGGGCTTGGGGTAGTGACAGCAGCAAGCTGAAGGGGGCGCTGCTGAGGGCTTGGGGTAGTGACAGCAGCAAGCTGAAGGGGGCGCTGCTGAGGGCTTGGGGTAGTGACAGCAGCAGGCTGAAGGGGGCGCTGCTGAGGGCTTGGGGTAGTGACAGCAGCAGGCTGAAGGGGGCGCTGCTGAGGGCTTGGGTCAGTGACAGCAGCAGGCTGAAGGGGGCGCTGCTGAGGGCCCTGCTGAGGGCCCTGCTGATGGTTGTCACGTGTCCCCTCAGGACAGGGACACAAGTCGTGGGGGTCGACGGTGAGTGACGACAGCGTTGGAGGAGACGCAGACTCGCCCACTGCCAGCTCAAGTATGAAGTCATTGTGACATCACAAAGTTTCCTTCAGCTGCACGGCATCATGGGAACATATCTAACCGTGCGTGTATTCCAGGTGACATCAGGAAGATCACTCGAACATCATCCACTGGAACGATGTCGTCCAATGAGGACGCAGATGACAAAGACGGGAACGTCAGCTCGTTTGAAGCTCCGAGTAAGAGCGACGCTTCGATGAAGACGTGTTGATCTGCACGCACGGTAAGTCCGCTTCCTACCGTGGCTCACGTGGCGCTTTGTGTTCAGGTGTTAACGGCATGGATCCTGACGTGGTCGTTTCCACCCGACCGTTCCGTAACGTCGGCCTGTCTAAAGCGGCGCAGACCCACCGGCTGAGGAAGCTGCGGACGCCGTCCAAGTGCCGCGAGTGCGACAGCTACGTTTACTTCCAGGGAGCCGAGTGTGAAGAGGTGAGTCTCCTGACCTGCAGGTTCACGGCTCAGGAAGGGGGCGGGGCTAAACCCTTTCCTCTGTCCTCAGTGTTTCCTGGCGTGTCACAAACGCTGTCTGGAGACGCTCGCCATCCAGTGTGGTCATAAGAAGCTGCAGGGCCGCCTGCAGCTGTTCGGCAGGGACTTCTCTCAGGTGGCGAGCTGTGCGAGCGACAGCGTTCCCTTCATCGTCACCAAGTGCATCTCTGAGATCGAGAGGCGGGCGCTCAGGATGAAGGTGAGGATGTGCTGTGAGACGCTCGCTGACAGGAAGTGCTGTGAGACGCTCGCTGACAGGAAGTGCTGTGAGACGCTCGCTGACAGGAAGTGCTGACGCTGTTCTCCTCGCAGGGCATCTACAGGGTGAACGGCGTGAAGACTCGCGTGGAGAAGCTGTGTCAGGCCTTCGAGAACGGGAAGGAGCTGGTGGAGCTGTCGCAGTGTTCGCCTCATGACATCAGCAACGTCCTCAAGCTTTACCTGAGACAGGTACGGCCGCACGCCAGCAGCACGCACACGTGTGTGTGAAGACTCAGAACTGAAGCTTTGCTGTCACACGGGTCAGCGCCATCGTTCTTCTTCTTCTTCTTCTTCGTTCTGCTGATGAAAAACTAAAACATGTCTGAGCAGGACGAGACGGCGTGTGGCTGCAGAGCAGTTTGTACTTCAGTCGAGGCGTGAGCGTCCTCTGGCTCCGCCCCCTCTAACCCTGTCTTCTCCTCCGTCCCCAGCTGCCCGAGCCCATCATGCTGTTCCGCCTGTACAACAGTCTGATGGGTCTGGCCAAGGAGAGTCTGCAGGGTGAAGACTCGAGTGTGTGTGAGGAGTCCAGCAGCCACGGTCCAGGAGCCGGCAAGGGCCCGGAGCTGGTGGATCTGGGTCCTGACACCAACCCAGAGGTCCTGGTCCTGGTGGACAAGCTGAAGGAGCTTCTGAAGGAGCTGCCCAAGGCCAACATGTGCACCCTGCGCTACATCATTCGCCACCTGCGCAGGTCATTATTCAGGATGAGAACATGAACGAGGGCGTTCTGCTCCTTCAGTCGGTAACCTTGAGTCTCTTCATGCAGGATCTCCGAGCTGGAGGAAGACAACAAGATGAGTCCCAGTAATCTGGGTATCGTGTTCGGTCCCTCCCTGATGCGTCCTCGTCCCACCGGGGCCACCATATCCCTCTCGTCTCTGGTGGACTACCCCCACCAGGCCCGCATCGTGGAGGCCATGATCGTCTTCTACTCACACATCTTCCAATCCAAGACTCACAAAAGCAGCCGCTCCGTGTCGTCCACGCCGCAGGTAGGCCTCGCTCGCCGTGCGGACACGCTCGCCGTGTGGTCAGAGGGGAGCTCGTCTGGGAAACATCAGCGACCCCCGCAGTTTTTATGATGCTTAGTATGTAACTCTGACCCCTGGTGGTTGGGATGGGTACTGCAGTCTAAACATTTCAACATACCGTAAATTCCGGACTATTGAGCGCACCTGGATATAAGCCGCACCGGCTAAAAATAGGTAAAATAATGTATTAGTACATATATAAGCTGCACTTGATTATAAGCCGCAGGTGTCCACGCTATAACAAGAGCTATTTACACAGACAGACGGGACACAAAGACATTATGTTTAACTTTTAATGAAATATGTACTACTGGTAACATCCACAAATATGAAGCCTACTAACTGTAAATCCTTTATCAGTGTCTGTAACACGGCTGATGAAAGTCCATCCATTCACTGCCTCAGAATGACTTCATTACTCACTTCCTCAGTCTCTGTTGTCGCTGTCAGTGTCATCTTAACGTGCAGCAGCTCTGTTAGCTTCTTTGACAGCCAGCTCGATCGCCTTTAACTTGAAAGCTGCATCATATGTATTTCTCCGTGTGTTTTCCATGATGAGGGTGCGTGCATGAAGCGCAAAATGACTGATATTAAGATCCGACGTGACGAAGTCAAATGTTTTTGCGACAGAAGCTCATTGTCCCCCATAAAAAATCCATAAATAAGCCGCATCGTTTTAAAAGCCGCAGTGTTAAAAACCGTGACAAAAAGTAGCGGCTTATAGTCCGGAATTTACGGTAGTTTCATTCCTTGTGAAAGAGAAGCAGCTCGTAATTTAACTGTTCATCACACTTTGATGTATTTGAATAATCGTTTGTCTCATCGCAGCGTTTCTGTTTAATTTGACTGAACAAATAAAGTTGGGTTTGTCCTGTAACTCGTTGTTCTCGTGTCCCCCTGCTGGCACAGGAGGAAACTGCAGAGAAGGAGCGAGGAGCTGATGGAGAGGAGCAGAGTAAAGCAGAGGAGGGATGTGGTAAGTGTCATGTAAAGGTTTGTAGTCATGTATGTTCCCATGCACACGTGAACACCGGCCTCTCTCTGCATGCAGAGAGCTCTTTAGGCTCGTTGGGCTCCAGTGAGCAGCTCTCGGACTCGGAGCTGGACGAGAGCGTCCAGAGGACGACTCGGTCCGGCCTGCTGGTGAAGCAGCAGAGCGAGATGAGCGTGGAGGACGAGCCGCTGAGCTACAGGGACAGTCTGGACCTGTCCAGTCAGTCTGCAACGCTCACTGACCCGGAACAAGACCTGGACCCCCCTGAGCCGGCAGAGCCCCCGTCACCGCCAGACAACGGGCCGCCAGACGACGACCCGGGCGCAGAGACGGCGCTGTGCGTCTCCATGGCAGAGTTCAACATCAACCAGTCCAACAACAACTTCCCGTCCGTCTTCAGCCCGTCGGCGCTCTCGCTGTCACGCCTGCGTGGAAAGAAGTTACCGCTGAGCCGGAGCCGGGACAAAGAACCCGAGTTTGTCTGAGGAGTCGATCTGTGTTTGCTTCCACTTTTTACTGCTTTCATTTAAAGTGCTGCTGCTCGTCTTTCTAAACCTTTAATAATAACTTTAGCCGTGTTTACGTCGTCTGTATCGCCTTGTTTATAAACATTTTATTATTAAAGCATTTTTATTATTAAAGCATTTTATTATTAAAGCATTTTTATTATTAAAGCATTTTATCAGCCATCTGAGAGTCTGCGTGTTTATCAGCTCCAAAGTCTAAAAGACGCTCAAGGTTTCTATTTACTCATCAAATGATTCAGAACAAAGACGACGAGGAACAAACAGAGAAGAGACACACACACACACACACACACACACACACACACACACACACACACACCTACACACACACACACCTACACACACACCTACACACACACACACCTACACACACACACACCTACACACACACACACACCTACACACACACACCTACACACACACACACCTACACACACACACACACCTACACACACACACACACACACCTACACACACACACACCTACACACACACACACACGAACCAGCTGTGGCTCAGTGGTAGAGTCGTCTTTCCACCTCAAAGGCCAGTTTCTCCCTCTGCCTCATCAGTGTGTGAACCATGGTAGAGGCTGCAGCAGTATTAACTCATCCATATGAATGGATGAGTTAATACTGATGGACTCTTTACTCTGCAGCAGCCTCTACCATCAGTGTGTGAATGTGTATGAATGGATGAGTTAATACTGATGGACTCTTTACTCTGCAGCAGCCTCTACCATCAGTGTGTGAATGTGTAGGTGTGATCTGCCGTGTATAAGTGCTTTGAGTGGTCAGAAGACTACACCTGTACAGGTCCAATCAACAGCTACCATTAAGTCCCGCCCCTTCTGCATTAACAACCATGTACAGTATTCAGCTTCCTGTTTGTGGTGATTCTCTGTAAAGCAGAAGAGTTCTGAACGTTTCAGCGTCACCATGGCCTTTAGAAAGAAAAAGAAGGTAAGCATCGTGTGTGTGTGTGTGTGTGTGTGTGTGTGTGTGTGTGTGTGTGTGTGTGTGTGTGTGTGTGTGTGTGTGTGTGTGTGTGTGTGTGTGTGTGTGTGTGTGTGTGTGTGTGTGTGTGTGTGTGTGTGTGTGTGTGTGTGTGTGTGTGTGTGTGTGTGTGTGTGTGTGTGTGTGTGTGTGTGTGTGAGAGAGAGTGATATTTGCACATCATGGCAGGATCTACGTGTTGTGCAACATAAACATGGACACACTGAGACCTTTTTGAATAGTTTATTTTACAAAATCTGTCGTTACAAAGAAGAAAAACCACGAATGAAAAGAATCCACAATGATGGGGACGAGATGTGAGACCTTCTGCTCCAGTCCGCCGTCCACCTGCATGCTGAGACAAGAACACGTGTGAACACACAGACCAGGCTCGCTTCAGTGACCTTAGGGTTTAAAATGTCCCGAAACCAAACATCAGAATGTCTACACGCTCCAAACTTCATCCAAGGAGAACTGGACCCTGAAGACCCCCCTTTGATGAAATGGTGCACATCCAAACCAGGAGAGACCCTCAGTTTTAAAACATGCTTATCATCCCCCGAGGCTTACATTTCTAGCTCCGCCCACCTGCTGCCGTAGACCTGGAGAAGCCTTTGGGAGGAGGGGGGGGGGACTTTGGATCAAGCTTGGACTTGAGCGTGAGCTGGATCACTCACCTGTGTGTCACTGCACCAGTCTGTAGGTGATGTACCGCCCAGCTGTCTCACTCGGTCTGATGATCTTTACTACCTGAAAGGGTTCAATTATTAACTCGACATTTCTGTTTACATACGAACAGAGGTTCATTCAAGCGTCACCATGGCAACGGTTCCAATGATAATCAATGACAGCTGGTACTGTCTGTAGCCCCCGTGACCACGAACAAGAACCTCTTCTGAATTTCCCTCGGGATCAATAAAGTATCTATCTATCTATCTCTTCGGCCTCACCTGTCCTCTTTTCAAGCCGAAGTAACGAGCCACAGGGTCTCCAGCCTGGATCCTCGGTAACTGACTTTCCTTTAACTTACTGAGAGGTGAACATGTTGAGGAAGCTTAACGTGAAGCGTGAGGTCAAAGCTGTTACTTAACAAAATAAGATCCTTATTAAGTCATTACATTTATAAAATCTCATTAATAGATAATAATCATGTTTTTATCAAATGTTTAAAATTCAATTTTTTCATGTTTAAAATTAAAAATGGTTGGGCTTTTATTTTGAATGTTTGTGTTGTCTCATAGGAGCAGTCTGTAGCTCTGCCCCCTAGTGTTTAAAATGAGTACTGCAGTCTAAACTCTAATGGTGGACACTGTAGCTTCAGTGTTTAGCCAGCTCTGCATGTGGTGGACACTGTAGCTTCAGTGTTTAGCCAGCTCTGCATGTGGTGGCCACTGTAGCTTCAGTGTTTAGCCAGCTCTGCATGTGATGGACACTGTAGCTTCAGTGTTTAGCCAGCTCTGCATGTGATGGACACTGTAGCTTCAGTGTTTAGCCAGCTCTGCATGTAGAGACACTGTAGCTTCAGTGTTTAGCCAGCTCTGCATGTAGAGACACTGTAGCTTCAGTGTTTAGCCAGCTCTGCATGTGGTGGACACTGTAGATTCAGTGTTTAGCCAGCTCTGCATGTGGTGGACACTGTAGCTTCAGTGTTTAGCCAGCTCTGCATGTAGAGACACTGAAGCTTCAGTGTTTAGCCAGCTCTGCATGTGGTGGACACTGTAGCTTCAGTGTTTAGCCAGCTCTGCATGTGATGGACACTGTAGCTTCAGTGTTTAGCCAGCTCTGCATGTGATGGACACTGTAGCTTCAGTGTTTAGCCAGCTCTGCATGTGGTGGCCACTGTAGCTTCAGTGTTTAGCCAGCTCTGCATGTGGTGGACACTGTAGCTTCAGTGTTTAGCCAGCTCTGCATGTGATGGACACTGTAGCTTCAGTGTTTAGCCAGCTCTGCATGTGGTGGCCACTGTAGCTTCAGTGTTTAGCCAGCTCTGCATGTGGTGGCCACTGTAGCTTCAGTGTTTAGCCAGCTCTGCATGTGATGGACACTGTAGCTTCAGTGTTTAGCCAGCTCTGCATGTGATGGACGCTGTAGCTTCAGTGTTTAGCCAGCTCTGCATGTGATGGACACTGTAGCTTCAGTGTTTAGCCAGCTCTGCATGTGATGGACACTGTAGCTTCAGTGTTTAGCCAGCTCTGCATGTGATGGACACTGTAGCTTCAGTGTTTAGCCAGCTCTGCATGTGGTGGCCACTGTAGCTTCAGTGTTTAGCCAGCTCTGCATGTGGTGGACACTGTAGCTTCAGTGTTTAGCCAGCTCTGCATGTGATGGACACTGTAGCTTCAGTGTTTAGCCAGCTCTGCATGTGGTGGCCACTGTAGCTTCAGTGTTTAGCCAGCTCTGCATGTGGTGGCCACTGTAGCTTCAGTGTTTAGCCAGCTCTGCATGTGATGGACACTGTAGCTTCAGTGTTTAGCCAGCTCTGCATGTGGTGGACACTGTAGATTCAGTGTTTAGCCAGCTCTGCATGTAGAGACACTGTAGCTTCAGTGTTTAGCCAGCTCTGCATGTAGAGACACTGTAGCTTCAGTGTTTAGCCAGCTCTGCATGTGGTAGACACTGTAGATTCAGTGTTTAGCCAGCTCTGTATGTGGTGGACACTGTAGCTTCAGTGTTTAGCCAGCTCTGCATGTAGAGACACTGAAGCTTCAGTGTTTAACCAGCTCTGCATGTGGTGGACACTGTAGATTCAGTGTTTAGCCAGCTCTGCATGTGGTGGACACTGTAGAATCAGTGTTTAGCCAGCTCTGCATGTAGAGACACTGAAGCTTCAGTGTTTAGCCAGCTCTGCATGTGGTGGACACTGAAGCTTCAGTGTTTAACCAGCTCTGCATGTGGTGGACACTGTAGCTTCAGTGTTTAGCCAGCTCTGCATGTGGTGGACACTGTAGCTTCAGTGTTTAGCCAGCTCTGCATGTGGTGGACACTGTAGCTTCAGTGTTTAGCCAGCTCTGCATGTGGTGGACACTGTAGCTTCAGTGTTTAGCCAGCTCTGCATGTGGTGGACACTGTAGCTTCAGTGTTTAGCCAGCTCTGCATGTGGTGGACACTGTAGCTTCAGTGTTTAGCCAGCTCTGCATGTGGTGGACACTGTAGAATCAGTGTTTAGCCAGCTCTGCATGTAGAGACACTGAAGCTTCAGTGTTTAGCCAGCTCTGCATGTAGTGGACACTGAAGCTTCAGTGTTTAACCAGCTCTGCATGTGGTGGACACTGTAGATTCAGTGTTTAGCCAGCTCTGCATGTGGTGGACACTGTAGCTTCAGTGTTTAGCCAGCTCTGCATGTGGTGGACACTGTAGCTTCAGTGTTTAGCCAGCTCTGCATGTGGTGGACACTGTAGCTTCAGTGTTTAGCCAGCTCTGCATGTGGTGGACACTGTAGCTTCAGTGTTTAGCCAGCTCTGCATGTGGTGGACACTGTAGCTTCAGTGTTTAGCCAGCTCTGCATGTGGTGGACACTGTAGCTTCAGTGTTTAGCCAGCTCTGCATGGGTCTGTAAAGCTTTCTGCGTTCTAACCTCTCTCCATGTTTCATCTCCAACATTGATCCTAGTTTGAGCAGCTTTCTGCTGCTGGAGCTTATTAGAAACATGCAGAGGCTTTTTAGCTCGATCACTTTGAGATGAGAGTATTTTATTTGCTCTGCGCTTTTACTTTGAAATAAAGTAAGCAGCTTCTCATAGAGTCAAGGTTAGGACATAGAAACAGGAAGTGTTTAGGGATCCCAAAGTGAGGTCAAAGTTAGTTAAATTTACGGACAGTAGAGAAGAAGAGCGCGGCGTGTAAGGATACTATCTGGCCAGCAGTTCGGTCACTTCCTCTTTGGTCATGACGATGTGCTCTGGAACCAGCTGCAGGAGGGACAATGATTGGATCAGAACAGCGTGGGAGGTTTAATAACCTGATTTTGAATGTGAGTTACCTCGTGCTCCGTGATGTTGATCAGCAGTTCCTGCTGGAGGAACTGTTCCAGGATGTACTTGGGCGCCATGTCGACGAGAGACTGGAAGGAGACTTTGACATGATTACATCTATAAAGACTCATTTTATAGTTTAATATGAGATATTATAGCGAGCAGCATGTTACTGTCACATGTGTGTATGTGTCTTTGTGAGAGGAGGAGCTCACCTGTTTGGCCGACGGCGTCATGCCCATCTGAACAACGATGATGGCTCGTGTGATGTTCTCCTCCTGCATCCTCTGACAGTACATCTTAATCGTCTTGATTCCCACCTTGGGCTCCTCTGACCAGACAATGACATCATACACCTGCGTTAGTCAACCAGCTGATCAAGGTAACCTCTGACCCTGGATCAGACCTGTCGACCTACCAGGAAAGAAAACAAACATCTGGTCCGTGGGGTCGTCGTTGTGCGCCACCAACACGGTCAGGTCTGTGCGTCTGGGACGACCTTCGCTGGGCTTGTCTCCAAACTGACTCTTGAATTCGTCCAGAGTCTGGTCCAACTCGTCCTGGGTCACCAGGTAGCCTCTGTCGTGGCACAGCTGAGGTACAGGTGAGACAAAGAGAGCGCGTTACGAACCGTCGTGTTTAAAGGAGCAACCTGTAAGATCTCAAGCAAGAGCATGGTAACTTCATTTAGGCAGAGGATCGCCATCACACCGTCAAGTCAGAAGAAGGCGTTACCATAGCAACCTCCATGTGAGTCGTTACTATAGCAACCTCCATGTGAGAGTCTACTCGCTGGTGTTCTGCTTATTCAGTCTTTATTGTTCTAGATCAGGGGTTTCCTGGTCAGGTTTCCAGGAGCTTTCCTATTGGCTGACTGACGGTGTTAATGTGTCTTTATTATAGTTTAACACACAGGATTCAGCTGCAGGTACATGTTGTTAACTTTATTGAGACTTTATTGTTCTAGATGTTTCTGCTTCAGTTGGAGGCTACATGCTAAGCTAACAAACCAAAGGCTGAGTAGACTGACCTGCATGATGGTCTTCCGGATCTTCCACAGCCTGTATGTCTCCTCTTCATCGTCCATGTCGTCTCTGCTGTCTTATATATAATTATATATCTTAATTAATTTACTTTATTTACCGATTCTTCGACTGTACACAACGACGCAGAGCGACACACGTTTCCATGTAGCGTCGCACACTAATGACGTATCACAGAAGGGGCGGGTGGGTGGAGCCATAGATAAATGTTTATATAACATGATATATATATGTATAATATTTATAATAATAAGAAGGGATGTGTATATATATATATGTGTGATGAAGGAGGTGAAGGACAGCAGCTGGTTCTCTGTGTATTCAGTGTTCGCTGCATGTGATGGGGAGAACTGTTCACCACCTGTAGGGGGCAGCAGCGGGCCGCATTGGCTGCCTTCAAGCTACCGGAAATCCAAGCGACGAAGAAGAAGACCGAAGAACAACAACAAGCTGCATGGTGGAGATCATAGATATACATGAATAGATATGTTTGGTGGATCCTGCAGCTTGATGTGAAGACCTGAATCTAAAGGGGGGTCTCTGTACTAACATGAGGCCCGTACTCGTCCTCCTGAGTCTGGGAGCTGTGGGGAGCTGTGCAGTCCTGGTTCTGGTCCTATACTCGGTCTTATCCTCCACGGTAATGTACACATGGTCCAGATCTGATCCTGGTTTCTGTTGATGGGTAAGCACGTGCAGCTTAGTCATGTGCTGGTTTCCACCTGATCTACCTGTAGATCTGGAGTCCAGGATCTCCCCCTGAAAGACCCTGCTGAGGGTCCTGTCCTCTGTTCTGCTGAAATGTTTCTTCTTCTTCTTGATGACAGAACACACCTGAGCACCTGTCTCCTCCCATCATCACAGCCTGTCTCTGATCAGCTGATGTTTAATGACAGCCAGGCTGGAGGTCACAGAGAGGTCACTGAGGTCACATCAGGTGTGTCAGACAGCAGGCCTGACTGAGAGAGTGTCGTGATAAAAGAAAAGATAGAAAGGAGGTGAATCACTCTGAGGATTGTTTTATTCCACACAGCGCCCCCTGCTGGTCACAGACAGCTGCTAGTCTAATTCAATCTCAAGCTGAAGTGATATTTGACTGCTCAATGAATCGAGTGATATCTGCATGATACTGATAGCATGTTATCAGCCGGAGGATTCATCCATCTGACCCTGGTCTAAACCTGCCAACAGGTCAGAGGTCACTGTCTTTGAGGTCCAGGAACACCTTCACGCTCGGTGGTGGTCATTCTCTTCATCCGTCAGTCTTTACGTAGCTCCACACCAAGCGGGGGGGGGGGGGGGGGGGTGAAGGCTGGGGGAGCTCTGTGTACATTCATCTGATGTTTCTGAAAACTAAGATGTGGATGGTTGACAGCGGTCAGGGGAGCTGATAAAGGGTTCAGTCAGAGATCTGCTCTCTTATTGGTCCGAGCTGGAAACAACAGCTCTGTTGTTCAGAGCGAGATCACTCTCAGCTCAGACGGAGATTTTCAGGTCACACTGAGGTTTGATCTGCTGACGTTTGTTTTTCATTCAGGTGTTTAGTCCCTTACGTAACATGTTGATTTCTTCAGACTGTCGCCCTTTCCCCTGCCACATGGAGGCCCCCCCCCCCCCCCTGCTTTCATAAGGCGTCCACTCTCAGGAGTGTGTGACAGTGCTGTGGACTGTGGACTGCAGGACAGATGTGGATTAGTTAGTCAGCAGAGGAGAGCGACCTATAGGAGGAGTGCAGCCTGTCACATGGTTCAGCCCTTTATATGAGCTGTGGAGCAGCGCGTGTGATCTGGTCTCCTTCAGAGGAGCTGAGTGAGGGTCCATCATGCTGCTGATAGCTGTGCTGTTCTCTGTGCTGCTGCAGACCATGGTAAGAAACATGACTCTGAAGTAGAAGGTTTCTGGATCCATCCTCGGTTGATGATCTGTGTGGAGACGTGTGAACATGTTTGACTTTTCAGATCTAATCTGGACCATGTTTTTGTTGTTCTGCTGCTCAGCGTGTTCTTGGATTCATTTACCAGCTAACAGAAAGAACAGCGTGCTGCCACTGTTGTTTGCTTTGTTATTCATTTACATTTTTATTTTCACTTAAAAAAAAATCAATAAATGAAAATGATCCAGAAAGATGATTGGTCACTTTAAACATTCCCAGCTCAACTGTATGTCCACAGATCGTCTCCATGACGACGCTCAGACTGAACTGTATGTTCACAGATCGTCTCCATGACGACGCTCAGACTGAACTGTATGGTCACAGATCGTCTCCATGACGACGCTCAGACTGAACTGTATGTCCACAGATCGTCTCCATGACGACGCTCAGACTGAACTGTGTGTCCACAGATCGTCTCCATGACGACGCTCAGACTGCTCCTTCTATGATCAAAAGTACAACTCGTACATTTGTGTTTCTGAGGCTCAAAGTTCAAAAACATTTTTCTGGATATGGATTATTGCGTACATATTTTCTTCTCGTTATAAAAGTCCTGCCGGGTTGACTCGACGTTGTAAACAGGATCGGATCCTGAATCACGCGTACGTGGAGCCGTGCCGCTGCGGCGTGAAAGGTTCTCCTCCTCGACCTTTACGACACGTGTTACCGGAGGATTCCTCTCGAGGGAGCAGCGCTTTAACCAGTCTGGATTAGTACGCTGTGATGTAAACAAAGATGGTGGTGGCGGTCGCTGCCCCCTGTGGTTACATGCATGTTGTTAATGTCTGAGGACGCTCCGATTAAAGACAGGAAACACAAGGATGATGACATGTATACTGGGGCGTAACTCCCATCCTCTGTTATTGTAGTATTGATTGAGAGCCCTCTAGTGGCAGAGTGCTGTATCTTTAACATAGAACAGCACCACCATCAGTCTGATGTCTTTGTCACCTTCTGTGTTCCCGCAGTCTGCTCCGACAGAGACGGCCACGTCGATATACGACTTCTCTGCCACCGACATCGATGGAAACGTGGTCTCCCTGGAAAAGTACAGGTACGTTCATTCGTTACTCTCCCTTCATAAAAACCTTCACGTGCTGTCGCTCAAACATTCTGATGTTTGTGTCTTTGTTTTGTTTTCAGGGGAAATGTTGTCATCATCACCAACGTCGCCTCTAAATGAGGTAAGACCCCGGTGAACTACTCTCAGTTTGCGGAAATGCACGCCAAGTACGCTGAGAGAGGTTTACGCATCCTCGCCTTCCCTTCGAACCAGTTTGGGAACCAGGTAAGGACCACGGGAGGTTTTCATTGAAGACCACGACGGCGAGCTGATGCATCAAAGTTTGACTCTAACAGACTTCAGATTTGTTTGACTGATTAAGATTAGACTTCACTTCTTTGGCTTCACTGAGACAAGAGCTCAGAGGTGGAGACCAAGTCTGAGCTGAAGAGTGACGACTAGTTTACATGTTCACCGTGTCAGCTCTGTACTATGTCCATTTACAGGCTAAAGCTTGTAGTGCTGCCCCCCAGTGGCCTAAAAGATGAGTCAAGTTACATAAATACCCATTTCTTCAGTGACTCTTGCACATTTACTTCAGCAACAAAACAGCTTTACATAACAGAAAAAAAGTAAAGGTATTAGACCGTGTACATGATTATTGTCCAGAGTCAAGGAACTACTCATCCCACAATTCATTGCAAATGATATAATTCCTTCTTAAAAGTCACTTTTTGTCGTTGTGATAGCTTCTAGTTTGTGTTTTATATAAACTACATTCACTGCAGCTTGTAAAGGTTATCACTACATTTACTGTTAGCTAACTAACTCGTTAGCATGCTAGCGAACTGTATCTGTTAGCATACGTGGCGGGACGCATTGCCATGGTAACAGACAGCTCAACCAATCGGAGACGTTGCTGCGACACTCTATGATTGTGGGTAGTGTAATGTCGTGAATACACGGCGTTGTCCTTAAAGCGAGGTCGG
Organism: Symphodus melops; assembly: GCF_947650265.1. NCBI lineage: Eukaryota > Metazoa > Chordata > Actinopteri > Labriformes > Labridae > Symphodus > Symphodus melops. Next base: position 28,667,752 of record NC_136698.1, on the reverse strand, counting down.
GATCAGACGACCTTGTGTCTCCTTCAGGAGCATTAACCATCGTTTCACACACACTGTGCAGCCCTATGTCTCTGCAGCTGCAAACAGCTACAACAATAACGTTGTATTTTTAATCTGCACTCTGTCTATATTGTTAATACTGTAATTTATCTACCTCATAGTAATTTCTCCACATTCTACCTCAAAGCGAAACACTCACAAGTGCCCTTGTCTGTCGATTGTCTGTTGTTCGTTATTTGTTGTCCAAATGTCTTTAGTTAAGTTATTTGTTGTCCAAATGTCTTTAGTTAAGTTATTTGTTGTCCAAATGTCTTTAGTTAAGTTATTTGTTGTCCAAATGTCTTTAGTTAAGTTATTTGTTGTACAGTATTGCTAGTTTTTCTTTAGTGCTCTTTTTATGCACTGCAGGTTTGCACTGGGGGGGGGGGGGGAATGCAATTTCATCTGTGCTGTATGTTTAACATGGAGCATATTTGACAAATAAAGAACCTTGAACCTTGAGGGCTGGCCAATCAGAGGAGAGTGAGCATGTGGGGAGGCGGGCCTTAAAGAGACAGTACCTGAAATGAAGTGTTTCAGACTGAAGCTGATTTTACTGATAAGTCATCAGACTGAACTCAGTGATGGTGAACCTGAAAATATCAGCTGAAGCTACTCAAACACAGAATCATTAACGTTAGAAGTGAAGTCGTGATGATTAAAGATGCACATGCAGCTCAGTATGAGGATGATGATAAGTCAGACGACCTTCAGCAGCAGGTTCAGTTTGTTTACAGACTAAAAAGACGCACAGGAGGAGTACAAACTCAATGTGTCGACCAATCACGTTACATCCCTCACCGTGTTTTACTTTGCAGGAGCCCGGCACTGAGGCTCAGATTAAGCAGTTTGCCGGCTCGTACAACGCTCACTTCGACATGTTCAGTAAGATCGATGTGAACGGGGACAGCGCTCATCCTCTGTGGAAGTGGCTGAAGGTTCAGCCTAACGGGAGAGGCTTCATGGGGAAGTAAGTGACCATCGAGTCTGACCTCTGGAGCAACAGTCCACCATTTACAAACTAACATGTGCTTTCTCTTCATCCCTGCAGTAGCATCAAGTGGAATTTCACCAAGGTAAATATTTATCTGTTTATTTGCGATATGACCAGGGTTCATAGCGCTGACTTTAAAGGTCACGTGTTCTCCTCCTCTTCAAACAGATCAGTCTCATTCTGCGCCCACCTTAACATGTTACGCTGCACAACACATAGACAAGAAAGGGTTTGAGAGCCCGTCCTACCTGACTGCCCTTTGTGATGTCATGAAGGGGAGGGGCTACTGCCCTTTGTGATGTCATGAAGGGGAGGGGCTACTGCCCTTTGTGATGTCATGAAGGGGAGGGGCTACTGCCCTTTGTGATGTCATGAAGGGAACATCTCCAGACGGCCTGTTTGAATACACATTTTCTGATAAGTGGAGCAGGCAGAAGACGGAGAGGATGGACTTTTCTCATCGTTGGGGGGTTTGTAGACAGATAGAGACACATGTTAGAGGAACATGGAGGAGAGGATTCTGGGTAATCTGTGACCTTTAATGTCACCTATCTGCAGAATCTGTGCTTTATTCTGGAAGTAAAACACAATATTTGTTTGTTGATTGTGTTTTAATGAATGTGTTCCGTCCTAGTTTTTGATCAACAGAGAGGGTCAGGTGGTGAAGAGATATGGACCCCTGGATGATCCCAGTGTAAGTCTCACAGGATGTTTACATGTTGCTGTGGTGGCACATGTGTGTAATGTTCTGGCAGCTGATCTCTTCTTCTACTGTTGCTTCCTCTGCAGGTGGTTGAGAAGGATCTTCCCCAATATTTGGACGTCTAACAGCTTATTGATGCCTCACTTCCTGGTACTCCATCACCCTGCTGTCTCCTTTCTCTGCCTCTCCGAGCACTAGTAGACCAAGTTTGATTTCCAACCCCAGATCAGTGACGGTTTGTTCATAAACCCGCATGGCGGGCAGAGCAGACCTGATGAAAAAGGCGTGCAAACCTCCTGGGAGGATCCTCAAGCTCGTGTCCGTTTGGTTCTCTAGAGAAAAGGAGGAAGGATCCATTAAAGCGCCTTGTAGGAGATGAATGTGTGGAGTAATTTAAATAAAACGCACTGACATTGAGTTGTAATGGTGTTTTTGTCTGTGATCTTTCTTGTCTATTTTATTTAGTTATCATATTGCATGGGTGTGCATGCAGAGGAGATGTGTTTGAGTGACAGAAAACGATGGAACAAGGGAGATAAAGGTCACATGACCTCCTCTTCTTCAGGTGAAATCAGTGTCCTCGCTCCTCTTCATCATGTGTGTGAAGTGTGTTGTTGTAAATCCACTCTGATCCTGTATTTGATCATGTCTATAAACCCCTCTATTTCAGCCCTGCTCAGAACAGGCTGTTTCTGTGTCTGTAGCTTTAAATATGTAAATGAGCTGTGTCTGACCACGCCCCCTCTCTGGAAGGGCTCGGGTGTACTCGCTGCTTTCTGGCTCCATGTCCTATTGTTTACGGTGAGAAGGCAGACTCAGAGGGCAGAACAAACACCTAGCTGTGGGAGTGTCACCCACCTGGGGGAGGGGCTACTGCCCTTTGTGATGTCATGAAGGGGAGGGGCTACTGCCCTTTGTGATGTCATGAAGGGAACATCTCCAGACGGCCTGTTTGAGCACACATTTTCTGATAAGTGGAGCAGGCAGAAGACGGAGAGGATGGACTGTTCTCATCATTGGGGGGTTTGGAGACAGATAGAGACACATGTTAGAGGAACATGGAGGAGAGGATTTTACAGAATATAAGACCTTTAATATAAGGCCCATGGACTTATTGGACATGTGGCTGCAGGAGCTGAGGATCAAACCCCTCATTGGTTGAAAGACGACAGACCCTAACACTGAGCACAGCCAAAGAGAGAGAGAACCTGTGGAAAGCTTATTTTCCCTGTGGAGCCTGAATATAATATAATGCTTTATGAGAGAAGAGCACTTTATTTATTTGTTTCAGTTTCTAAATGCTCACGTGTTTAGAGCACCTCACCAGACTGAGTCCATGTTCATGCAACGCGACCACTCAGACTGAATCAATGGAAGTTGACCTCTGCACGTTATGTGATTCACATCATGCAGTTCCCTCCGCGTCCTGCAGAGGGAGCCACACCTTCCAGCATAAAAGCGGGCAGCAGCGGCGGTACAGAAGAAGCCGGGCAGTCAGTCGACCTGTGCGGGGCGGACTGCGCGCCGCCGTCGTGAGGACACATCGCACAGATGAAGGGACCTTTACGGAGAACTATCACACATTCTTCCGTTTGATTACGTCCTCGCCAACACAGTCCTCCTTCCGAACACTTGAGCCTTCGTGGGTCTGGGCTGGTTTTCCTCCGGGAGGCTGAATGGAAGCAGAGGGAGCGGTCGGGCTGTCGGAGGCCAGAGACTGGAGCCCGCAGTCTGTGGCCGCAGCATCCGATGATGGGGACACGGTCATTGGAGTCAGCTACGGGATGGACGCCGCAGACATGGGTAAAAACACTCTTCTTCTTTAAAAATCCACCAAACCACATCCTGTGTGTTTGTTTCCCTGCTTCACCTTCACTGACATCCATCCCAGTCTCTGATCCTGCCCCCTCCCCGGACACAAAGTCCCGACTCATCTCTGCTAGCACGGAATCACTGAGCTAAAGGCTAGAAGCTAAGCTAGCTCCCTGCACAGACAGGTGAGCTAAAGGCTAGAATCTAAGCTAGCTCCCTGCAGAGACAGGTGAGCTAACCTGTGTCAGTCTGCAGGTGAGCAGAACTGGCTCGTGATGGTTTGAATCCTGACAGGTCAGGGAGGACAGATATACAGACAGATGGAGATTTTCTTCGTCCTCAGTCAAATTTAAAGCATCCAGTATGAAATTTATAAAAACACACATGACCTGAACAACCCCCCCCCCCCTTCATATGTATATATTAACCCCAACAAAGATGAAGGAAGCCCTACAGACCTGCAATTCATATTTAGACCTTATACAAAGAAATGTGTAATCCGAGTGCCACCTCCTATAGTACAGTTATTATATTAAACCTGAGTATAGACTGAAGGCTCCTATAGTACAGTTATTATATTAAACCTGAGTATAGTCTGAAGGCTCCTATAGTACAGTTATTATATTAAACCTGAGTATAGTCTGAAGGCTCCTATAGCACAGTTATTATATTAAACCTGAGTATAGTCTGAAGGCTCCTATAGTACAGTTATTATATTAAACCTGAGTATAGTCTGAAGGCTCCTATAGTACAGTTATTATATTAAACCTGAGTATAGACTGAAGGCTCCTATAGTACAGTTATTATATTAAACCTGAGTATAGTCTGAAGGCTCCTATAGTACAGTTATTATATTAAACCTGAGTATAGACTGAAGGCTCCTATAGTACAGTTATTATATTAAACCTGAGTATAGACTGAAGGCTCCTATAGTACAGTTATTATATTAAACCTGAGTATAGACTGAAGGCTCCTATAGCACAGTTATTATATTAAACCTGAGTATAGTCTGAAGGCTCCTATAGTACAGTTATTATATTAAACCTGAGTATAGTCTGAAGGCTCCTATAGTACAGTTATTATATTAAACCTGAGTATAGTCTGAAGGCTCCTATAGTACAGTTATTATATTAAACCTGAGTATAGACTGAAGGCTCCTATAGTACAGTTATATTAAACCTGAGTATAGTCTGAAGGCTCCTATAGTACAGTTATATTAAACCTGAGTATAGTCTGAAGGCTCCTATAGCACAGTTATTATATTAAACCTGAGTATAGTCTGAAGGCTCCTATAGTACAGTTATATTAAACCTGAGTATAGTCTGAAGGCTCCTATAGTACAGTTATATTAAACCTGAGTATAGTCTGAAGGCTCCTATAGTACAGTTATTATATTAAACCTGAGTATAGTCTGAAGGCTCCTATAGTACAGTTATTATATTAAACCTGAGTATAGTCTGAAGGCTCCTATAGTACAGTTATTATATTAAACCTGAGTATAGTCTGAAGGCTCCTATAGTACAGTTATATTAAACCTGAGTATAGTCTGAAGGCTCCTATAGTACAGTTATATTAAACCTGAGTATAGTCTGAAGGCTCCTATAGCACAGTTATTATATTAAACCTGAGTATAGTCTGAAGGCTCCTATAGTACAGTTATTATATTAAACCTGAGTATAGACTGAAGGCTCCTATAGTACAGTTATTATATTAAACCTGAGTATAGACTGAAGGCTCCTATAGTACAGTTATTATATTAAACCTGAGTATAGTCTGAAGGCTCCTATAGTACAGTTATTATATTAAACCTGAGTATAGACTGAAGGCTCCTATAGCACAGTTATTATATTAAACCTGAGTATAGTCTGAAGGCTCCTATAGTACAGTTATTATATTAAACCTGAGTATAGTCTGAAGGCTCCTATAGCACAGTTATTATATTAAACCTGAGTATAGACTGAAGGCTCCTATAGTACAGTTATTATATTAAACCTGAGTATAGACTGAAGGCTCCTATAGTACAGTTATTATATTAAACCTGAGTATAGACTGAAGGCTCCTATAGTACAGTTATTATATTAAACCTGAGTATAGACTGAAGGCTCCTATAGTACAGTTATATTAAACCTGAGTATAGACTGAAGGCTCCTATAGTACAGTTATATTAAACCTGAGTATAGACTGAAGGCTCCTATAGTACAGTTATTATATTAAACCTGAGTATAGACTGAAGGCTCCTATAGTACAGTTATTATATTAAACCTGAGTATAGACTGAAGGCTCCTATAGTACAGTTATTATATTAAACCTGAGTATAGACTGAAGGCTCCTATAGTACAGTTATTATATTAAACCTGAGTATAGTCTGAAGGCTCCTATAGTACAGTTATATTAAACCTGAGTATAGTCTGAAGGCTCCTATAGCACAGTTATTATATTAAACCTGAGTATAGTCTGAAGGCTCCTATAGTACAGTTATTATATTAAACCTGAGTATAGTCTGAAGGCTCCTATAGTACAGTTATATTAAACCTGAGTATAGTCTGAAGGCTCCTAGCGCTCAGCAGTCAATGCAGGGACACGTCCCACCCCGAGTTCTGACTGAATGTCCTCGTGAGATCAATAATAATAACAGTACAGTGTTTAATTCCGAGCGGCTTCGTGAACAAACAGAATCAATGACGCTTCGTCCAAACGGCGTGGAGCAGTGGAGCGCGCGCACACGGCTGTGTGTGGCGTGGAGCAGCAGCTGATATGTTGATGTTTGTCTGGATGTGTTCGGGCGTCTGTAACGGCGTGACGGGCTTCTCTCGGCCTCGCTGCACGTGCCCACTGTACATGGCTGTTTGGGGATTTGCGTTGTCCCCTGGTTAAAAAAAGAAAGTGCTGACTTTGACGAGAATTGTGTCCCGCCGCCCAGAACAGGCTGACGAATCAAAGCGCTGTCTGTGTTACTCGACGGGCGCCGCTGTAACACACTGGAGAGAGTAGCATGCTCACTGGCACGTGTGTCACGCTGCACTCGGGGTAATTTCACAAGTGGGTGCCTGCTCAGTCCGTGCACCGTCACATGCAGTGGAAAACACCGACCTCACAGTCAGACAGGGAGCAGCATTAATCAGGTGCATTATTAAATATACTCTTTGCCAAATGTATTCAGGTGGACAGAAAGCAGGCAGTCTCGTGTTTAAAGGGGAAAGACACCGGATGAGAGAGCAGAGAAATATTCAGACTGTGCTGTGATCTTCAGGGCTGAGGACACGGCTAAACGTTTAAGCTTCTTTTGTTTAACCTCCCAACATCTGTAGCCTCGTTACCCCGTTTACCCTCGGCTTCATGCATCTTACATCGGCTGCAGCGCCAGGCGCTCTGAAATGAGACATTTCCATTGGCACGCACAGAGGAAGACCGACCAGTATGGCCGTCATTCATGCAGCACTGCTCTGCTATAACACCAGTGTTTTATCAATTAATCCTGTACAGCACCAAGTCAGAGCAGCTGTTCAGACACAAAGAAACAGGTAAAACAGCTTCCCCCTCCCGAGGTCACGGACGGTTTGTCAGAATTTCCTTGAGGCTGTCGGAAAGTCCTCCTCCATGGCCTCCCCGAACTCCTCCCAGGCCAGAGTTTTTGCCTCCCCAGCAGCCCGGCCTGCAGCACGCCTGGCCTGCCGATACCCGTCAGCTGCCTCGGGAGTCCTATGAGCTAGCAACGCCTGATAAGACTCCTTCTTCAGCTTGGCAGCCTCCCTTACTTCTGGTGTCCACCACCAGGTTTGGGGATTGCCGCCATGACAGGCACCAGAGACTCTGCGACCACAGCTCAGAGCAGCTGCTTTGACAGTGGAGGTGGAGAACAGGGTCCTCTCGGACTCAATGTCTCCAACCTCCCCCAGGATCTGTGAGAAGCTCTCCCAGAGGTGGGAGTTGAAGACCTCGCTAACAGAGGGTTCAGCCAGACGTTCCCAGCAGACCCTCACAGCACGTTTGGGCCTGCCGAGTCTGACCTGCTTTCTCCCCTGCCAGCGCATCCAACTCACCACCAGGTGGTGATCAGTCGGTTTGCCAGATATGAGAGCAGTTATCAGGTGAACAGGTGTTGCAGCGATGGAAGCGGGCAGTGGAACTGCTTCAGATAGAAGTGATTGTACCCGAGCTAAAAAGCCTCTGCATGTTTCTAATAAGCTCCAGCAGCAGAAAGCTGCTCAAACTAGGATCAATGTTGGAGATGAAACATGGAGAGAGGTTAGAACGCAGAAAGCTTTACAGACCCATGCAGAGCTGGCTAAACACTGAAGCTACAGTGTCCACCACATGCAGAGCTGGCTAAACACTGAAGCTACAGTGTCCACCACATGCAGAGCTGGCTAAACACTGAAGCTACAGTGTCCACCACCTGCAGAGCTGGCTAAACACTGAAGCTACAGTGTCCACCACATGCAGAGCTGGCTAAACACTGAAGCTACAGTGTCCACCACATGCAGAGCTGGCTAAACACTGAAGCTACAGTGTCCACCACATGCAGAGCTGGCTAAACACTGAAGCTACAGTGTCCTCCACATGCAGAGCTGGCTAAACACTGAAGCTACAGTGTCCACCACATGCAGAGCTGGCTAAACACTGAAGCTACAGTGTCCACCACATGCAGAGCTGGCTAAACACTGAAGCTACAGTGTCCACCACATGCAGAGCTGGCTAAACACTGAAGCTACAGTGTCTCTACATGCAGAGCTGGCTAAACACGGAAGCTACAGTGTCTCTACATGCAGAGCTGGCTAAACACTGAAGCTACAGTGTCCACCACATGCAGAGCTGGCTAAACACTGAAGCTACAGTGTCCACCACATGCAGAGCTGGCTAAACACTGAAGCTACAGTGTCTCTACATGCAGAGCTGGCTAAACACTGAAGCTACAGTGTCTCTACATGCAGAGCTGGCTAAACACTGAAGGTACAGTGTCCACTACATGCAGAGCTGTGTGAGAGGAGGGGAGACAGCTCTCTGTGATGATTAGAGTTTAGACTGCAGTACTCATTTTAAACACTAGGGGGCGGAGCTACAGACTGCTCCTTTAATATTGTTTTTGACAGTGGTCAGTAGAACATCAATGGAAATAATGATGATGGAGAAACGTTCGTGTTGGATTCTTGTTGGCTCGTCAAAGTGACCTCGGTGTGAGCGTCAGAACGTGTGAATACGAGCTCATGTGGGTGTCACTGTGGCTGTTACAACGCTGCATGAGCGTTGTTAAACAAAACGCCTATAACCACGTGACAAATAAAGACAAGAAGAAGCTTGGCTGTATGAGTTGGGTATTTTACATTTCAACACATGGAGAATGTGTAGTTGTCCTATTGTAAGCCCCTCCTCCTCGCCTGTCAGCAGGGTGACATTAATCTCACTCAGACTCTCCACATACAGTACTCCTCTCACCTCCAGCCTGTCCCTCTCTTCCCCTGAGTGAGCTACAACTCATCTCTCCTCCTCTCAGAGATTTCCCAGGCTCAGCCTCTCATTCGTCACTATCCCCCCCCCCCCCCCCCCCCCGTGTTTTTCTCAGTTCACCACTTTGACAGAAGCGCTGACAGAAGCACAATAGGTGGTCGCCTCCCACAAAATGTATCTTCCACTTTCGCTTCCTCCTCATTTTACCTACACGCTCCTTCATCCCCCCCTCTCTCTGTCTCTCCCCCTCTCTCTCTCTCCCTCCCTCTCTCTCTCCCTCCCTCTCCCCCCCCTCCTCTCTCTCCCCCCCCCCCCCTCTCTCCCCCCCTCCTTTCCTCCAGGTGTCTTATTTGCGGTGTAGGATTTTATCCTTGTTCCAGGTTCTGTGCTGTCACACTTTGATGATGCGGTGTGTTCAGTGTTACGTGGGGGATGTGCAGCGATGTGAAAGTGCTGCTGTCCTCGTGCTCGTCTCTCAGTGATGGCTGCAGGATAAACTGAGTAAACAGACGTATTGGACTCTACATGTTGTGACTTTGCAGCTGCAGAAGGTGACGTGTTTCACGTGACTGCAGTGTCACCCTAACCCTGCTGTTTTTAATGAAGAGCGCCACCGTGCAGACTCTGAGGATTTCATAACGAGCAGCTGCATCATGTCTGCTTCTGCTTCCTGACACTTTTCATTACGTTACATTCAGACGATGCTGTCGTACAATAACCACGGAATGTTATGCACAGAAACTGGACGTAATTCACTGCTACGAACACAAGCCGAACTTTAAGAAAATGTTTGATTGATTTAACAGCTGTAGCTTGTTACCTTCGTCTTGTGTTTTAATATCGATTAAAGGTCACATGACCTCCTCCTCCTCTTCAGGTGAAATCAGTGTCCTCGCTCCTCTTCATCATGTGTGTGAAGTGTGTTGTTGTAAATCCACTCTGATCCTGTATTTGATCATGTCTATAAACCCCTCTATTTCAGCCCTGCTCAGAACAGGCTGTTTCTGTGTCTGTAGCTTTAAATATGTAAATGAGCTGTGTCTGACCACGCCCCCTCTTTTTTTGGGGACCTTTGTTAGTGTGATCGTGTGTTAGTGTTGTTTTGGGGACCTTTGTTAGTGTGATCGTGTGTTAGTGTTGTTTTGGGGACCTTTGCTGGGCTAAGATAAAAACAGCTCCGTCCTTGTGGGGAAATGAAACACACGAAAGACACTGACACGTCGTCCCCCCCCAAGTCCCATCTTTAGGGCAGGGCTACAGAAGCATCTTCTGATACTGGCGATGATTCAGAGGAGGGTAATGACCTCCGTTACTGAGCCCGGCTGATGTTGATGGACAGCGACACACTTCTCTATCTGTGTGCTGCAGCTAACTCCACTGACGGATAACAAGAGGATGTTAGACCAACAGAACAGAGCTGCTTGCATGGCCCAAAAAGGCAAACTCTCGTCGTCTCTTTTGAGACTGATGGAGAGAAGAAGCCTCAGGTCTCAGGCTGCACCGCCTGTGGTTTCAAGACACCATCACAGACCAGAACATGCTGATGTCTCTGGGCTGTTTCACGATGGTCAAACATGGAGCTAACAGGACGCCGTCCGTGCAGCGAGCACGGAGTGAACAAAGTATCTGTACCTGCAGGACCATCACTGACTTCATCATCAAACATTACTATGATATTATGGGATGTTCAAGTTCACATACTCTGTCAACAATAACAAGGGTCCTCAAAACAACACTGACATATTCAGTATAGCACCAATTCAACGTGCGCAGATCCACACGGACTGTTTAATCATGGCAGCTCGTCCTGAAAATAAACACTTTGAACACGAAGGCGAGTATTTCTGAACACGCCTCTTTTCCTGAGTTTTGACCTTTCGTACACAAACGGCGTTTCAGGTCTCTGTAAACTCTCCTTCAGTAAGACTTCAGACTGAAGATGTTCAGACACTCTGTTGAAGGTGTTTCTGTGTCTCTGGTGAAAACAGAGTTTTCTTCTTGTGACATCACGCTGTGCGTCGGTTCCTCCTCTGTGTGATGTCATCGTGCGATGTTCACTTTAGTTGATGCGAGCGATGGCAGACGTGACCAAACTAGCGCTGGTGCTAATGTTGCTAACTGGACTTTTTTTACACGCTCGTATACAGACGCAGTTACTCTCCCACTTGACGAGTAGAGACGCCTGATTGGACGACGGGGTTACTGTGGCTTCATACGACACCACACAAACCCCGCCTTCAATGTCAGGGGTGTTGGATGAGACCCGGTCGGACTTCAGGGTCAGCTTCAGGACAAATTTAAAAATGAAATGGCCATTGCAGAGAACTCACAAGAAAATGTTTTCATGACAAGGACGTTGTTGACGCGGCGAGGTCGTGGCAGCCGTTTGGACGAAGACGTTTTAGTGGACGGGATTAAAGGAAAACCTCTGTTTCAAAAAGAGCTGCGTATGTGTGGACTTACACGATAGATGAAAGCACATTCCCTGACTGGGAACCGAACCTAGGCCACGGCGGTGAGAGTGCCGAATCCTAGACCCTGGACCATCAGGGAGCACGTTCTCTGTCCTCTGCCTGTCACACATTCAGGTTCATGTGTGCACACTCTGCAGCCTGGTGACACAGAGGAACTTCCCCCACCATGCAGATGATGTTTTTATACATGTTACCTGCTCTTTATTATCACCATAGATTAAGCCCAGTCTTTGGTGTCTTTGTGTTTAGGAGACACATCAGAGCAGAGTGACCCAGACTAACAGTCTCCTCCTGTCCTCACACTGGGGCCATTTTATCCTGATAATCCTGGCAGTTAGTCTAGTGACCTGCAGAGACTGTGATTAGGATTAGACATCGTGGAGTATTAGTGAGCTGGCTTTGTGTTTAGACGCCTGTCAACCTGTGGGACACAACACAACTTCAACACAGTGACATTAGTGTTCGCTCTATGATCATGTCTATAAACCCCTCTATTTCAGCCCTGCTCAGAACAGGCTGTTTCTGTGTCTGTAGCTTTAAATATGTAAATGAGCTGTGTCTGACCACGCCCCCTCTCTGGAAGGGCTCGGGTGTACTCGCTGCTTTCTGGCTCCATGTCCTATTGTTTACGGTGAGAAGGCAGACTCAGAGGGCAGAACAAACACCTAGCTGTGGGAGTGTCACCCACCTGGGGGAGGGGCTACTGCCCTTTGTGATGTCATGAAGGGGAGGGGCTACTGCCCTTTGTGATGTCATGAAGGGAACATCTCCAAACGGCCTGTTTGAGCACACATTTTCTGAAGAGTGGAGCAGGCAGAAGACGGAGAGGATGGACTTTTCTCCTCATTGGGGGGTTTGTAGACAGATAGAGACACATGTTAGAGGAACATGGAGCAGAGGATTTTATACAATATGTGAATTTTTCAATTTTAGCATTTTTTCCATTTTTTCAAACCAAAGATCGATAATGACTCAAAGAGATAGATAGATAGATACTTTATCCAGTAGCAGTATACAGACAGGCAGGACACAAGACATTAGTTACAATACACACCCGCTGTCCCCCCCCCCCCTCTGTATACAATAATCCCCCAAACAAGATTTAGCAGCCCCTATGTGACTAAGAGTAAACATAATTACAGGTTAAAGCTGTGCAGTTAGCATTAGCATTAGACTTAAACTTATATAGCATAATGTACATAACCTGTGAAGGAGAGAAAAACACGTGTTGGTTAAAAGAGACCTGTAAACAGTTAAAGAGCCTTAGAAACAAAGTGCTGACCTTCTAGAAACTAGTTCCATGTGCATGTACAGAGGTGTTTGAGGTAGTGCCAGAGGTGTGAGTACAGTCATTAAACAGTCAATGCAGGGATGCAGACTGGGCCATTAAAGTGCTCACCAACTTAAAGGAGCAGTGATTAGCATTAAGTGTCCAAAACAATAAGGTGAAACCAGGAGTGATCAGGGTGATTATCATTAAAGTACCCAACTATTGAGGAGCAGATTAGCATTAAGTGTCAAAGACAATAGAGTGAAACTTGACCTAATTAGGGTGATCATGTCAACCATTACAGATGTAGCATAACACAACAGTAGGATGAAACCAGACATGATTAGGGTGATTATCATTAAAGTGACCAGTGCTCAGTAAGGTGACTATCAATATGCATTAAAGTGTCCAACTAGAGGCTGACTCTGAGGTCAGCAGTGCAGATGAGGAGTGAGAAAAAAGTGAAAAATGAGTCCAGGGATCACGGTGTGCTTCTTCCCTGCCGTGACAGTGAAGTGTTGTACAGTCTGATGGCCTATAGGGGGACAAAAGAGTTCTTGAGTCTGTCCGTGGAACACGTCTGTGACAGCAGTCTGTCACTGAACATGCTCCTCTGCCCGGTGAAGGTGCTGTGCAGAGGGTGGTGTGTGTTGTCCATGATGGAGAGCATTTTGTCCAGAGACCTCCTCTCTACCACTGTCACCAGTGAGTCCAGCTCTGTACCCCCCACAGAGCCATCCCTCCTCACCAGTGAGTCCAGCTCTGTGCCCACCACAGAGCCAGCCCTCCTCACCAGTGAGTCCAGCTCTGTACCCACCACAGAGCCGGCCCTCCTCACCAGTGAGTCCAGCTCTGTACCCCCCACAGAGCCTCCTCACCAGTGAGTCCAGCTCTGTACCCACCACAGAGCCTCCTCACCAGTGAGTCCAGCTCTGTACCCACCACAGAGCCGGCCCTCCTCACCAGTCTGTCCAGGCGTGCTGCGTCCCTCTTCTTGCAGCTTCCTCCCCAGCACACCACGGCGTAGAAGAGGACGCTGGACACCACAGACTGGTAGAACATCTGCAGCAGCTTTTTGCAGATGTTGAAGGACCCCAGCCTTCTCAGGAAGTACAGACGGCTCTGTCCCTTCCTGCAGGTAGTGTCCATGTTAGGCGACCAGTCCAGCTTGTCATCCAGCTGCAGCCCCAGATACCTGTAGGTCCTGACCACCTCCACGTCGACCCCCCGATGGAAACAGGTTCTAGATGTGGTTTGTTCCTTCGGAAGTCCACCACCATCTCCTTGGTCTTGGAGGTGTTTAGCTGCAGATGGTTGTCACTGCACCACGTCACAAAGTCCTCGATCAGGCTCCTGTACTCCTCCTCCTGTCCATCCCTGACACAAGCAACTATCGCAGTGTCGTCCGAGTATTTCTGCATGTGGCAGAGCTCAGAGTTATACTGGAAGTCCGAGATGTACAGGGTGAACAGGACGGGGGAGAGCACTCCACCTCACCAGGTACGAGTCCACCCTCATCTCGGTCAGTTTGTCTCTCAGTTGGAGGGGACGGATGGTGTCGAAAGCGCTTGAGAAAAGACAAAAAAGCCAGTAATGAGGAGTGATTAGGTTTTGATCTTTGAAGGCAGCGCGTGCGTGCGTGCGTGCGTGCGTGCGTGCGTGTGTGGCTCATCACTGAGCTGGAGCCAGCAGGAAGCTTTGATATAATAACATCTGCTGGCTTGTTTGATGCCCATCACACATGATGAATAACTGTCCTCACACATGCAAAGTGTGTGACTGACAGCAGCTTTGTTCACTAAATCAGACGAGTTTGTGTTTTACACCACATGCAGTTTAAAAGTCATGAAAATGTCGGCTGATTAACTGATGAGAGAAAATAAAAGCAGTGATATAGCCTGTTAGCTATAGCCTGTTAGCTATAGCCTGTTAGCTATAGCCTGTTAGCTTTATCTCTGTAACATGTGTGTTTATGTTTTCAATGACACGTGAAACAAAGCGGCTGGTTAATCTATTCAAGATAAATAAAACAGCTGATTTATTCTTTATATACGTGACCTGTAGTGATCCGGGTCACCATGGTTTCATCTTTAAAAGTCCCTGAAAAAAAGTTTGAGTCACGTGGTCCCTCAGGAGATCCTCACCTGTACCAGCTGCAGAGTCCTGTGTTACATCACAGCTCATAGCAGACTTCTCTGTGACACAGTGAGACCTCCACGTTCTGTTGTGTCGCTAAAAATATTAACAGCCAATCGATCGCTGGAGCCTCTGCCAGCGTAACAAACACTCCTCTGGACCGCAGCCTCTTACGGATCTGATCCTTTGGGAGTCCCGGTATCGATCCAATCTGTGTCAGACTCAGCTGTCAGAACAACAACGTCTGCATGTTGTGACTGCAGGCTGCCTTTAAAGAGACCCTCATGGAGTCCAGACCCTGGGGGAGCTGAAGCTGAGGACTTGATGAGACCCTCATGGGGTCCAGACCCTGGGGGAGCTGAAGCTGAGGACTTGATGAGACCCTCATGGAGTCCAGACCCTGGGGGAGCTGAAGCTGAGGACTTGATGAGACCTTCATGGGGTCCAGACCCTGGGGGAGCTGAAGCTGAGGACTTGATGAGACCTTCATGGGGTCCAGACCCTGCTGGGGCTGAGGCTGTGGTTAGCACTCTGACATGAACTGGTCATTAACCAGGTTGATCCATAAAGATGATCAGGGTCTGACTATCTCTCCTCAGTCCCCGGGCGATCACAGGCTGCTGGGACTCCAGTGGGTCATTAATACAACAAATAGCAGCCCGGCTTGGCAACACGCTCAGCCAGAAGCTATTTATGAGGACGGGTCTATTTGTTGTTCCATCCCCTGAAGAGCGCTACGCTCTGCAGCATGGCGCTGCTAAACGACCTACTTTACCTTATTTTGTCCTGATGTAGTCACGAAGGAACGTGTGAAAGAGAAGTCAGACTCCAGGAAGTTCAACAAGTGTCTCCTGCATAAAGAACATCTGCTTAAATAACAGCTCCCTGCAGGGACACACGGGGACTCCAGCGCCCCCTGCAGGGACACACGGGGACTCCAGTGCCCCCTGCAGGGACACACGGGGGACTGCAGTGCCCCCTGCAGGGACACACGGGGGACTCCAGCGCCCCCTGCAGGGACACACGGGGGACAGATTAGTAAATGGTAAATGGACAGCGGGTTAGCCCAAGGACACGTCGGACAACATGGCTGCAGGAGCTGGACACACACACACACACACACACACACACACACACACACACACACACACACACACACACACACACACACACACACACACACACACACACAGAAAACATCTTAAGGGAAGCTAACTTCTCTTAAACAGTTTCACATGCGTGTTTGTTTCTTCCATGTTTGAGCTCGCTTCATGACGTCAGTAGACTGGAGACGTGTTCTTACTGTCTTTTCTTCTTATTGCTCTGTAGTCCCTACGTCATCATAACTGAAGGATTGATCTTTACAGTGAAATGCTGAGTTCCTAGTCGGAAGTGTGCACTGGAACACCCTGAAGTCATATTAACTAGTCGGAAAGTCGGAGGAACTCGGAGTAGCCCGAGTTAGAATCCAACATGGCAGCTCGGTGCTGTAAGTGTTGTTTATTCAGCGCTTTCTGTGTGATTACATCAAACAGTGACAGTTCTCTCTGTGTCATTATCACCTGCTGCTAGCTATACAAAGATACTCCTGCTGCTAGCTATACAAAGATACTCCTGCTGCTTACTAAACAGCAGGAGTGTGTCTGTGTCTGTCTGTGTGTGTGTGTGTGTGTGTGAGAGTCTGTGTGTGTGTGTGTGTGTGTGTGTGTGTCTGTGTGTGTGTGTCTGCGAGTGTGTGAGTGTCTGTGTGTGTGTGTGTGTGTCTGTGTGAGTGTGTCTGCTGCTAGCTATCTAAACAAAGATACTCACGCTGCTTACTAAACAAAGACACTCCTGCTGCTAGCTAACTAACTAAACAAAGATACTCCTGCTGCTAGCTAACTAACTAAACAAAGACACTCCTGCTGCTAGCTAACTAACTAAACAAAGACACTCCTGCTGCTAGCTAACTAACTAAACAAAGATACTCCTGCTGCTAGCTAACTAAATAAACAAAGATACTCCTGCTGCTAGTTAACTAACTAAACAAAGATACTCCTGCTGCTAGCTAACTAAACAAAGATACTCCTGCTGCTTGCTAACTAAATAAACAAAGATACTCCTGCTGCTAGCTAGCTAACTAAACAAAGATACTCCTGCTGCTAGTTAACTAACTAAACAAAGATACTCCTGCTGCTAGGTAACTAACTAAACAAAGCTACTCCTGCTGCTAGCTAACTAACTAAACAAACAAAGATACTCCTGCTGCTAGCTAACTAAACAAAGATACTCCTGCTGCTAGTTAACTAACTAAACAAAGATACTCCTGCTGCTAGTTAACTAACTAAACAAAGATACTCCTGCTGCTTGCTAACTAAACAAAGATACTCCTGCTGCTAGCTAACTAACTAAACAAAGATACTCCTGCTGTTAGCTAGCTAAACAAAGATACTCCTGCTGCTTGCTATCTAAACAAAGATACTCCTGCTGTTAGCTAACTAAACAAAGATACTCCTGCTGCTAGCTAACTAAACAAAGATGCTCCTGCTGCTAGCTAACTAAACAAAGATACTCCTGCTGTAGTGACCAATTTTAACAAATCTTATTATGTTAAGAAAGGCCACTTTGGTGTTGAATGTGGACGCTGTTTTCAAACGCGTGCTCAGCTCTTAAAAAACATAAAAAGGCTGTTGATGTACTTTTGGATATATTCATCCATTTATTGTTCAACTTGAAAAAATTATCAAAACAAATAAGACGAACCACTATGTCCATTGGAATTAAATAAACCCACTTTCTCCTTCTCTTCACAGACTGACACGGTGGAAAAACTTTTTGCTCTCATTCACACACCTGTCCACCTCACCTGGAGCCCTCATTAAAAAACACTTCCCCAGGCTCCCCATAGTGCCCAGTAAAGGGACTGCAAATATAAACAAAGAAAATATGCAACACATAGTTTGGCTCCAACACCTGCTGCTAGCTAACTAAACAAAGATACTCCTGCTGCTAGCTAACTAAACAAAGATACTTGTGATGCTAGCTCGCTAAACAAAGACACTCCTGCTGCTAGCTAACTAAAAGAAGATACTACTGCTGCTAAGCTAGCTAAACAAAGATACTACTGCTGCTAAGCTAGCTAAACAAAAATATTCTCCTGGAGGCGTCCATGTTGCTTTCCAACTGGAAAACACACTCACACACTGTGTGTGTGTCTTTGTGTGTGTGTGTCTGTGTGTGTGTGTGT
>NC_136698.1:28646456-28649453 GCF_947650265.1 Symphodus melops | reverse complement strand
GGGAGAGAGAGATCAGAGATCCTGGTGCCAGTTCCCCCGGTAGTCTAGACCTATAGCAGCAGAACTATGAGCTGGTCCTAAGCCAGCCCTAACTATAAGATTTATCACAAAGAAAAGTTTGAAGTCTATCTTAAAAGTACCTAGTGTGTCTGCCTCCCGGACCCCGACTGGTAGACGATTCCAAAGGAGCCTGATAACTAAAGGCTCTACCTCCCATAGTACTTTTAGAGACTATAGGCACCACGAGCAGGCCTGCATTCTGGGAACGTCATGTTCTTGATGGATAGTACGGTACAATTAACTCTTTAAGATACGATGGTGCCTGACCGTTTAGAGCTTTGTAGGTGAGCAGAAGGATTTTAAATTCTATTCTAGATTTTATAGGGAGCCAATGGAGAGAAGCCAATACAGGAGTCATTGTGGTCCCTTTTCCTTGTTCTAGTAAGAACACGAGCTGCAGCGTTTTGGACGAGTTGGAGGGTCTTTAGAGATTTACCATAGCATCCTGCTATATTACATTATATTTATAACATACATCATATCAGAATCACACCACTTCAGATGTGACAGGTGAGCGGGGCCCTCTGGTGGTCAGGGGGAGTATTACACAGACCAAGCAGCGGCCAGGGTTAAAGGTCTGACCCAAGGACCTGCAGGAGGCGGGGATCGAAACCCGCAACCTGCAGGATGAAGGATGATCGACTCTACCAACTGAGCCAGAGCCTCCTGGCCCCCCCTGAGACCTTCAGGAGGTCCTGAAGGTCTCAGGGGGGGGCCAGGAGGGACCGTTTTATTGCTCCTCTGGGAGCCGAGAGTTCTGCATCTTAATAAATGTGATTGAAGAGACGTCACAAACATGTCGAGCATTTTATTGTAAATGTTTTTGCACAGTTCTCAGACTGAAGTAAAAACGATGATGAATCAATAAATACAGGAGGATGGCATGAGAGCTTCTGTCACATCACGCCGTCGCCTCTTCTTTATTTACACAGCACCATCTAGTGGTCACCTCTGAAATGCACCTCTCTGTGCGCGACATGAGGCTCAGTCCTGCTCGTTCCATCACCTTCGTCTCCACGACGACGGGACGTTAAGGCTTCTCCAAGGTTTTTTTTGACGGCGTGAGAAGAAGAGTCCGATAACGGATGGGGAGGGGAGCGACAGGCCCTCGGGGGCGGGACAAAGGAAAAGTGCACGGGTGATGCTGGGGGCCGTGTGGACAGGTGGAGGACGAGCACAGCCATGGAGGTCACGGTCACAGGCTCTGGCAGCACTGCAGTTTGTTCTTCTGGCCGTCCGTGGTCGGGGGGACGCTGATGTCCACCACGTTGTTACCCGGAGACTCGTCGTGTGCAGAGCGGTCGGCGATCTGCTTCTGTGACACGATGCGGTAGATTTCTGCAGGACAAAGAGAAGACACGCGTGTGATTCAGTTTCTCTCACTGAACTTTCAAATCGTCCGGAGACGTTTCATCGAACCTGTTAGAATGTTCTTGAAGGCTTCTTCCACGTTGGTGGAGTCCAACGCCGACGTCTCGATGAAGGGACAGCGTGTTCTTCTCTGAGGAGGGAAACAAACACATGAAGGTCACGGAGGAAGGTCACACTACTAACTGGCGGTCAGGCGGCGTGCTGTCAGACGGGTAAAAGCTTGACCTGCGAAGGCTCGAGCCTCGTCGGTGGGCACGGCCCTGAGGTGGCGAAGGTCGCTCTTGTTTCCAACCAGCATGATGACGATGTTGTTGTCAGCGTGGTCCCTGAGCTCCTTCAGCCAGCGCTCCATGTTCTCATAGGTCAGGTGTTTGGCGATGTCGTACACGAGGAGAGCGCCGACCGCACCGCGGTAATACCTGCAGACGACATGACAACAACAACAACAGACTCAGTGCACGCCGCTGCCGGAGCGACCAGCGCGCTCAGGGCCCGTGAACAACCAGCTCCACTCTGATTGGTTCAGGATGGTACCATGTGGGTCACAGGCCAACAGGGGCGGGAGACCAGGACGCCACACAGTGTGTGTGTGTGTGTGTGTGTGTGTGTGTGTGTGTGTGTCTGTGTCTGTGTCTGTGTGCGTGTGTCTGGGTGTGTGTGTGTGTGTGTGTCTGTGTGTGCGTGTCTGTGTGTGTGTGCGTGTGTCTGGGTGTGTGTGTGTGTGCGTGTGTGCGTGTGTGTGTGTGTGTGTGTGTGCGTGTGTGTGTGTGTGTGTGTGTGTCGTGTGTGTGTGTGTGTGCGTGTGTGCGTGTGTGTGTGTGTGTTGTGTGTGCGTGTGCGTGTGTGTGTGTGCGTGTGTGTGTGTGTGTGTTTTCCCTTCGGTCTCTTTGTTTTGTTATTCGAGCGCCACGTGTACCGATCTGACGCCAAGAGGAGGCACCAGACACACTGCAGTCCTTTGATTGGTCGGACAGAATCGTCACTTCCTGTGTGAATGACGTCATCAGGTCTCAGTTTAAGGTCGCGGTGAGGTCAGCCATGATGGATGAGAACATGAAAACCAGTGGCGTTAGCATCGGTCCCAGTCAGCTCCAGTCTGAATGACTCATCAGCTGAACACACGCCGGCGCTCTCTCACCTGGTTGGCTAATTCACTGACCCGGTGTTGACTGACCTGAGCAGACCATACTCACGCCACAGTGGCGTGTCATGTGACCTGCGGCCGGGCTGGAAGGTGCACAGACCATACTCACGCCTCAGTGGCGTGTCATGTGACCTGTCATGTGACCTTCATGTGACCTGTCATGTGACCTGTCATGTGACCTGTCATGTGACCTGCGGCCGGGGCTGGAAGGTGCACAGTCCATACTCACGCTGAGGTGATGGCTCTGTAGCGCTCCTGTCCCGCCGTGTCCCAGATCTGAGCCTTGATGGTCTTGCCGTCCACCTGGATGCTGCGGGTGGCGAACTCCACCCCGATGGTGCTCTTGCTCTCCAGGTTGAACTCGTTCCGTGTGAAGCGGGACAGCAGGTTACTCTTCCCCACTCCCGAGTCTCCGATCAGAA
>NC_136698.1:28618956-28638956 GCF_947650265.1 Symphodus melops | reverse complement strand
GCCTCTAGTGGACACTCCCTGAACTGCAGCCAGCCTCTAGTGGACACTCCAGGTACTGCAGGGTGTTGCTCTTTAGCATCAGGAGGTCGTGGTTTTTTTTTACAGACAGAGTGAAAGCAGAAAGAGTGATGCAGACGGGGTAAAGGTCGTGACCTCTGTTACCTCTGTGAGGGGCCTCGGCCGGCGCTCCACACTGAACTCGGTGTGGCAGAGTTCACAGTAGCTGGTGTTGGAAGACGACAGCCACTTCTCCAAGCAGCTCCTGTGCACTGTGCCCAGCGTGCCGGTGCAGTCACACGGGGACAGCAGGACCTCGCTGCTGCCTCCTTCATGGCAGATCCGACATATGGGACCATCACTGAGACACAAACAGGTTCACGTTAGACAACACAGGAGGACAGAGGACAACATGGACACAGTCTTTACTGCTCTGCCTAGAACATCAGTCAGAGACGCAGCTGCTAGAGACCAAAACCAAGACCAAGACCATGACCATGACCATGACCAAGACCATGACCATGATCAAGACCAAGACCATGACCAAGACCAAGACCAAGACCATGACCATGACCATGACCAAGACCATGACCAAGACCAAGACCATGACCATGACCATGACCATGACCAAGACCATGACCATGACCATGACCATGACCATGACCAAGACCAAGACCATGACCAAGACCAAGACCATGACCATGACCAAGACCAAGACCATGACCAAGACCAAGACACATGCATGTGCAGCATTCAGCTTCTACGCTCTGTACATCTGGAACAAACAGGAAGTGCTGCTTCGTGCTTCACGTACAAACAGGAAGCAGAAACAACTGTCAGGTTTTTCAAATTAAAAGTTTGAAAGTGAGGCGTAGGAAGGAGCGTCGTCATGGAGACGTGTTTGGAGGGTAAAATGAGTGAACAGTGAAGTCGTACATTTGTGAGGCGACGGGTTTGAGCACGGAGGAGAGCAGCTGTCCGTCCACGCCGCTGACCTGTGAGACGTAGAGCGCCTGGCAGCCGTCGCTTTTCCACACGCCGGCGCTGCTCGCACAGTCACACAGGGAGCCGGGCAGGTGGCAGCAACCCCCTGTCGTCATGGTTACAGCAGCCAGAGGGTGTAAGAGACGCCGTGTGATGCTCCAACGATTGTCCGCAGGTCAGGAAGGGTTCGATTCTGCAAACAGAGACAGAGAAGTTATCACGCCGTCTTCAGACCTCCAGGTGTGCACGCAGCTGTTCAATTAACCCGCCTCTAGTGGACACTCGAGGAACTGCACTCTAGCATCAGCTTCATTTCCCCCCAACGCGGCGGCGGCGGCCTGAGAGGGGAACGAGCTGGCCCTTTAGAAAGGGGGATTACACAGTGAACCTGGCAACACAGAGTCAAACCTTCAGAAGTCCTGCTGAGTCTGGACCAGGTTTTACCTGAACGCCTCTGAACACCAGACTTAAAGGTCCAATGGTGTCCCTTCATGCAAGCGCGGCTCGCCGGACGCGTGGTCACGTTTCCTCGCTGAGTCAGAGCGGATCCTGACTGACGGCGTGCGGCGTGCAGCAACCTGATAAAGAGCCGTGGCCCCTCTGATGGCTGCTCGCTGAAGATAGGAGGACGTCCTCTTACACAACACGACCGCACCGAGAGGGTCATGTGACAGGAAGTGCTGTGTGAGCGTGCACGCTGTTAAAAGCCACCATGACTCCGTGTGACACACACACACACACACACACACACACACACACACACACACACACACACACACACACACACACACACACACACACACACACACACACACACACACACACACACACACACACACACACACACACACACACACACACACACACACACACACACACACACACACAGAGCTCGGTCCGACTTAAACACACTGATTATAACATGAGGTCCAGTCCCTGACCCAGATACACCGGAGAGTCAACAACAACAACAACAACAACAACAACAACAACAACAACAACAACAACAACAACAACAACAACACACTCCTGTCAGCTGAGTTCAAACATGTTGTTGACGAGCTTCTACCTGACAGACACTGTGGGGGGGCGGACTTTAAAATACCACATCAGCCCGACAGCTGGCACCTGACCCCAACCTGACCCAGGGGGGCCGGATCTTAAGCTTTAGGGGGGCTGGATCTGAAGCTTTAGGGGGTCGGATCTGAAGCTTTAGGGGGGCTGGATCTCAAGCTTTAGGGGGGCTGGATCTGAAGCTTTAGGGGGGCTGGATCTGAAGCTTTAGGGGGTCGGATCTGAAGCTTTAGGGGGGCCGGATCTGAAGCTTTAGGGGGGCTGGATCTTAAGCTTTAGGGGGGCTGGATCTGAAGCTTTAGGGGGTCGGATCTGAAGCTTTAGGGGGGCTGGATCTCAAGCTTTAGGGGGGCTGGATCTGAAGCTTTAGGGGGGCCGGATCTGAAGCTTTAGGGGGGCCGGATCTGAAGCTTTAGGGGGGCTGGATCTCAAGCTTTAGGGGGGCTGGATCTCAAGCTTTAGGGGGGCCGGATCTGAAGCTTTAGGGGGGCCGGATGGGGTCCAGGACCACTGGTTTAGAGAAATTAAAATACAAACTCTGCTGTGAGATGTTAACTTCTACTTCCAAACTAAAATAGATGTTTTTATTTCATGTCTAACTGTCAGTCAGAGTTGAGCTTATTAACAGAGCGTGTCACATGATCTCAGAGCAGGTTAAAGAGCAGGTCAGCTTCAGAGTCACATGATCTCAGAGCAGGTTAAAGAGCAGGTTAGTTTCAGAGTCACATGATCTCAGAGCAGGTTAAAGAGCAGGTTAGCTTCAGAGTCACATGATCTCAGAGCAGGTCAGCTTCAGAGTCACATGATCTCAGAGCAGGTTAGCTTCAGAGTCACATGATCTCAGAGCAGGTTAAAGAGCAGGTCAGCTTCAGAGTCACATGATCTCAGAGCAGGTTAAAGAGCAGGTCAGTTTCAGAGTCACATGATCTCAGAGCAGGTCAGCTTCAGAGTCACATGATCTCAGAGCAGGTCAGCTTCAGAGTCACATGATCTCAGAGCAGGTTAGTTTCAGAGTCACATGATCTCAGAGCAGGTTAGTTTCAGAGTCACATGATCTCAGAGCAGGTTAAAGAGCAGGTTAGTTTCAGAGTCACATGATCTCAGAGCAGGTTAAAGAGCAGGTCAGTTTCAGAGTCACATTAACGTGTTTTGTTTCTCAGGAGTTTCTGACAGCGTGCAGAAAAAGTCCAATGAAAGAGAAATGTTGATGAATTCAGAATCAGCCGACTGTAATAAAGATGTGACCTCCCTGATGAAGCTCACATGGTCTGACATGATGCTGCAGGACTTAAAGGATGAACTCAGGACACTTAAAGGCACATTTCACAAACTATCACCCTTCATGGGTTTCTTGAGCTACCGGCGTTATGACAAGAAATGCGTCCGTGCAAAGCAGTGCCAGCACAGTCTGAAGTCAGTAATAAAGTGAGCTGACCTGTTTGAGTAAAGAGCTCATTTATCATCCTACAACATGATCTCAAAAGCGTTTCAAAACGGAGTGAAGCCAAGGCTGCTCTCGGCTTCCGTAGTCTGAAAACAGCGGGTTGTGCATTAATCGGACCCACAGACAAACTGTGTCTTAAATGATCCCTGTGTTTATATTTTATATTATTCTGACATGTTTGAGACAGAAGAGACCATTTTTATCTGCTACATCGGTGTAGCATGCTAGCTGTCGTTAGCTACACACAGCTGCTAGCAACATGTAAAAAACATTTACTAACCGTCCTGTTCTTCTAGAAGAATCACTGTCTTCATCACTGTCTTCATCTCTGTCTTCATCACTGTCTTCATCACTGTCTTCATCTCTGTCTTCATCACTGTCTTCATCACTGTCTTCATCTCTGTCTTCATCACTGTCTTCATCACTGTCTTCATCACGCCATGTTTCCGTCCACTGTCAGCTGGAACACAATGCAGACAGAGCAGAGCAGAGCAGCTAATGAGCTAGCAGCACACACACACACACACACACACACACACACACACACACACACACACACACACACACACACACACACACACACACACACACACACACACACACACACACACACACACACACACACACAGCTGGTTAAAGGGAGGGGCCTCATCATGAGCATCACAACAAACAGGATCAGACACAAAGAGGATTTTATGATTTATAATGATGAAGCATGAAAAAACAAAAACCGTATTAAATGTTGTTTTTCATTGGACTGGCTGATATTTTTAAGGTTATTAGTGTGATATAGAGATAATAAAGAGCCTCCTCTCTCTACATCAGTCTGTAAAGCTTCATGTAGTTTCCTCTGGAGACCTGATGAACCTGCACAGCTGATCCAACACGTGACCACAGCATCACTTTGACTTCATTTCACATCTTTAACCTGCCGAAGCTGCTAAACAACACAATGACACAGATACTGTCTGTGACGTAGTTATCAGTAGTTATTAAAAATATGTTAATACTTCCAGTTAATCACAAATAAAATGTTCCTTACCAGAGACATTTGAAATCTAACAATGTGCAGTAACCGTTAAGTTTCTATTCCACTTAATGGAACTGTTAAAGGAGCAGTCTGTAACTCCGCCCCCTAGTGTTTAAAATGAGTACTGCAGTCTAAACTCTAATCATCACAGAGAGCTGTCTCCTCCTCTCACACAGGTCAGCATGTGGTGGACACTGTAGCTTCAGTGTTTAGCCAGCTCAGCATGTGGTGGACACTGTAGCTTCAGTGTTTAGCCAGCTCAGCATGTGGTGGACACTGTAGCTTCAGTGTTTAGCCAGCTCTGCATGTGGTGGACACTGTAGCTTCAGTGTTTAGCCAGCTCTGCATGTGGTGGACACTGTAGCTTCAGTGTTTAGCCAGCTCTGCATGTGGTGGACACTGTAGCTTCAGTGTTTAGCCAGCTCTGCATGGGTCTGTAAAGCTTTCTGCGTTCTAACCTCTCTCCATGTTTCATCTCCAACATTGATCCTAGTTTGAGCAGCTTTCTGCTGCTGGAGCTTATTAGAAACATGCAGAGGCTTTTTAGCTCGGGTACAATCACTTCTATCTGAAGCAGTTCCACTGCCCGCTTCCATCGCTGCAACACCTGTTCACCTGATAACTGCTCTCATATCTGGCAAACCCAGGGGCGTCCAAAACGGCCTTCAAAGCCCCGCCTACCTTCTCTGGTCCAATCAGATCCAGAGCATTCAGGAGCAGAATCTAAAGTTAGAAGGAGGACATACTGGCTGCTGCATTGTTGTCAGAGAAGCTTCAACACAGCAGGTTTCCTTCATGATCACACAGGAAGAGAGCAGCTCTCTGATTGGTCCTTTAAGTTACACAGCTCTCTGATTGGTCCTTCAATGTAGCTGGAGTCTCTGATGGTTCAATAAAGAGCGTCTCAGAATGATTACAAACGTCTTTATCTTTTTCCCTTTAACAGATTTCACATTCAAACAGCAAAGGTTGTTTCAGACATGACTTACATCAGTGACTCCAAACAGAAGTCCAGTTTTTTAATCTTTTGATTTGAAATAATCAGACACAAGCGCAGAGTGAAAGGAGCGAACAGCTCCATCCAGACGGTTACTAGAAGGTCACACAGTTTAAAAATCACATCATGTTTAAAACATGTAAACAGCCCTGATCAGTGATGACATGCAACACGCTTCAGTGTCCTGTGGTCTCACACACACACACACACACACACACACACACACACACACACACACACACACACACACACACACACACACACACACACACACACACACACACACACACACACACACACACACACACACACACACACACACACACACACGTCGGGACAGAAAGTTTGAGTGAAGCTGAAGAAGAGACGCTCTGATCCCTCGCCGTCCCTGCAGGAGGGGCGGGGTCACAGGGATCCGTCCCTCTCCTCACAGCGGGCCCTTCAGTGTGCTCGGGTCCTCTGCACGCCAGAGGGACACAAACGAAGAAGAAGAAGAGCGGGAGGAATGTCAGAGTCTGAGGCGTCAGGACCCGTGAAGGAGAGGACAGCCGGTCAAACAGGAAGTGGAAGGGTCACAGGCTCTGGCAGCACGGCAGTTTGCCCTTCTGGCCGTCCGAGGTCGGCGGGAGGCTGATGTCCACCACGTTGTTTCCTGGAGACTCGTCGTGTCCAGATCGGTCCGATATTTGTTTCTGAGAGACGATACGGTAGATTTCTAGGAGAGAGGAGAGAAGACGTGAGTGCTCAGAGTTCACGGGAAGGTTGACAGTCAGCGGCGTGCTCCACACTTTACCTGTGAGGATGGTTTTGAACGCCTCTTCCACGTTAGTGGAGTCCAACGCCGAGGTCTCGATGAACGACAGCGTGTTCTTCTCTAGGGGCGAGACAGAGAGGACACCAAACGGATGAGTCTGACACGCTCACATTATTCATCTGGATTCAGTCTGAACACTTTGTAGGATTGAAGTTGGCCCCGCCCCCGAGACTGATCCACACACAGACGCACGCCAGGCCTCACTGATTCATCCAATGGAATTAAAGGAGATCCTTCTGAGATTACCCAGAGTGCTTTAAATGGCGTTCTGTGTCCTACGTGACAACACATGACCCTTCACCTGCGAAGGCTCGAGCCTCGTCGGTGGGCACGGCCCTGAGGTGGCGAAGGTCGCTCTTGTTTCCAACCAGCATGATGACGATGTTGTTGTCAGCGTGGTCCCTGAGCTCCTTCAGCCAGCGCTCCATGTTCTCATAGGTCAGGTGTTTGGCGATGTCGTACACGAGGAGAGCGCCGACCGCACCGCGGTAATACCTGCAGGAAAAACAAAAACAAGACTTATGGCTCAGCGGGAGACTCTCCCCGTGTGAAGGGGGCGGAGTCAAGACAGGAAGTCAAGAGAACCACGTGGAAGAGGAGGACGAAGCAAAGTGACGGTGCAGCGATCACAGGTGAACAAAGGTCACAAGCCCCTCCCACAATATCCTGCTGCCTCCTCTCAGGCAGCTCCCTCTGACTCTCTGCAGGAGGAACAGCAGGAGGAGGAACAGCAGGAGGAGGAACAGCAGGAGGAGAAACAGCAGGAGGAGGAACAGCAGGAGGAGGAACAGCCGGATGAGAAACAGCAGGAGGAGAAACAGTAGGAGGAGAAACAGTAGGAGGAACAGCAGGAGGAACAGGAGGAGGAGGAACAGGAGGAGGAGAAACAGCAGGAGGAGGAACAGCAGGAGGAGGAACAGCAGGAGGAGGAACAGCAGGAGGAACAGCAGGAGGAACAGGAGGAGGAACAGGAGGAGGAGGAACAGGAGGAGGAGAAACAGCAGGAGGAGGAACAGCAGGAGGAGGAACAGCAGGAGGAACAGGAGGAGGAGAAACAGCAGGAGGAGGAACAGCAGGAGGAGACACAGCAGGAGGAGGAACAGCAGGAGGAGGAACAGCAGGAGGAGAAACAGGAGGAGGAGAAACAGCAGGAGGAGGAACAGCAGGAGGAGAAACAGCAGGAGGAGAAACAGGAGGAGGAGAAACAGCAGGAGGAGGAACAGCAGGAGGAGGAACAGCAGGAGGAGGAACAGCAGGAGGAGAAACAGCAGGAGGAGGAACAGCAGGAGGAACAGGAGGAGGAGAAACAGCAGGAGGAGGAACAGCAGGAGGAGACACAGCAGGAGGAGGAACAGCAGGAGGAGGAACAGCAGGAGGAGAAACAGGAGGAGGAGAAACAGCAGGAGGAGGAACAGCAGGAGGAGAAACAGCAGGAGGAGGAACAGCAGGAGGAGAAACAGCAGGAGGAGAAACAGGAGGAGGAGAAACAGCAGGAGGAGGAACAGCAGGAGGAGGAACAGCCGGATGAGAAACAGCAGGAGGAGAAACAGTAGGAGGAGAAACAGTAGGAGGAACAGCAGGAGGAACAGGAGGAGGAGGAACAGGAGGAGGAGAAACAGCAGGAGGAGGAACAGCAGGAGGAGGAACAGCAGGAGGAGGAACAGCAGGAGGAACAGCAGGAGGAACAGGAGGAGGAACAGGAGGAGGAGGAACAGGAGGAGGAGAAACAGCAGGAGGAGGAACAGCAGGAGGAGGAACAGCAGGAGGAACAGGAGGAGGAGAAACAGCAGGAGGAGGAACAGCAGGAGGAGACACAGCAGGAGGAGGAACAGCAGGAGGAGGAACAGCAGGAGGAGAAACAGGAGGAGGAGAAACAGCAGGAGGAGGAACAGCAGGAGGAGAAACAGCAGGAGGAGAAACAGGAGGAGGAGAAACAGCAGGAGGAGGAACAGCAGGAGGAGGAACAGCAGGAGGAGGAACAGCAGGAGGAGAAACAGCAGGAGGAGGAACAGCAGGAGGAACAGGAGGAGGAGAAACAGCAGGAGGAGGAACAGCAGGAGGAGACACAGCAGGAGGAGGAACAGCAGGAGGAGGAACAGCAGGAGGAGAAACAGGAGGAGGAGAAACAGCAGGAGGAGGAACAGCAGGAGGAGAAACAGCAGGA
Source organism: Symphodus melops (assembly GCF_947650265.1). Lineage (NCBI taxonomy): Eukaryota > Metazoa > Chordata > Actinopteri > Labriformes > Labridae > Symphodus > Symphodus melops. The sequence goes on along the minus strand of NC_136698.1, from coordinate 28,630,452 downwards.
GGAGGAACAGCAGGAGGAGAAACAGCAGGAGGAGAAACAGGAGGAGGAGAAACAGCAGGAGGAGGAACAGCAGGAGGAGAAACAGCAGGAGGAGAAACAGGAGGAGGAGAAACAGCAGGAGGAGGAACAGCAGGAGGAGAAACAGGAGGAGGAGAAACAGCAGGAGGAGGAACAGCAGGAGGAGGAACAGCAGGAGGAGAAACAGCAGGAGGAGAAACAGCAGGAGGAGACACAGCAGGAGGAGGAACAGCAGGAGGAGGAACAGCAGGAGGAGGAACAGCAGGAGGAGGAACAGCAGGAGAAACAGCAGGAGGAGAAACAGGAGGAGGAGGAACAGCAGGAGGAGGAACAGCAGGAGGAGAAACAGTAGGAGGAGGAACAGCAGGAGGAGGAACAGCAGGAGGAGAAACAGTAGGAGGAGGAACAGCAGGAGGAGGAACAGCAGGAGGAGGAACAGCAGGAGGAGAAACAGGAGGAGGAGGAACAGCAGGAGGAGAAACAGGAGGAGGAACAGCAGGAGGAGGAACAGCAGGAGGAGGAACAGCAGGAGGAGAAACAGGAGGAGGAACAGCAGGAGGAGGAACAGCAGGAGGAGGAACAGGAGGAGGAGGAACAGGAGGAGGAGGAACAGGAGGAGGAGAAACAGCAGGAGGAGGAACAGCAGGAGGAGAAACAGGAGGAGGAGGAACAGCAGGAGGAGGAACAGCAGGAGGAGAAACAGGAGGAGGAGGAACAGCAGGAGGAGAAACAGCAGGAGGAGGAACAGCAGGAGGAGGAACAGGAGGAGGAGAAACAGGAGGAGGAACAGCAGGAGGAGGAACAGCAGGAGGAGGAACAGCAGGAGGAGAAACAGGAGGAGGAACAGCAGGAGGAGGAACAGCAGGAGGAGGAACAGGAGGAGGAGGAACAGGAGGAGGAGGAACAGGAGGAGGAGAAACAGCAGGAGGAGGAACAGCAGGAGGAGAAACAGGAGGAGGAGGAACAGCAGGAGGAGGAACAGCAGGAGGAGAAACAGGAGGAGGAGGAACAGCAGGAGGAGGAACAGCAGGAGGAGGAACAGGAGGAGGAACAGCAGGAGGTCAGTGCATGTTGAACAGAGGCCGGAGCACAGAGCGTGTACGTCATGCTGCTTCATGTATGTAGTTCTGAACATGCGTGTACTTCTCCCTGCACGCCTCAGTGGCGTGTCATGTGACCTGTCATGTGACCTGTCATGTGACCTGCGGCCGGGCTGGAAGGTGCACAGTCCATACTCACGCTGAGGTGATGGCTCTGTAGCGCTCCTGTCCCGCCGTGTCCCAGATCTGAGCCTTGATGGTCTTGCCGTCCACCTGGATGCTGCGGGTGGCGAACTCCACCCCGATGGTGCTCTTGCTCTCCAGGTTGAACTCGTTCCGTGTGAAGCGGGACAGCAGGTTACTCTTCCCCACTCCCGAGTCTCCGATCAGAACCACTGCAACCACAACAACAACAACAACAACAACAACAAGGGTGATTGGACGCATGGGTATCGACACGTCGGCCAATCATGAGGCAGGACGTGAAGTCACCTGTTGGACTAACTACGACTTGTTTCCGTTCTGTAACACGAGTGAAACTGTTGCATTGTGGGAGTCCAATGCTGCATTCAGGTGCTCCTCTGACTCCACGCGTGTTTTTAGTCCAAGCGTGGAAGAAGTGCGACCGTCTCCGTCACCAGCTCTATTTAAGCTAAACGCTCATGTCCGAGGTCGGATTCAAACCCGCGCCCACTGCGGAGAGGACGAGACAACCGTCTCCAGACACAGGGCCAAACATTTCATTACGTTTATTTAAGACGCTTTCAGTCTCCATGTTTCCACCTGTGGACCCAAATACATTTAATCTAAATTATTATTATTAATTTAGTTTGATTTTTTATTTACTTATACATTTTATTTATTATTTATTTCGTGTGGAGACCAGCAGGTGTGGTTCAGGTATGATTATATATTTGATGTTTTATATGTTTAGTTTGTATAAAGTCTCATTTATTGTTCAAACTCTCCTAGATAATGAAGGAAAACTACGGAGGCCCAGAAGTCTCAAAAAGTAACAAACTTATAAAGAGGACAGCGGAAGTCTTCTCAGGTGAGGACAGGTAGAAACCACTCACTGTTACGTCACCGGTGTTAGCTTCATGCTATCAGACACCTGCACAGGTGTGTTTAAGGTGACGTATTAAGGTGATTAACGTCACGACAGTCAACAGCTGCCATGTTATCGTTAGCCACTTAGCTCCCGGATGCTAACCTTAGCATTAGCTGGCTTAGGTGATTTCCTACATACAACTTTAACAAAGGACATGACGTCATCAGTTCACCTGTAAAAAGAAGTTACCTTTGAATAAATAGTCGTATTCATCTTCCCGGGTCCCCATGGCACAAACTTTCAGGAACTTTCCACAAACATCAACAAGAAGAAGAAGAAGAAACCTTCACACACCGGCAGCTAGCAGGCCCCGCCCTCCAGCACGTGAGCTCTGGAACATCGCTTTCCACCAATCGGAAATGTTCTCCCACTGAGTGATCAATACATCAACCAATCTGCTTACAGCTTGGATGTTGCGGACCAATCACCGTTCAGAGAAGAGAACACGGGCTTTAAGAGCCTTTGTTCTCCAAAGAGAGAGAGAGAGAGAGAGAGAGAGAGAGAGAGAGAGAGAGAGAGAGAGAGAGAGAGAGAGAGAGACGCCCTTCACTCTTCCTGTTATCCTGTTATGTGTGTACACACACACACACACACACACACACACACACACACACACACACACACACACACACACACACACACACACACACACACACACACACACACACACACACACACACACACACACACACACACACACACACACACACACACACACACACACACACACACACACTTTCATAAAAACAAACTTTGATCTGATCCAGTCACTTTGATCTTTTCTCTAAACTTGTCTGTTAACAACAGATGTGATCAATAAAGTTTGAAAAAACAACGCCATATATTTGTAGTTATAAGCACGTAGTAATAACAGTAACAGTAAACAGTGATTAGTGCAATAGTAACACATGTTATTAGACATGTGAAGGGAGAGGCTCAGTGTGATAATAATATATGCAGAGCCTTGTCTTCATCATTCCCTCAACAACAGGAAGCCTGAAGGGACAAAATAGCATGAGATTAATCAAGACCAAAAATAAACATGTCAGACCTTAATCATGCTTTATAAGAGCTGTTAAACTTCAGCCTCTATAATCACTATTCTCAGTTTTCCCCACACAGACGCTAACCTTACACACTGTAAATATTAACCCCTTCATGCCACCAGGTTCCTCTGGCTCCGTCAGTCCTCTGCAGCAAAAACACAAGACTTCTGTTTCTACACCATGCTGGAGCATCGATTTACAGAAACAACATGAAAACATCTGGTTTACTGACCTCATGACCTCATGACCTTATGACCTCATGACCTTATGTGTTTCTAAGGTGACTCAAATCTGTAACTGTCCCGGGAACTCTTTGTCTCTGCGTTACAGCTCAGCTGCTCTGTGAGTCCCCCGTGTGTCCCTGCAGGGGGCGCTGGAGTCCCTCGTGTGTCCCTGCAGGGGGCACTGGAGTCCCTCGTGTGTCCCTGCAGGGGGCGCTGGAGTCCCCCGTGTCCCTGTAGGGGGCACTGGAGTCTCCCGTGTGTTCCTGCAGGGGGCGCTGGAGTCCCCCGTGTCCCTGTAGGGGGCGCTGGAGTCCCTCGTGTGTCCCTGCAGGGGGCGCTGGAGTCTCCCGTGTGTTCCTGCAGGGGGCGCTGGAGTCCCCCGTGTCCCTGCAGGGGGCGCTGGAGTCCCTCGTGTGTCCCTGCAGGGGGCGCTGGAGTCCCCGTGTGTTCCTGCAGGGGGCGTGTATGTGACTCCCTGTGTTTCTGCCGCCAGCCTCTAGTGGACACTACAGGAACTGCAGGATTTTACACCTTAGCATTGACTTGATGTTTGAACAGCAGAGGTTGCTGCTTCAGATCAAACACTGGATGTTTTCATAAGGAATAAATATGATGACATCACTTCCATGGACAACAATTCATAGAACTGCTTTATTTTGGATCCATTCTGATTGAGTCCAAACACACACACACACACAGCCATCTATTTATCCTCAGGTATAAATAGATGAATTTACACAGATATACATAAATACACATTTCTGATATGCATATTCATTTTGAAATCATGCTATGTCTCTGGAAAGGACTCTCCCTATTGGACGAGGGCACACAGCAATTTGAAAACACATACACGACACAGCTGGAAGGTTCCCTCCTGATTTGCATTGTACAGTAAAACCATCGAGAAGACGCCGTGGAGAACAGAGATAAACAGCAGCTGCTTCAACACACACAGGAATGTGCTCGCCAATCATGTTGATCGTTTTCTCGCCCAGCAGCAAAAATAAAACCAAATAAAAATAATATTCTCCAATCCAAATGGAAAATATATTTGTATATCTTTATATATGTATTTATAGTTTGTATGTACACGTCCTCAGGAGCACGACGATGTGACGGTGAATACAACACGCGTGAACATGAAATCAATCCGTAGGCCTCCGTGTAACACGTCTCCATAAGGCATCAACAACCAACTGAAAAGCTTGACTGTACAAAATATTGCTGCTCTCGTCTCCATTGGATGAACGAGCTGATGACCGGCCAATCAGAATGATCTCTACATTAACGCTGCGGCGTCCCGTTAAGTACAAACACACATTAAAAACATCCCGCCTGAAGGAGAGAGGTCATCAGAGGTCAGCCACAGAGAGACGACAGGAAACACTACGACGACTGTGATCCACTTCACCATCACACACACACACACACACGCACACACACACACACACACAAGGTCATCATCGTAACAGAGACGCCGCTGGAAGGTCGGCCTATGAGAGCAGAAGATGACGTGACGTTTATTTGGCGTCATCACGTGTTCGTCTTCAGGGCCCGATCAGAGCAAACATTCAACTGATTACAAACTGCTGTCTGCCGTGTCCACACACACACACACACACACACACACACACACACACACACACACACACACACACACACACACACACACACACACACACACACACACACACACACACACACACACACACACACACACACACACACACACACACAGATGGTCAGTCAGGAGGGGAGGAGCCGATAATACGAAAGTTATGAATCATGAGCAGCGAGCCCAGTGATGTGACTGTTACCATGACGACCGCCAGCGTCTGCGCCGCTTCTGTTTGAAAGCCAAAGCTGTAAGCGTGCTTTATTTCCTCGAGCGATGGTGTGATCGATGATATCCTGTCTCCTTCAAAATAAAATACAGAGCTTAAAGACAGTCAGCAGCTGTCTCCTTCAAAATAAAATACAGAGCTTAAAGACAGTCAGCAACTGTCTCCTTCAAAATAAAATACAGAGCTTAAAGACAGAGTAAGCAGCTGTCTCCTTCAAAATAAAATACAGAGCTTAAAGACAGTCAGCAACTGTCTCCTTCAAAATAAAATACAGAGCTTAAAGACAGAGTCAGCAACGGTGTCCTTCAAAATAAAATACAGAGCTTAAAGACAGTCAGCAGCTATCTCCTTCAAAATAAAATACAGAGCTTAAAGACAGTCAGCAGCTGTCTCCTTCAAAATAAACCACAGAGCTTAAAGACAGAGTCAGCAGCTGTCTCCTTCAAAATAAAATACCAAGCTTAAAGACAGAGTCAGCAGCTGTCTCCTCAAGCAGTGTTCTCCCCAAAGTGAAGCTCCTTGTCCCTTCAAAATAAAACTCAGTCGTCTCCTCGAGTGAAGCTGTTCCATCGTCCCTTCAAAATAAAACTCAGTCTTCTCCTAAAGTGAAGCTCCTTGTCCCTTCAAAATAAAACTCAGTCGTCTCCTCGAGTGAAGCTGTTCCATCGTCCCTTCAAAATAAAACTCAGTCTTCTCCTAAAGTGAAGCTCCTTGTCCCTTCAAAATAAAACTCAGTCTCCTAGACTGAAGCTGCTCCATTGTCCCTTCAAAATAAAAGTCAGTCGTCTCCTAGACTGAAGCTGCTCCATTGTCCCTTCAAAATAAAACTCAGTCTTCTCCTAAAGTGAAGCTGCTCTTTGTCCCTTCAAAATAAAACCCAGTCTTCTCCTAAAGTGAAGCTGCTTGTCCCTTCAAAATAAAACTCAGTCTCCTCCTAAAGTGAAGCTGCTCCATCGCCCCTTCAAAATAAAACTCAGTCTTCTCCTAAAGCTGCTCCACTGTCCCTTCAAAATAAAACTCAGTCTCCTCCTAAAGTGAAGCTGCTCCACTGTCCCTTCAAAATAAAACTCAGTCTCCTCCTAAAGTGAAGCTGCTCCACTGTCCCTTCAAAATAAAACTCAGTCTCCTCCTAAAGTGAAGCTGCTCCACTGTCCCTTCAAAATAAAACTCAGTCTTCTCCTAAAGTGAAGCTGCTCTTTGTCCCTTCAAAATAAAACTCAGTCTCCTCCTAAAGTGAAGCTTTGTCCCTTCTGGGCCTCCGTACATGTGTGACTGTGTCTGCAGAGACTCTGTCCTCTGACTGGATTTGACTCTTCTGATTTGTTCTGGTCGACTCGGGACGTTTGTGGGCGGAGCTGGTGTGTTTCCTCCAGCCAATGAGAGTGCAGCAGGTGAGTTTAGGATACAGCTCAGTGATTGGAGGAGATTCAAAGCGGTGAATCTGACGGACGTGGACGTAGAAAATCTAATGAGAGTGAGGAGAAACAGCGAGAGGAGAAAGCTGCTTCTAAAAGGACCCGTTTCCTGCTGACTCCACCTTTAACTCGTGGCGTGAAAAACATTTCTTTGGAAGCAAAATAAAAACATCAAAAGCTTTTAAAGTGAAAAAACAAACGCTGAATAAAAAACAGAATTGTGTCATAAAAAACACGAGTGAATATAAATAAGATCTGCTGGGATGGAAACACAAACAGGAAACCGCTCCAACACGCTCTCTGCCCACACGCTCCGGCGTGCTGCAGGAGCGTGTGGGCAGGCGTGTGGACTCGAGCGGGTTAAAGGGGCGGAGTCTGTATGTTTCATCATGTTGTCAGAAAGCATCAAATGGGAGTCCACGCAGAGATGCGTCACACGCCGTGGAGCATCACGACCACCAGGTGACGTCAGCTGAAGGTGATGAAAGCTGAAAACCTCAAAGGGGGCGGGTCTTCCAGGTCCTGTAAGCTACCCGGGTCATTAATGTAACAAAGACTGCACTACTGACGGTCACACAGACACCATGAAATAAACTGATAGTTCTTCTGAGAGGGAGAAAGGCAGGGATGGTTGTGACATCATCACGGTCACGTCATGTTCTCTCCTCTCTGGTCGTTAAGCCCCTCCCCCCCCCCGTGTTCAGTTTCTGCACGCATGTTTAAATCCTGGTCCAGACAGAGATCCTGCCGCTGAGCTCCGGACCCCGACCCTCCCTCGCCGCGTTGACCCGTCTCTGCCAGCGGACGAGGTTTACTGCTGGAGACACAAAGAGAGAGAGTCAGCGTTAGGGGCGAGCGGAAACATCTGGACTTCATGAATGCTTCCCTAACCCTTGAGCAGCACGCAGCCGAGCAGCTGGTTTTTATTCTTGTTGGATCTGAGCAGGCGTCATGTCACCACCTGGTGGACGCCACGGAGGCGGCTCCTGGAGTCCTGATTGGTGCAGGTGTGTTTCACCTCGGGGCACGCCGGCTCTCACGGCGCCCTGCAGGTGACTGTAGCTCGAGCTCGTCAGCTAACACGATGTGCTCGTTTGAACAGTATAACCACGACTAAGGTGACGTTTAAGAGCAACAGGGAGTGTTTGCAATGCATTCTGGGATGGGTAGTTCCTTGTTCTGTCTTTTAACGCTGTTTTTGCGCCAAATCAAATCAGAGTATTGGGGTAGCCGGTTGTCATGGTAACGGGCTTCAATCTCTGCGTATAAAACGTAGGAGGAACAAGAGACGCCTGGTTAAAGTTCTCATCTGGCTCCATGGAGTCAGCAGCGTAAACCACAGGAAGTAAACCTCGTATGGACCTGGAGAACTCTGCCACCTGGGCGTTCGGACGTGTGGGGATTGGACGATGCACCGGCGTGATGCGTTCATGTTGGTAGACACACGATGGTTGGCCGTGGACTAAATGGTCATGTGACCATTTCCACGCCTTGTTTGTTGTCATGAGAAATGAATGGGATGTGAAGCAAGCGTTCTCCTGATGCTGGAGCTTCTCGCTCACACAGATCCAAATACAGCTCATTGTTTTAGGAATTTTCCTTCCCTTAAGATTTTCGGCTGATGCTTCTCACTTACTGTCTCTCCTTCCCAATCCCCATCTGGCAGGGCCTTAGACTCTGAGCCATAGTGTAGCGGAGAGTACACCCAGGTCCTGTCCTCTGGAGGCTGTTTTTACACACCCACCACAGCAGAGGGGGACAGAGGAAAGGCCAGAGGCACAGAGACAAGCAGCAGGCAGGCAGGAGAACCACACACAGGAGAAGAAAAGACAAGACAGGAAATGAAAAATTAGGGATGCATATAGGAGGAAATGTTGCTGAGAGACATTGGAAAGTCGTGAATCAAAAAAGTGTCAAAATGTTCAAAGTGTCAAAAAGGATGTGTGAATCCTTTTAGTGTTAGAAAACTGGAACACAGAGATGAGTTCAGCTCGCCTCCGTCTGTAGAGCCGCCAGAGACAGAGTGTGCAAAGCAAGGGATGAGATGCTGCGTCAGCCAAAACAAGGGGGGGGGGGGAGGGGGGGGGGGGCATCCTCAGAGGAAGAACACAAGGAAGGCAACACACACACACACACACACACACACACTTCACTACAGAGAGAAGCCTCCAGCTCATGTCTGATCTACTCTAACCAGCTCTATAAAACACTTACAGGCCGACTGGACTCACACGTCCTCCTCTCCGGGGACGGAGAGACCACCCAGGTCCTCCCGTCAGGAAACTGACCACAGGAGGCGTGTGCAGCAAACACACAGAGACGAGACAGGTGTGAGGACAGCAGAGAGACACACACACAGAGACACACACAGAGACACACACACACAGAGACACACACACACACACACAGAGACACACAGACACACACACACACACAGAGACACACACACAGACACACACACACACACAGAGACACACACACACACACACACACAGAGACACACAGATGTGACAGGTGTGAGTCCAGCAGAGGGCGACATGATGGACAGAGAGAGACATGCTGAGGTGAAAATGAAAACAGCACACACACACACACACACACACACACACACACACACAGACAGACAGACAGACAGACAGACAGACAGACAGACAGACAGACAGACAGACAGACAGACAGACAGACAGACAGACAGACACACACACACACACACACTCACAGTGAGCTGTGGACATTCGTTAATGGAGAGATGTCAGAGTGGGGCTGCTACATGGTGAGTGCACCAAGGCTTGCTCAAGGGCACCTGGGCAGTCATCAGGATGTGAACAAATCCTGCAGTGCAGACGTGTGTGTGTGATGTAACGCTGCATCACTTCAGGATCCTAACCACTGAGGGCGGCGTCTCCCCCTGCAGGAGGCGGGGCACATGAGCAGGCTGTAACCTGTAAGGGCTCTAGTGCTGCGTTCCACGCTGTTTGAGTCCTGACACAAACACACAAGTACACACTGCATCACGCCGTGGTTACAGGACCACTTTGAAAATATGCTTGTTTACTTTGTTGATGATTGACTCACAGTCATGTCTCAACGCTAAATATCAAAGGACCAATCAGAGAGCTGCTCTCTTCCTGTGTGATCAATCAGCCAATCAGAGAGCTGCTCTCTTCCTCTGTGATCAATCAGCCAATCAGAGAGCTGCTCTCTTCCTGTGTGATCAATCAGCCAATCAGAGAGCTGCTCTCTTCCTGTGTGATCATGAAGGAAACCTGCTGTGTTGAAGCTTCTCTGACAACAAAGCAGCAGCCAGTATGTCCTCCTTCTAACTTTAGATTCTGCTCCTGAACGCTCTGGATCTGATTGGACCAGAGAAGGTAGGCGGGGCTTTGAAGGCCGTTTTGGACGCCCCTGGGTTTGCCAGATATGAGAGCAGTTATCAGGTGAACAGGTGTTGCAGCGATGGAAGCGGGCAGTGGAACTGCTTCAGATAGAAGTGATTGTACCCGAGCTAAAAAGCCTCTGCATGTTTCTAATAAGCTCCAGCAGCAGAAAGCTGCTCAAACTAGGATCAATGTTGGAGATGAAACATGGAGAGAGGTTAGAACGCAGAAAGCTTTACAGACCCATACAGAGCTGGCTAAACACTGAAGCTACAGTGTCCACCACATGCAGAGCTGGCTAAACACTGAAGCTACAGTGTCTCTACATGCAGAGCTGGCTAAACACTGAAGCTACAGTGTCCACCAGATGCAGAGCTGGCTAAACACTGAAGCTACAGTGTCCACCACATACAGAGCTGGCTAAACACTGAAGCTACAGTGTCCACCACATGCAGAGCTGGCTAAACACTGAAGCTACAGTGTCCACCACATGCAGAGCTGGCTAAACACTGAAGCTACAGTGTCCACCACATGCAGAGCTGGCTAAACACTGAAGCTACAGTGTCCACCACATGCTGAGCTGGCTAAACACTGAAGCTACAGTGTCCACCACATGCAGAGCTGGCTAATCACTGAAGCTACAGTGTCTCTACATGCAGAGCTGGCTAAACACTGAAGCTACAGTGTCTCTACATGCAGAGCTGGCTAAACACTGAAGCTACAGTGTCCACCACATGCAGAGCTGGATAAACACTGAAGCTACAGTGTCCACCACATGCAGAGCTGGCTAAACACTGAAGCTACAGTGTCCACCACATGCTGACCTGTGTGAGAGGAGGGGGGGAGACAGCTCTCTGTGAGGATTAGAGTTTAGACTGCAGTACCTGTTTTAAACACTAGGGGGCGGAGCTACAGACTGCTCCTTTAATATAGTTTGTATTAATATTTGTTCTGTATCAGTCGACGGTCCAGAAAAAAGTTATGAAATGTTAAATTAATAAACAAAAACATGAAACCAACTGTGAAAGGAAGCAAACACTCCTTCAGAGTGAAAACACGGCACACGCCTGTTTCCATACCAGCCTCAGGTGCTACTCCCTCACTGCCGTCCTCGCTCGCCCTTTCTGTGGGAGAGCATCACACCGTGAAGAGCTGCATCTCATGACTTCGTTGTCCAAACACTGAAGAGGAGTTACTGTCTACTCAAACAGCAGAGACATGATGTCTGAGCTGCTCTGACCTCTGACCTTTGACCTTTGACCTCACACAAATATATCAAACTAAACTCTGAACGAGGCTTTACTCACAAAGTAGATATCTGTGATTGGCACGTCGTCTTCATCGTCCACTGAAGCCTGGCTGGTGCATCCTGAGCCCGACACCTGGCTGGCCCTGTCTGCCTCCACCACCATTTTGGG